>NC_083223.1:15383419-15698141 GCF_032191835.1 Heteronotia binoei | reverse complement strand
AATCCTTCCTAAAGTTGTACTTACTTTGGCCTGGAGAATAAGCCCTTTGATTCCCGAGTTTGTTGGGTTTTTTTTAAAAAAAACGGTGTTATTGAAATGAATATTTAAGAGCAGGATCAATGGCCCCTCGTGTGGGTGGCCACATTCATTAAGGTGTTCCACTGTGTTACTCTCCGGCGGTAGCCGTGAGCTCAAGAGACCACCTGGAGACCCCGTTACATTCGGCAGAATTTCCAGCTGTCTTGACCAGAGAAATCCACCACCAGTCTGACTTGGCATCAGATCAAGTACCCCCACCCCAAATTTTAAAAACAACAACCCTAAATCATTAATTTACATCTGATTAAGCCCTCTCCCCCCTTCACCCGCTTGCCACTGCGGTTAGGGGAGTGAGGTGAGAAATGTCTGCCTGCTGGAGATGCAAGACTCCAGCAAAGGAGTCTTCGAGACATGATTCCTAGCATATGTACATACATTTCACCAGGGCTTTTTTTTTTTTTTTTGTAGCAGGAACACCTTTGCTTATTAGGCCACACACCCCTGAGGCAGCCAATCCTCCAAGAGCTTACGGGGCTCTTAGTACAGGGCCTACTGTAAGCTCCAGGAGGATTGGCTACATCAGGGGGGTTAGGGTTGCCAAGTGCAATTAAAGAAATATCTGGGAGACATTGGGGGTGGGGCCAGGAGACATTGGGGGTGGATTCAGGAGCAAGGTTGTGACAAGCCTGATTGAACTCCAAAGGGAGTTCTGCTGACCACACACCTTTTAAATACCTTCCTCCATTGGAAATGATGGATAGGGGCACATTCTTTTGGGACTCATAGAATTGGACCCCCGGGTACAAACTTTTTGAAACTTGGAGGATATTTTGGAGAGAGGCACTGGATGCTATGCTGAAAATTTGGTGCCTCTACCTCAAAACACAGCCTCCCCAGAGCCTCAGATACCCACGGATCAATTCTCTATTATACCTGGGCCTATGGGAATCAATCTCCACAGGGAAGAATGGAGTGCCCAGCAGACATTTCCCTCCCCCCCCCCCGCTTTCTGATGACCCTGAAGTGGGGGGAGGGCCTCCAAACCGGGGAATCTCCTGCCCCCATCTGGGGATTGTGTAATTTACAAAGCAAGAATAAAAGTAACCACTCTTATTATGCTTTCAGTTCACTGGGACATCACAAACACAACTTTCAACCACAATACAGTGACTCTTCACTGAGCTCAACATACATAGTCGTTCCAAATCAATTATTTATTCAATCATTGTTCATTTTGAATAAATGGTACCCTTGTGTCTACCAAGAAACAGGACATTTTTAGACCGCAAGGATAAGACATCTGGGAGACATTGGGGGTAGAGCCAGGAGACATTGGGATTGGATTCAGGAGCAATGTTGTACCTGTATAGCGTTGCATATTGATTTGGAACGACCATGTATGTTGAGCTCAGTGAAGAGTCACTGCATTTTGGTTGAAAGTTGTGTTTGTGATGTTCCAATGAACCGAAAGCATAATAAGAGTTATCAAAGATTTCAGGTTTTCACGGCTGGTAACATCATTAGGGTTTGTAGAATCTTTTGGGATCAAGTGCCGTGTTCTACTGGAGAAAGTTTTCCTTCCAGACGTTTCGTTCTCAGCTGCGGAGAACATCCTCAGTGGCGTTGCAGCCGGAGCAGGCACTCAGACCTTCTTGGCTGCTGTGCATTGAGTGGGGCCAGGGCTGCTGGAGAGCTGCTATTTGTAGGCTGGTGGGGGTGTGATGAAAGGGCAATTGGTTTGTGGATGTGCCCATTGTTTGGTGGGGCTTCCTGGAAGGATAGTGATAAGGAAACTGGCTGTTGAATGTGACCATTGTTCTGTGTTAATTGCTGAGAAGGTTGGAAGGGGTTTGAAGATAAGGAAGATGGTTGTTGACTGTGCTGATTGTTCTGTGGAATTTGCTGGTTGTTCTGAGACTTTCTGCAATTTAAAGTCTGTAGGGTGTTTTGCAGAGCTGGGTACAAAGATTGGTGGATGAAAATGCCTTCTTCCTTTCTGTTAAAATTGTGCTGGTGTTTGTAAATCTCAATAGCTTCTCTGTACAGTCTCTGGAGTCTCTGGAGGGCCTCCAGGGACCAGCGGAGGCCACGGAGAGGCCTCCGCTGGTCGGCGCTGGTCTCTGGAGGGCCTCCAGGGACCAGCGCCAGCCTCTCCGTGGCCTCCGCTGCTCGCTGGAGGCCCTCCAGAGTCTCTGGAGGGCCTCCAGGGACCAGCGGAGGCCACGGAGAGGCCTCCGCTGGTTGGCGCTGGTCTCTGGAGGGCCTCCAGGGACCAGCGCCGGCCTCTCCGCGGCCTCTCCGTGGCCTCCGCTGCTCGCTGGAGGCCCTCCAGAGTCTCTGGAGGGCCTCCAGGGACCAGCGGAGGCCACGGAGAGGCCTCCGCTGGTCGGCGCTGGTCTCTGGAGGGCCTCCAGGGACCAGCGCCGGCCTCTCTGCGGCCTCTCCACGGCCTTCGCTGCTCGCTGGAGGCTCTCCAGAGTCTCTGGAGGGCCTCCAGGGACCAGCGCCGGCCTCTCCGCGGCCTCCGCTGCTCGCTGGAGGCCCTCCAGAGTCTCTGGAGGGCCTCCAGGGACCAGCGCCGGCCTCTCCGCGGCCTCCGCTCCTCGCTGGAGGCCCTCCAGAGTCTCTGGAGGGCCACCAGGGACCAGCGGAGGCCACGGAGAGGCCTCCGCTGGTCGGCGCTGGTCTCTGGAGGGCCTCCAGGGACCAGCGCCGGCCTCTCCGCGGCCTCTCCGCGGCCTTCGCTGCTCACTGGAGGCTCTCCAGAGTCTCTGGAGGGCCTCCAGGGACCAGCGCCGGCCTCTCCGCGGCCTCCGCTGCTCGCTGGAGGCCCTCCAGAGTCTCTGGAGGGCCACCAGGGACCAGCGGAGGCCGCGGAGAGGCCTCCGCTGGTCGGCGCTGGTCTCTGGAGGGCCTCCAGGGACCAGCGCCGGCCTCTCCGCGGCCTCTCCGCGGCCTTCGCTGCTCACTGGAGGCTCTCCAGAGTCTCTGGAGGGCGTCCAGGGACCAGCGCCGGCCTCTCCGCGGCCTCCGCTGCTCGCTGGAGGCCCTCCAGAGTCTCTGGAGGGCCTCCAGCGACCAGCGGAGGCCGCGGAGAGGCCTCCGCCACCGCCGCTGGGCCCCGCCGGCGCCCGCGGCCCACTGCCTCTGGGGCTGGCTAAACCGGGACCTCTAATGGTCCCGGTATAGCCAGCCCGGGAGGCGGGAATAGGGGGCCAGAACCGGGACATTCTCGGGTGCCCGGGACGGTCTGGCCACCCTACTTTCGGGTGCAGTTTCTCCAGTCACAGAAGCACACGATGGGAAAAGCTGCACCCCAAGGAGTATACTGCAAGAATCCTGCTATGGTTGAGGCCTCGGTAAATATAATAAAGGCAGTTAACAAAAGTCAATACAAAATTTTCAACAATACATCATAGTAGAAACAATACTGGACTACACTAGACCAGAAGACGTGTGGATCCAAATGGGGCCAAAGGCAGGACCATAAAGCCCAACAATCAGGGGTGGAATTCTAGCAAGAGCTCCTTTGCATATTAGGCCACACCCCTTGATGTAGCCAGTCCTCCAAGAGCTTACAAAATAGAGCCTTGTAAGCTCTTGGTGGATTGGCTACGTCAGGCATGTGTGGCCTAATATGCAAAGGAGCTCCTACTAGAATTCCACCCCTGCCAACGATCATTTGAATTCAAAGGTTTCTTGAACATAGAGCCTAGTGGAAGTGAAGAGTGGCTGCATATGTTTGGAGAGAAGGCTTATTGTTCCATTGTGGACCAGAGCTCTTGAACAAAACCCCACCTTTGAATCAAAACGATTATTGGGCTTATAGTCCTTCCTCTGCCCCCAATTGGATATACAGGTCTCCTGGTCTAGTGTAGTCCTGGGGTACCTAAAAAAAAAATACTGGAAGCAGTCTGCAGTGAGTAGCTAGGACTTTATGAAAACCTACTTCTGATGATCTACTTCTGTTGGTTGGAACGGACGCTGTGGCAGATCGTTGACTATCGTCTACCTGCGTGTTTTAATATCTGTTCGGGCTCTCTGGGTCCCAAGAAATTCCCAAACTGTTTGTGGGTTGACAGCCAGAACCGCAAAGAGCAACAGAGTCATTAAGAGCAATAGCAACAGGGCTGTGGTGTCGCAGTTACAGGGCTTCTTGGATGACACTTCCACCTTAGATCCATACCAGTCCGGCTTCCGCCCGGGCCATGGGGTGGAGACAGTGCTGGTCGCCCTCATGGATGACCTCTGGCGACATCTGGATCGTGGCGGCTCGGCGGTATTGCTGTTGTTGGACCTGTCGGCAGCGTTCGATATGGTCGATCATCAGCTGCTGACCCGCTGCCTCGTCGACGCAGGAATTCGGGGGCTAGCCTTACAGTGGCTCTCCTCCTTCCTTGAAGGTCGGGAACAAAGGGTGGCAATTGGGGGAGAGTTGTCCCAGAGGCACCTACTCAACTGCGGGGTGCCTCAGGGGGCAGTTCTCTCCCCGATGCTGTTTAACATCTTTATGCGCCCCCTTGCCCAGATTGCCCGGAGGTATGGGCTGGGTTGTCACCAGTACGCTGATGACACCCAGCTCTGTCTATTGATGGGCGGTCGGACTGGAGACGCTCCTGAAAACCTGGACCGGGCGATGCAAGCCGTGGCAGGGTGGATCAAGTCGAGTGGGCTGAAGTTGAATCCAGCGAAGACAGAGGTCCTTTGCGTGGGCCGCGGCGGGCCAGGGGAGGAGATCTCCCTACCGGCTTTTGACGGTGCGTCGCTGATACCAGTGCGCAGGGTCAAGAGCCTGGGAGTGCTTCTGGAGCCTTCCTTGACAATGGAGGCACAGATAGCAGCCACTGCTAAAGCCGCCTTTTTCCATCTTAGGAGGGCGAAGCAGCTGGCCCCTTTCCTGGAACGTGGCGACCTAGCAACAGTGATCCATGCAACGGTCACCTCGAGGCTGGACTACTGTAATGCCCTCTACATGGGGCTGCCCCTGTACCGAACTCGGAAACTGCAGCTAGTGCAGAATGCAGCGGCCAGGCTGTTAGTGGGACTACCTCGGTGGGAGCACGTGCAGCCTAGGTTGCGGGAGCTGCACTGGCTGCCAATTGTGTTCCGAGTTCGTTACAAGGTGCTGGTTATTACCTTTAAAGCCCTATATGGCCGAGGACCTGTCTAGCTTAGGGACCGCCTCTCCCCATATATTCCCCAGAGAGCACTGAGATCTAGCTCCCAAAATCTCTTAAAAATCCCTGGACCAAGGGAGGCCAAACTGAAAACAACTCGAGAGCAGGCCTTCTCCGTAACGGCTCCCCATTGGTGGAATCAACTACCAGCCGAGGTTCGAGCCCTGTGGGACTACGATCAGTTCCGCAGAGCATGTAAAACTATTCTTTTCCAAATGGCCTACAAGACTGAATCCTGAAATGTTATCAAGCCATCTGATATACATCGTTTTTGTATTATAGCACCTTATCTGTCGTGGTTTTAATTAATCTATTTATTTAATGTGTTTTATTGTATTTTATTGTATGATATTTGCTGTATGTTATGGCACTTTACATGTTTGTGAGCCGCCCTGAGCCTGCCTAGGCGGGGAGGGCGGGATATAAATAAAATAATAATAATAATAATAATAATAATAATAATAATAATAATAATAATTATTATTATTATTATTATTATTATCTGGGAGTAAATGTCTCGACTCGCTGAATCATTTTACTGGGTGAGGTGCTTTCAAGATTTGATGGCTAGGAAGGATTCAACCCGCTGCTTCGTGTGGCAGGTGGAAACTTATTCTGGCATGCAGCCCCCACCCCACCCCCCCGCCACCTTTTCAATCTGTTTTTTTGTCTGAGAATGTATGCATATGGGAAGAGATTAATGGAGCGTATGTTTTAAAAGGGCTTTACTGAAGAGAAGGCAGAGAATGGGGAAAGAAGCAACATAGTCGCAACCAGTGTTCCTTCTAAGCTGAGTTAGTGTGAGCTAGCTCGCAGATTTTTAGCCTCCAGCTCACACATTTTTGTCTTAGCTCAGGAAAGATGTCCTCAGAGCACAACAATTTATGCAGTCGCTCACAACTTTAGTGCCAGTAGCTCACAACTTTGATACCAGTAGCACACAAAGTAGAATTCTGCTTACAAGACTGCGCAGCTTAGAGGGAACATTGGTCGTAACAAATATAAAGGAGTGTTGTTGTTTTTAAGAAAAACCTTTTCTTTCTGTCCCTTTGTTTTCTCTGGTGGTGGTAGAAAGTGTCCTCAAGTTGCAGCCGCATTACGGTGACCCAGTAGGGTTTTCAAAGCGATGGTATTCCTAGCAATAATGTATGGCTGTGAGAGCTGGACCATAAGGAAGGCCGAGTGCAGAAGAATAGATGCTTTCGAGCTGTGGTGCTGGAGAAGACTCTTGAGAGTCCCTTGGACTGCAAGAAGATCAAATCAGTCAGTCCTAAGGGAAATCAACCCAGACTGTTTCCTGGAAGCTCAGATGCTGAAGATGAAGCTCAAATACTTTGGCCACCAAATGAGAAGGGAGCACTCAGTGGAGAAGAGCCTGATGCTGGGAAAGACAGAAGGCAAAAGAAGAAGGGGACGGCAAAAGTTGAGATGGCTGGACAGCGTTACTGATGTAACAAACACGGATTTGAGCAGACTTTAGAGGATGGTGGAAGACAGGAGGGTCTGGCGTGACTTGGTCCATGGGGTCACAAAGCGTCGGACTCGACTGTGCGACTGAACAACAACAAAAAAGGGGTTTTCAAGGCAAGAGATGAACAGAGGTGGTTTGCCATTAACTTCCCTCGTATAGCAACCTTGGACTTCCTTCTGGTTCTTTCTTCCAAATCATAACCAGGTCTTAACGAGTGAGTTCGATGCATGGGGAGACTTGGGTGCGGTGAATCAAAGCTTGTTATTGTGATTGCAACATGGCAATGGTTACTCTCAGACTGATCTACTGGGCCAATGGGGCCAACTATATACACACCAAAGTTCCGGCACTACAGGGGTCCCCGACCCCCAGTTTGTGGACCGGTACTGGTCCATGGCCTGTTAGCAACTGGGCCGTGAGTTGTATAATTGTTTCATTATATATTACAATGTAGTAATAATAATAACGATAAGAAGAAGACATTGGATTTATATCCTGCCCTTCACTACAAATTTCAGAGTCAAGGAGCGGCTCACAATCTCCTTTACCTTCCTCCCTCACAACAGACACCCTATGAGGTAGGTGGGGCTGAAAGAGATAGAAGCTGCCCTTTCAAGGACAACCTCTGCCAGAGCTATGGCTGACCCAAGGCCATCCCAGCAGCTGCAAGTGGAGGAGTGGGGGAATCAAACCTGGTTCTCCCAGATAAGAGTCCGCACACTTAACCACCACAGCAAACTAAGAGAAATAAATTGCACAATTGTATCATCCTGAAAGCATTGCGCCCCCCCCCCCCCCCAAACTCGGTCCCTGGAAAAATTGTCTTCCGCAAAACCGGTCCCTGGTGCCAAAAAGGTTGGGGATTATCAACGATTTCAGGTTTTCACGGCTGGCATCATCATTAGGGTTTGTAGAATTTTTCGGGCTCAAGTGCCATGTTCTACTGGAGAAAGTTTTTCTTCCAGACGTTTCGTTCTCAGCTGCGGACGAAAGCTGTTTCTCCGCAGCTGAGAACGAAACGTCTGGAAGAAAAACTTCCTCCAATAGAACATGGCACTTGAGCCCGAAAGATTCTACAAACCCTAAGGTTGGGGATTGCTGCTGCACTAAAACGCCTTTGGGTCATTTAAACCAGCAGGGGACTGGCGATTGGTCTGGGAAAGCGGAGATTTGGATCCTGCTTCCCATTGTTCCCAGGTCCCCAAGCTGAGTCCTAGGGGCTCCAATGAGCCAGGCAGGAAATAACCACATACATGGAACGTTGAGTCCACATACACAACACCAAGGCTGCCTCTGCGTAGCTCCCACCATCTGACAAGATCAGGCTAGCCTGGGCCACCTGCTCAGGAGGACCAGCGCGTCCCTCGAAGCTGTTAGTGTGAGCTAGCTCACAGTTTTTCAGCCTCCGGCTCACACATTTTTGTCTTCGCTCAAGAAGGATGGCCCCAGAGCAAACTTAAGGGCTCTCCTTCCTTGGAGGTTTTTCAGCAGAGGCTAGATGGCCATCTGACAGCAATGAGGATCCTGTGAATTTAGGGGGAGGTGTTTGTGGGTTTCCTGCATTGTGCAGGGGTTGGACTAGATGACCCTGGAGGTCCCTTCCAACTCTAGGATTCTAAGATAATGTGAGTTTAGGGGGAGGTGTTTGTGGGTTTCCTGCATTGTGCAGGGAGTTGGACTAGATGACTCTCGAGGTCCCTTCCAACTCAGGAGGTGGTGGGCTCTCTTTCCTTGGAGGCTTTTCAACAGAGGTTAGATGGCCATCTGACAGCAATGAGGATCCTGTGAATCTAGGGAGAGGTGTTTGTGGGTTTCCTGCATTGTGCAGGAGGGGGTTGGAGTAGATGACCCTGGAGGTCCCTTCCAACTCTAGGATTCTATGATTCTAATGTATGCAGTAGCTCACAGCTTTAATGCCAGTAGCTCACGACGTAGAATTTTTTGCTCACCAGTCTCCACAGCTTAGAGGGAGCTCAGGACCCGTTTTCTCTACCTCCCTATAGACATTTTCTTAGATTGTGAGGCCTTTGGAGGGTGATAGGCAGGGGTGGGATTCTAGCAGGAGCTTCTTTGCATATTAGGCCACACCCCGCTGATGTAGCCAATCCTCCGAGAGCTTACAAGGTTCTTTTTTGTAAGCTCTCGGAGGATTGGCTACATCAGGGAGGTGCGGCCTAATATGCAAAGGAGCTCCTGCTAGAACTCCACCCCTGGTGATAAGACTTGGATGCTGATTCTGGGTCGGGCTGCCAGATCGAAGCTGAGAAACCCCTGGAGGTTTGTAGATGGAGCCTGAGAAGGACAGAGACCTCCGCGGGGTACAATGTCACAGAGTCCCTAGGCAAGGCTAACCAATGGTACCCCCCTGCACTGTTAATGTCACCCAGTCACATGCCAAGTGCCCAATTTGGCGCCCCCAGAAGGCCAGCACCCTAGGCCGTTGCCTAGTTTGCCTAGTGACAGGGCCGGCCCTGATTCTGGGGGATCGCCAGGTCTCACCTGGAGGCTGGCATCCCTAATTCTGGGGTAGGTCAAGCTATTAAAAAAAAATTGTTCTAGAAAGGTGCAAAATACTGGTCTCGATGCACGAGGAGGCTCTTGCGTAGCGATTAAATCTCTTTGTTAGTCATTCGGCATCTCTGTTAAGTGACTACAGAACTACTGCTAAGCACCAGAACCTATGGCAGTTGGGGAAGGAGAAACCCAGCCCCCCGAGAAGCAGAAACTCATGTGTGATTGGGCCCTTTTTTGGATCCTTCATTAGAATATGCCTCCTCATTGGCAGATCCTAGGGTCCTCTGATACTGCCTCCCCATTGGCCAGTTTGAATTATGTAGCCAATCGGGATGCAGATCTTTGGATCCCCTCTCAGTCTGTTGTGTTGCTTATAGGGCTCTCAGTGCAGGGCCTACTATAAGCTCCAGGAGGATTGGCTGCATCAGGAAGGGTGTGGCCTAATATGCAAAGGAGTTCCTGCGACAAAAAAAGCCCTGACATGCTAGCTATCATCCCATCAGAAATATCTTGTGTGTGTGTATGTGTGTTAATACACAACTTGCAGGAGAAAGGATCCGACACGGCCCACCTCGGGATTTTTTTCAGTGTGCACAGTGCTCAAGAAAGTAACCTTTAAGTTATGGAAGAAGAAGAAGATGACACTGGATTTATATCCCGCCCTATACTCTGAATCTCAGAGGCTCAGAGTGGTCACAATCTCCTTTATCTTCCCCTCCCCTCCGGACAACAGACACCCTGTGAGGTAGGTGGGACTGAGAGAGCTCTTACAGCAGCTGCCCTTTCAAGGACAACTCTGTGAGAGTTATGGCTGGCCCAAGGTCATTCCAGCAGCTACAAGTGGAGGAGTGGGGAATCAAACCTGGTTCTCCCAGATAAAAGTTGGCACACTTTACCACTACACCAAACTGTCATATAATTATAAAGAATAAAGAGCCATAATTTTTTAAAATTCTCTTCCTTTAATATACAAGTGTATTCAAAGAGTCACAAAATCTTAACCCTTTAAATCCCCCCTCCCTCTCCCAGACAAAAATCTATAATAACACATCTATACTATTATCCTAGGATGAGATTCAGACATGCAAAGTTCAAGAAGTAGGTCCAATAGGATCAAAATAAAAAGCTGCAAAATAAACTCCCTAAGTGATGTCAGACAGAGAAAGCCCCATTCCCACCTATGTAGTTCTGGCCCTAAGACACAAGGGGGTGCCATAGTCAAAGCCAAGCACGGCAAGGCAAGGTTCTTCCGCCACTACCCTCACCCCGTCCTGCTCAAACTCCACCAGTGAAAAATGAGAAGTTACTGTTCGTTGCTGGGTATCTCTGGTTGCTCTTTGATCATATAAATTATACTGCACGGGCTGCGTAAATACGCAGCAGCTTCGTTCGGAATGTTGTCAGGCTCATCTTTCATTTATGAAATGCTGTGGTTTTACATTCAGGCGTTACCAGCAGAAACGTTGCTTTTGCTATTAGCAGAACCGGCTTACTCACTATACGATGTATATATATAGAGGCGGGGTGGAATTCTAGCAGGAGCTCCTTTGCATATTAGGCCACGCAACCCTGATGCAGCCTATCCTCCTGGAGCTTACAAGGCTCTTTTTTTGTAAGCTCTTGGGGGATTGGCTGCATCAGGGAGGTGTGGCCTAATTTGCAAAGGAGCTTCTGCTAGAATTCCACCCCTGTATAGAAGAAAATTAGACATCATTTATTTAAAAAAAAAACTTCCCTGGGCTGTGTTTTGAGCGCGTGCCAGGGATTCACCCAAGATATTTGCACTCCCTTTGCAGCTCTCCGTTTCTGGCCTGGGACAGCCATAACCACGATCCGTTGAGAGTTTGTTGTGGGGCTCGCTGCCTGGTAGTACATGGAAGGACGTGCGAATCTAGGGCAATGCTTTTCCATGGAGTCCATTCAACCTTTCTATTGGGGCATATGTTTTAGTTAATGTAGCAAAGTTGCACGGTCACAGAAAGTCCTACCTTCTGGGGCCCCAGTTTTCTGCAGCCCCAGAAGGTCGGACCAGAACAACAGGTTGAAATTAAATCAAAAGAGTTTTTGGCTCAACATTAGGAAGAACTTCCTGACCGTTACAGCGGTTCCTCAGTGGAGCAGGCTTCCTCGGGAGGTGGTGAGCTCTCCTTCCTTGGAGGTTTTTCAACAGAGGCTAGATGGCCATCTGACAGCAATGAAGATCCTGTGGATATAGGAGGGAGGTGTTTGTGAGTTTCCTGCATTGTGCAGGGAGTTGGACTAGATGACCCTGGAGGGACCTTCCAACTCTATGATTCTGTGTGGTATTGCCTAGAATCGTTTGTTTGTGTTTGTGAGTTGGAAGGGACTTCTAGGGTCATCTAGTCCAACCCCCTGCACAATGCAGGAAACTCACAAACACCTCCCTCCTAAATTCACAGGATCTTCATTGCTGTCAGATGGCCATCCAGCCTCTATTTAAAAACCTCCAAGGAAGGAGAGCTCACACCTCCCGAGGAAGCCTGTTCCACTGAGGAACCGCTCTAATGGTCAGGAAGTGCTTCCTAATGTTGAGCCAGAAACTCTTTTGATTTAATTTCAACCCATTGGTTCTGGTCCTACCTTCCGGGCCCACAGAAAATAATTCCATACCATCCTCTTTACGACAGCTCTTCAAGTTCTTGAAGATGGTGATCATATTACCTCTCAGTCGTCTCCTCTCCAGGCTAAACATCCCCAGCTCCTTCAACCTTTCCTTATAGGACTTGATCTCCAGACCCCTCACCATCTTTGTCACCCTCCTCTGGACTCATTCTAGCTTGTCTATATCCTTCTTAAAATGTGGTGCCCAAAACTGAACACAATACTCCAGGTGAGGTCTTACCAGAGCGGAGTAAAGCGATACTATCACATCATGTGATCTGGGCACTAGACTTCTGTTGATACAGCCCAAAATTCCATTTGCCTTTTTAGCCACCGCATCACACTGTTGACTCATGTTCATGATCCACTAAGACCCCTAGATCCTTTTCACGCATACTACTGCTAAGACAAGTCTCCCCCATCCGATAACCATGCATTGGATTTTTCCTACCTAAATGCAGAACTTTACATTTATCCCCGTTAAAATTCATTTGATTGATTTTAACCCAGTTTTCCAGCCTGTATCCTGCTTCTGTCTTCTTCTGTGTTTGCAACCCCTCCCAATTTAGTATCATCTGCAAATTTAAGAAGCCTGCAGTAAACAAACTCCAAAGAAGTATATCGCAAAAAAGGTAAAACTTATATTCATTGAGGTAGATTCAGGCTTTTGGGGGGGGGGGCAGGAACGCAGAGGAATGCACTTCTGGCTGGTGTGACATCAGCGGTATGGCCTAATATGCAAATGAGTCTTTGGCTTGTCATCAGGGGCGTGGCCTAATATGCAAATGAGCCCCTACAAAAAAGTCCAATGCAAAGCAATGGTGATGCCAGGGGTGTGGCCTAAATATGCAAATGAGTTCCTGCTGGGCTTTTTCCTACCCAAAAGCCCCGCATGAAACAATGGTGATGCCAGGGGTGTGGCCTAATATGCAAATTAGTTCCTCGTGCTTGGGGGGGCAGTGGCAGAGCCTTGCCTGGGGTGCTGGCATTGTGCCGGCCCCTTTTTTATTTATTTTTATTTATTTTTGCTGATTTCTAGTCTGCCCTTTCCCAGGTCGGGCTCAGGGCTGATTACAACATAATAAAATAATTAAAATCACATCATAAGACAATTAAATTTAAACAGTTAAAACCATTAAAATGAAATAAAATAAGAGAGCGTCAGTGTACAGATATGTACATCCTTCACAGATTGAAACGCAGGATGTGGTCAGTGCAGGGAGGCGAATTAGCTGGTGTGAGGACACCCGCCTGCCTCAGCCAAAAGCCTGGTGGAACAGCTCTGTTTTACAGGCCCTCTGGAATTGCAACAAATCCGGTAGGGCCCGCATCTCCTTGGGGAGCTGATTCCCCCAGGTTGGGGCCAGGACCGAAAAGGCCCTGGCCGTGGTCGAGGCAAGCCGGAAGTTCTTTGGGCCAGGGATGGTCAGAAGATGTTGATTGGCCGATCGTAGGGGCCTCTGGGGAGAGATGGTCCCGTAGGTATGTAGGTCCCATAGCGCTGCCGCTGATGGCTCGACATCATTCCTTCTCCTCTTCCCTCTTGCAGTGGCGGAAAATTACTTGGATTTTGCCTCTTGTCTCGGAGTTGTTGTGAGGTGAAGGGAGACCGGTGTCCATGAATGCCATGGCACATTTGCACATGGGAGATGTAGCACTCTTTGCATGACAGATCTGCATGCGTGAACCAGCCCCCACGCCTTGCCTACTGCACAGCTGGGGCATGTAGAGAGTCTTGCTGTGGGGACCGCTGCAATCAAGCATCTCCTAGAATGGCCCTTGGGATATTTTGGCTCATTAACCTGAGCCATTAGATGGAGAATACCTGAAGGAGCATCTCCTTCCAGCACAGTCAGGTGATGGGAAATGTAGCCCAGATGCTCTCGATCTCTGTGATGAGGAGATCGTTGTTGTTGTTGTTCAGTCGCACAGTCGAGTCCAACTCTTTGTGACCCCATGGACCAAATCACGCCAGGCCCTCCTGTCTTCCAGCATCCTCTGAAGTCTGCTCAAATTCGTGTTAGTTACATCAGTAACGCTACTTCTAAAGTAAAATAAAGTAAAGTTACTTCTAAAGTAAAATATCTTGGCGTAGAAATAACTATGAAGAACATAGATTTATTCAAAAATAATTATGAAAAGCTTTGGTGCAAGATGGACAAAGATTTGATAAAATGGAACAGACTTAATTTGTCTTTATTGGGCAGGATTGCTGCAGTTAAGATGAATATTTTGCCAAGAATAATGTATCTGTTTCAAACTATCCCGATTGTGAAAGATAGCAAACAATTCAATAAGTGGCAAAAGAAGCTCTCTGACTTTGTATGGGCCGGGAAGAAACCAAGAATTAAAATGAAAATTTTAACAGATGCAAAAGAAAGAGGAGGCTTTCAGCTCCCGGACTTAAGATTGTATCATGATGCTGTTTGTTTGACGTGGATCAAGGATTGGATAATGCTGTTGGATAAAAAACCTTTAAGGTTGGAAGCTCATGGGAATAAATTCGGCTGGCACGCATATTTGTATTACGGGAAACACAAGATTGATGGGTTTTTTTTCTCATCACTATATCAGAAACACTTTATTAAATACTTGGATAAAATATAAGAAATATGGTGATGAGAGGAAGCCGCTTTGGATAGTGCCAGCAGAAGTAATAAAAATAACAGCTGAATCTGAGGAAGAAAGAGTGATGTCATACAATCAATTGTTAAAGATTCAAGGTGGGAAAGTTGAATTAAAGTCAGCAGAAGAGCTAAATAATAAATATGACTGGTTCCAAATGCAACAAATAAAAAGTCTGATGGAAAATGATATGAAATCTGATGGAATTAGACGTGAGCAAACAGAATTGGAAATGGTTTTGCTTGGAGACAATGAAAAATTAATATCAAAAGTATATAAATTATTATTGAAATGGTCTACAGAAGAGGAAGTAGTAAAATCTCAAATGGTTAAATGGGCAATCAATATAAACAGAGAAATCCAAATGGATACTTGGGAGTACCTTTGGAAGAACTCGATGAAGATATCAACATGTCAGAATATCAAGGAGAACTGTTTTAAAATGATGTATAGGTGGTATATGACTCCGAAGAAACTGGCAAAGATGAGTAAAAAGATGTCAGACAGATGTTGGAAATGTAAGCACCATGAAGGTTCTTTTTTTCATATGTGGTGGACCTGTGAAAAAGCAAAAAACTTTTGGCGGATGATACAACAAGAAATTTCTAAAATTTTGGGTTATGACTTCAAGAAAGTGGCAGAGACTTTTCTGCTAGGATTACAAATAGAAAAATTTCCAAAAGAAGATAGGACTTTAATTTGGTATCTGCTCTCAGCTGCTAGGACATTGTATGCGCAGCTGTGGAAACAAGAAAAAATACCAGAGAAATGGGACTGGATTGTGAAAGTTTTATCGTGGAGCGAGATGGATAAATTAACAAAAACTTTGAGAGACTATGATCTGGAAGTGTTTAAAAAGGAGTGGAAGAAATTTAAAAAATATATAGAGTTAGAATGGAACGTAAAAAGACATTGGACAATCTTTTAATATGAATGAGAAGAAAAAGACAGTGTGTTTTGATGGGTTTGGGATACCTTTATATTTGGATTTAAATATATAACTTCAGGGTAAGTCTAATAACGGAGGGAGGGGGGAGTGAAAATATCATATGGGTTAGGGATAGAAAAGATATAACTAAACATCGTAACCGTAGGTTATTAATGAATTGTTAAAATACAGCATTGGAGGGAGGGGGGATTGAAATGTCATACGGACTAATATTGAGATAATTAAGAAATAACTAAGTTGTATAACCATATGATATCAATAAATTGTTAAAACACAAAAGATTCTTCTCCAGTGAGTGCTCCCTTCTCATTGGGTGGCCAAAGTATTTGAGCTTCAGCTTCAGCATCTGGCCTTCCAGGGAACAATCTGGGTTGATTTCCCTTAGGACTGACTGATTGGATCTTCTTGCAGTCCAAGGGACTCTCAAGATTCTTCTCCAGCACCACAACTCGAAAGCATCTATGCTTCTGCGCTCGGCCTTCCTTACGATCCAACTCTCAGATCTTTGTTACAAGACTGGAAATTGCAAAGAAACAAAATGGGCGAATATTCGAATTTAAATGTTACTTGACACAGAAATCCGTACACACTTATAATGACCAGTTGACTTCTGTTCTAATGAAGAAGCCGTCTTTAAGACACATTAACCGGCAGCGCTGTGTTATTTTCGTAACGTTGCCTTTTCAGTTTCCAAGTCGTTAATCCTCGCATTCCAGAAAACTGTAATAGGTCTCATGCAATATCAGATGCTATGAATCTGGAAGTGATCAAGAAAGGTGGTTGGTTGCTTTTCTCTCTCTCTCTCTTTTTTTTTTTGAGGAAAAATAAATCTCAGGCTGTTTGTGTGAGACCGTGAATATTTATGCCCAGTTTCCTCTTTTCCCTCGTCGCATATTTCATCCAGTTCATTTGTGTGTGTTACGGGATAAATCTTGTGCGGGTGGAAAAGAACAGTCAAAAGAAAAAAGCATCCATCAGTGGGCAGAGGCCGCCGTTCTTGCAATTCATTTCTTGCACACAAGTTGCAGTTTGTTAAGAGGGCCTGCGCGCGACGGGTCAGCAGCTGGGCTTTTTCCAGGGGTTGCTTTGGGGTGGTTTCGCGCGGCCGATTGGAAGGAAGACCCGTTGCCTCCTTTAGACACCTCTGAAGCCTTCTTTGTCGCTGGGGTTTCCACCGCTCTCATGTGGGTTTGACCTACTTCCCCCCCTCCACCCCATCCTCTTGATAGGCAACTGCTTATTCTAGAGCGCAGCCAAAACTGGTTACCTTCATTAGAATTTGTTTTTGCCGCTGCCAAAAATTGGACGCTGCCGTCGGCTTGTCCGACAGCCTGAAACGCTCGTCCGTGTTTATCCGAGCTTTGAAAGGTACTGTAGACGCGACATGAATGTGCAGTGACCCGGTGGTGTACCGGTGCAAACTTGGGCCTACATGATTTTATGTGCTGATGCTCACTGACGTGATGACGTAATAAACCAAGCCACGCAAACACAAATACACAAAGCCATCTTGCGGCTTTCCTCTGGTAGGGGGAGGGACAGTGGCTCAGTGGCACAGAGCATCTGCTTGGTAAGCTGAAGGTCTCAGGTTCAATTCCCGGAATCTCCACTAAAAAGGGTCCAGGCAAACAGGCTTGAAAAACCTCAGCTTGAGACCCTGGAGAGCCGCTGCCAGTCTGAGGAGACAAGACTGACTTTGATGGATTGAGGGTCTGATTCAGTAGAAGGCAGCTTCATGTGTTCATACATTCAAAGTTTTTGACAAGTAAGGGTACGTCATGCTGTTTACCTCTGAGCTTGGGAGCTGAGTCATTCTCAGACAGAGAATTATTGGGATTAAGAAGACATCAAAGGGGGGGGGGGAGAAGAAAGACCATAGATTTATACGCCACCCTTCTCTCTGAAGCAGAGTCTCAGAGCGGCTCATCTCTCCTTTATCTTCTTCCCACACAACAGACACCCTGTGAGGTGGGTGAGGCTGAGAGAGCTCTCCCAGAAGCTGCCCTTTCAAGGACAACGCTGCGAGAGCTGTGGCTGACCCAAGGCCATTCCAGCAGCTGCAACACGGGAAGCCTGAGCAGAGCCGGAGCTGGTGCTTGTGTATCGCACTCCTTACAAGGAGTGCGCTATGCAAGCATTGTAGTGCGATGCAGGAAGCTTGAGCAGAGCCGGGATAGGCCGGGCACTGCAACAGCGAGTGTGCTCAGAGCCAGGCTCCGAGTATGCCTACTGCCACATGCCCCACCCCACTGGAAGTTGGGGCGGGGGGGGGGGGCAAAGTTTTGTCTGGGGCAGCAAAAGCCCCAGTGCTGTCCCTGCACACAGTTCCAATTGTAAAGGAAACAAAAACCACGTTTGGTGTAGTGGTGAAGTGCGCGGACTCTTATCTGAGAGACCCAGGTTTGATTCCCCACTCCTCCACTTGCAGCCGCTGGAATGGCCTTGGTTCAGCCATAGCTCTCACAGAGCTGTCCTTGAAAGGGCAGCTTCTGGGAGAGCCCTCTCAGCCCCATCCACCTCACAGGGTGTCAGTTGAGTGTGTGTGGGGGGAAGGCAAAGGAGACTCTGAGATTCAGAGTAAAGGGCGGGATATAAATCCAGTATATTCTTCTTCTTCTTTCTTCTTTCTGTATGTAATGTCCACATTTGGATGTGCCCGCAAAAGCTTCTGTTGGAAAAAAATAAAACCTGTAAAGCGCCGCAAGATTTGTGTCCAGACTGAAGCCGCTAACCTTCTGAAACTGCTCCATAATTTATGGCACTTCGCATCTACAACAGCAGCCTGCTTTTTATCACCCTCCAGTGTTTTTTCAGCCCTGCCTTGTCCTAACACTAACAAACACAGATCCCTATTTGTGATTCTTTTAATCTGCTAAAAACATTCCCATGATTCGACACTGCCCACTTCCATTAAGAATTGCTGCTTGCCATTCCCATTTTGTCTGATGAAGTCTGCTTAGAGCATACGAAAGCTTACGTTCTGAATACAACTTAGTTGGTCTTAAAGGCGCACTTGCCTACTGCTTTGTTCTATTGCCGCAGGCCAATCTGCTCCATAACTGTTTGGCTCTGACCACTAGGTGGCGCCAACTCCATTTTAGAGCTGTTTGTGCTTCCTCCTGCCAAGGAAGGTGAATGTGGATGACTTCTACGTTTTATGGCAAAATACAATTTTGGACTCCCAGACGAACACCAGGAGAGGAGAGTGAAGTCTGACCATGCAGGTTGGCTGTCCCTAGCCCATAACAAAAACACTGTCCTCTGCAGGGCTGCCTGTGGATTGGGTTGCCAACAATATTGAAATTTCTGCCCCATGGTGTAGTTTTTAAGCTGGATGCCTCAGAGTAGTATCTAAGCCACAGTAGTATCTACGTATTTACTTATTCAGCGCTCTTTTTTTGTAGCAGGAACGCCTTTGCATATTGGGCTACGCCCCCCGCCTCGATGTAGCCAATCCTCCAAGGCTTATAAGGCTCTTCTTACAGGGTCTACTGTAAGCTCTTGGAGGATTGGCTACATCAGGGGGACATAGCCTAATATGCAAAGGAGTTCCTGCTACAAAGAAAGAGCCCTGTACTTATTTATTTATGTTATTTATAGTCCGCCTTTCTCACTTGGGCTCAAGACGGATTATACAGAGCAAGTCAACAAATGAAATGGGATTTGGGTTGTAGAACCAACCAGAAGTCTAAAAACAGAACCGAAGCAAGTCATAAGTGTTAACATGACACATCAGATCATGAAAAATTACATAAAAGGCACAGCAAGCTATACACAGTAGTATAAACTACAGTCCCTAATAATTTATCCAAGTAAATAGGGTTCTCTGGAGCAGTGTTCCCTCTAAGCTGAGTTAGTGTGAGCTAGCTCACCGTTTTTTAGCCTCTGGCTCACCCATTTTTGTCTTAGCTCAGGGAAAATGGCTCCAGAGCAAACTAAATTGCAGAGCAGTTGGGTTAGAACTGATAAAAGGAAGTCCTTCTTCTCCCAAAGGGTGATTAACACATGGAATTCACTGCCACAGGAGGTGGTGGAGGCTGCAAGCATAGACAGCTTCAGGAGGGGATTGGAGAAACATATGGAGCAGAGGTTCATCAGTGACTATTAGCCACAGTTTATTGTTTGGACTCTCTGTCTAGGGCAGAGATGCTCTGTATTCTGGGTGCTTGGGAGGGCACAGTGGGAGGGCCCCACTGGTGGACCTCCTGATGGCACTTGCGTTTTTTTGGCCACTGTGTGACATAGAGTGTTAGACTGGATGGGCCATTGGCCTGATCCGACAAGGCTTCTCTTATGTTCTTAATTTATGCAGTAGCTCATGACTTTAATGCCAGTAACTCATGAAGTAGAATTTTTGCTCACAAGACTCCACAGCTTAGAGGGGTCTGGAGACCAAGTCCTACAAGGACACGTTGAAGGAGCTGGGTATGTTTAGCCTGGAGAGGAGACAACTGAGAGGTGATACGATCACCACCTTCTGGAAGGGCTGCCATATAAAGGTTGGTGCAGAGTTGTTTCCTGTTGTCCCAGAAGGTAGGACCAGAACCAATGGGTTGAAATTAAATCAAAAGAGTTTCCAGCTCAACATCAGGAAGAACTTCCTGACCGTTAGAGCAGTTCCTCAGTGGAACAGGCTTCCTCAGGAGGTGGTGGGCTCTCCTTCCTTGGAGGTTTTTCAAAAGAGGCTAGATGGCCATCTGACAGCAATGAGGATCCTGTGAATTTAGGGGGAGGTATTTGTGAGTTTCCTGCATTGTGCAGGGGGTTGGACTAGAAGACCCTGGAGGTTCCTTCCAACTCTAGGATTCTATGACTGTTAGAGCGGTTCCTCAGTGGAACAGGCTTCCTCTTTGGGAGGTGGTGGGCTCTCCTTCCCTGGAGGTTTTTAAACAAAGGTTAGATGGCCATCTGACAGCAGTGAAGATCCTGTGAATTTAGGGGGAGGTGTTTGTGAGTTTCCTGCATTGTGCAGGGGGGTTGGGCTAGGTGACCCTGGAGGTCCCTTCCAACTCAGGAGGTGGTGGGCTCTCCTTCCCTGGAGGTTTTTAAACAAAGGTTAGATGGCCATCTGACAGCAGTGAAGATCCTGTGAATTTAGGGGGAGGTGTTTGTGAGTTTCCTGCATTGTGCAGGGGGGTTGGGCTAGGTGACCCTGGAGGTCCCTTCCAACTCAGGAGGTGGTGGGCTCTCCTTCCCTGGAGGTTTTTAAACAAAGGTTAGATGGCCATCTGACAGCAGTGAAGATCCTGTGAATTTAGGGGAAGGTGTTTGTGAGTTTCCTGCATTGTGCAGGGGGGTTGGGCTAGGTGACCCTGGAGGTCCCTTCCAACTCAGGAGGTGGTGGGCTCTCCTTCCTTGGAGGTTTTTAAACAGAGGCTAGATGGCCACCTGACAGCAATGTGGATTCTGTGAATTAGGCAGATCATGAGAGGGAGGGCAGGAAGGGCTGCATCAGGGCTTAGTTCTTGTGGTCCTTTCTTACATGCCCAGGAAAATGCTGTTTGCCACTTTGAGGTCAGGCAGCAATCTTTCTCCAGGGCAGTTTGGCCAATTTGCCGTCCTCTGGGTTTGGAGCAGGTGTCACTGGGGGTGTTGGGGGGAGTTATCTGTGAACTTCCTGCATTGTGCAGGGGTTGGACGAGATCAGGGGTGGCCAAACAGTGGTTCGGGAGCCACACGTGGCTCTTTCACACATATTGTGTGGCTCTTGAAGCCCCCACTGCCCCATCAGCCATCTTGGAGAAAGCATTTCTCTCTTTAAATTACTTTTCGAAGCCAAGCCAGCCAGCAGCTTGAAGAATGCGTTTAAAGTTCATGGTTGCTTTCTTTCCACCTCTCCTTCCCTTCCCCCATCTATTTGCCTGCATTCCTCCCTCCCTCCCTCCTTTCTTTCCTTCCTTCTCTCAAACATGTGACATTCATGTCTTGCGGCTCTCAAATATCTGACATTTATTCTATGATGTGAATCAAGTTTGGCCACCCCTGGACTGGATGACCACGGAGGTACCTTCCAGCTCTATGATTCTAAGGGCGTTTTCGCACTGACCTAACTCCGGAGCGAGGTCCCTCTTCACCGCGCAGCGTCTGCGCGGATTTCGCACCAATTGCTCCGCAGAACCCGGAAGAGCCGCAAAGTCCCGCGGCTTTTGTGTCGCAAATGTAAACCGCCAAAAACCAGTTTATATTTGCGACGCAAAAGCCGTGGGACTTTGCGGCTCTTCTGGGTTCTGCGAAGCAATTGGTGCGAAATCCGCGCAGACGCTGCGCGGTGAAGAGGGACGCCGCTCCAGAGTTAGGTCAGTGCGAAAACGCCCTAACTTTGTGAATTGTTTTTTTTTCTAGACTGCAATTGTTTTTTTTCTAGACTGTGAATTGTTTTTTTTTCTAGACTGCAATCACACACACTACATAATGCACTTTGGATCCGTTTTCAGGGCACTTTCAAACTGGATATGGCAGTCCACACAGTAACATTCACTCGGAAAGTGCATTAAAAGTGGATTGAAAGCACATCACTTAGCATGTGCGATCGCAGCCATAGCGTAGTCCCATTGCCTGCATAGAAAAGCCCTCTGGAATCATTCAGTTTTGCTTAGCTGGTGGAAACCCAGGAGAGTGGGGAGCCCTTCTGACCCGCTCCAGCAGGCCACCCCACAATGTGGCCAGTTGGATCTAGCGAGCTGAATGTGTCAGAATTGTTATTCCTGCCTCATCCTGCCAAGGGAGGCGAATGTGAATGACTTATCAGATTTGACAGAAAGGCAAATTGCTTTCCAACTTCAGATTCCTAATCAGGATGTTTATAGCTGGAGAGCGTTCAAGCTTTCCAACCAAGCAACCTGTAGGTGCCCTGAAGGAGCCTGCGTGTGGGTTTGACGTTGATTTTTGGATTGCGGAGCAAGATCCAGTTAATAGCGCTGAGGCTCGTGGTATCGTTCGCTAGCACCGAAACCCTAAACGGAATCACGCCCTTCAAAGTCTATCGAAGGCAGCGGGCTTGGTTAGAGCCGCTTTGGGTTCTTCCGTAAATCAGATTGCACTTTAAAAGACATCTCTGCTTCCGCAGGCGAGAAATAAGCCTCCGAGCAATTTGGATCTGGCTCTGCTGGACTACCGGATGCTCAACAAAAATTTTAGTACACTAAGGTGAATAAGATGGGCCATTGGGCTGATGCAACATGGCTTCTCCTATGCTCTTAAGATAAGGATTAGAAAATATGAACATATGAAGCTGCCTTCTACTGAATCAGACCCTCGGTCCATCAAAGTCAGTATTGTCTTCTCAGACTGGCAGCGGCTCTCCAGGTCTCAAGCGGAGGTTTTTCATGCCTACTTGCCTGGACCCTTTTTAGTTGAAGATGCCGGGGATTGAACCTGAGACCTTCTGCTTCCCAAGCAGATGCTCTACCACTGAGCCACTGTCCCTCCCCTGAGGGATATATTATTTGATAAGTGGGTTCTAGGTGAAATTAAACCTGAACTCTCTCTCGAAACTAAAATGATTAAACTGAGGCTGTCATACTTTAGTCCAGGGCTTTTATTGAGCAGGAACGCACAGGAACACAGTCCCAGCTGGCTTGGGGTCAGGGGATGTGGCCTAATATGCAGATGAGTTCCTGCTGGGATTTTCTACAGAAAAAGCCCTGCGTGAAACAACAAGGATGCCAGGGGTGTGGCCGAATATGCAAATGAGTCCCAGCTGGGCTTTTCCTACGAAAAGGCCCAGCGCAAAACAATGGTGACTTTCTGACTTTGCTTTTGGGGAGAAAAGTGGGCCGTAAATATCTAAATTAAATAACTATAAAACGATTTGTTTGTATTGCCAATTGTGTTTCCGGAGGAAAAGAGAGAGGCTCCCAAGAATAGAGACGTTTACCATATTTTACTTTAGGACACAGAACCCAAAGCATTGTTCTGAATTTTCTGCCTTCTCTGCCCACTGGAAATGCAAAGCAGATGATGAGCATAGATAAAAGCCTTATCAGAAGAAGGGGCACCGCCTGGAGGAGGGAACTGTGCATCGAGCCAAGATTTCAAAAATCCAATTGAGTTCTATTAGATTAAATAAATAATTTGATTCTCAAAAGCGAGTTCATAGGCAAAAGAATATTATTTGTTGCCGACCGTACGGGAAGGCAGAAGAAGAGAAAAAGATGTTCCGTTAAGGAGGTATTATAGGTCAAAACCCACAGAGATTCTGTACCGTTTCTAGCATCGCCCTCTGAATGGCATTTTCTCTGCCCTGCCATTCTTACGGTTTCAGCGTGGCTTGCGTCTCAAAACCCCATCTGAAGGAGATTAGGATCCATAACGCTACAACCTGACAGCCGAATATCAGTGTCGAAATTGAATTTAGGAGCCGAATTAAACCAGGGATGGTAACATTTTCGGCCGAGGAATGACAGCACTTAAAACACGACAAGTCTCTTGCTTTCAGAAACAAAATCGCACAACTTTCTTCCTGGTGTTTCTGGAGCATTTTTCCGAACGGAGGGTGCTGTAAGTTTCCCCGACAACTGGGCCTCGATCTGCCACTCCTTCCAAGCCACTTCACACTCTGTTGTCCTGTTTTAATTGCTGATATTGCATTGAGGATCCCAGGACCAGGCCTCATTTTGGGCAGGAGCTCACCGGAGCAGAACTCCAGAGCCTCTAAATTGTATTGTGCTCTTTCTTTCTCTCCCCCAATGCTTGCTTCTGGGCTCCATTGTTCAAACCCCCTGTGAGAATCTCGCTGAACTTCTAAGATTTGACAAACTTTCTAATTCCCCCCCCCACCAAAAAATGGGAAAATAATCAAAACATATAAAGCAGACAGATGGAAATCTTCTTCATGCCACTGGGACCACAAAGAAGGAACTACTTAAAAAGTATGATGAGAGTAAGATTTTATGAGGACAGTTCTAAGTCAAGAAGCATTTGAAGGTAGATGCTGAGCTGATATCGTTTAGTCCACCTTCCTCTCCCCACAACAGGCACCTTGTGAGGTAGAACTGTGAATGGCCCAAGATCACCCAAGCTGGCTTCATGTGGAGAAGTGGGGAAACAAACCTAGTTCTCTAGATTAGAGTCCAGCATCGCTCATAACCACTATACCACACTGGCTCTCTGATAGCTGTGAACCAATAAGAATACTTCAGACTCTATAAACCCAGCCAGAACAGCTTGTCAGGTGATGTCAGGAGTGGGTAGCATATGCAAATGAGTTAGGCTAATGAATTGTGCTAATGAGCTCCGGCACCTCTTTTGCTATGAAATGACCCCCGGCCGAGGACATTCTGTGAAATGGCTTGAATTTGATGCCTCAGATGAATGTCATTCTCTTAGATCTGAGCAGGGCTTCTTCTTCTTCTTCTTTTTTGTAGAAAAAGCCCAGCAGGAACTCATTTGGATATTAGGCCACGCCCCCTGACATCACTGTCGTTTCATACAGAAGCGCAGCGGTGCTCCAGGGTGTAGCGTAATATGCAAATAAGTTCTTTTCTATTAAAAGCTCGGCATTAACTCATTTGCATATTAGGCCACACACCCTGATGCCAAGGCAGCTGGAACTGCATTCCTGTGCGTTTTGGCTCAAAAAAGGCCCTAGTTATCACATCCTTGTTGACCTCCTTTCTTCACCAAATTTCCCTCTCCCTATGGTCTTCCTCCCAAATTTCCTGTAGTGTCCCAACCCAGAGTTGACAATCCTGGAAAATATATGTAATTTACCTCTAGAGGATCCACTCTTTACAAATGTTTATGTAGCTGGATTTTCGGTCAGCTATCGGGACCCAGAATGTTATGATTTATGTCCTTTTCCACATATGTGTTCCTTTCCCCCTAAAAATCTTCTCAAAATAGTGTGGTCCACAGTGCTACGAAAAGAAGAAAGATTTGTGCGCTACTTAGATCTAAAAGAGGGTCTCGAGAAGAACAGAGAGCAAAAGAAAGAGGTCTTTGGACATTTGGGTTGCTGTAGCTTTTACGGTAGATTGCTGAGCCAAAATCATGGATGGGAAAACTGAACAAAGCTGAAGCCTAAAATTAGAGAAATGAGAAGAAGAAGAAGAGGAGGAGGAGGAGGAGGAGATTAGATTTATACCCCACCGTTCACTCAAGAGTCTCAGAGCAGCTTACAATCTCCTTTCCCTTTCTCTCCCCACAACAGACACACTATGAAGTAGGTGGGGCTGAGAGCTCTTTCGAGAACTACTGGAAAGAGAGAGAGAGAGAGAGAGAGAGAGAGAGAGAGAGAGAGCAGCTCTTTAAAGAATTGTGACTGACCCAAGCAGTTGAATGTGGAGGAAGGGGGAATCAAACCCGGTTCTCCCAGATTAGAGTCCGCGCACTTAATCACTACACCAAGAGACAGAGTGATAGTCGGCTCAGAAACAGGGTTCTAATTACAACTTCTTTAAGACAAGTGAAATAGGAGCAATGAGCGCTGATAATGTCAGCCTCTGTTGAAACGAATGTATTTTGCAGCGCAAATAATCTGATTGACATCTCCCGGAGCTTTAAGTCTAAGGTTCGTTACTAGGAGTTCTTCAGTACACGGGACAGCCAACAGAGTATTTATCAATAGGCTGATAAAATATTGATCCATTTTTTAAATAGAAAGATAAGGGGTGTGTGCAGAATATGATGTGTGGCTCAAAATATAAGCATGACGGTGTTTCAGTCTCTGGCTACATGGAAGAACATCTTGCATTTAGTTATTCTAAGCCCAGATCCTCTCTGGAACCAACAGAGGCGCTCTGTTTGCGGTAGGTCTGATTGTAGCTTTTGGCTGAGAGTCAACGTCAAGACCAGAGGTCCCATCGCTTCACGTTCAAAATCTACCAAGTACAGGATCGGAACATCTTTTTCTGTTGCTGGAACAGTGATCACATGACTGGTCGTCACAGCATTTCCTTGTAGGGAAGCTGTTGCCAAATCAACCTTCTAAGCTCCCAGTAAAAACTCTGCCATCCAACTGTGTGATTCCCATCCTGGCATTGATGCACACCCTTCTTCAAGTGGTCTTGAATGCCACGACACTCCTAGCTTCAGAACAGCATTTTGATGCTGATTTTAAAAAAAAAAAGACTATACAGAGAATTTTGGAATAGTGGTATTTCAGAAGGACCGTGAACCATTGGAAGCGAGAGTTGAAAGGCATTCTGCATTTTGGGAGCTGTCCAAAAATAACATCATGACAGAGAACAGAGGCCATGTCCCATCAGTCGCTCCGTATAACAGGAGAAGCCCGATACAAAGCTCTCAAGTGTCCGAAAACCTACTAAGGGCGCAGGCCAGTGTTGTTGGGTAGACAGAATATTGGTTCTGTGCCAGGGAGACTGGAGTTTTAATTCCCACTTAGGAAAGAACTAGATATTAGTCCAACAAAAGCTTTGCACCTCCCCGAGGAAGAAGAAGAAGACGATGACATCGGATTTATATTCTGCCCTCCACTCAGAGTCTCAGAGCGGCTCACAATCTCTATCTTCCTCCCCCCAAACAGACACCCTGTGAGGTGGGTGGGCTGAGAGAGCTCTGACAGAAGCTGCCCTTTCGAGGACAAACTCTGCCATAGCTATGGCTAACGCAAGGCCATTCCAGCAGCTGCAAGTGGAGGAGTGGGGAATCAAACATGGTTCTCCCAGATGAGAGTCAGCACACCTAACCACTACACCAAACTGGTTCTCCTCTGGTTTCCCCAGCCCCCCCCCCCCAATAATTGTTGAGAAGAGCAACTCAGCATACTTGGACATTGTGGAGGAGGGTGTTATAGAGGGGTGAAATGGAATTCTTTCTCTTAGTCTTAAACTGGGAGGTGCCCTCTGACCCTCCCTCTCTCTCTCTCTGTACCCTTGGTACTCCCCCATTTTTTACATGGCTCTTCATGGAATCCAACATCTCTCCAAGTCTCTCCTGTAGAAACAATGCGTCTACATAAGTGATTCCAGACAAGGCAGCCGTTAGCAATAGGGAAAGGACTCTTTAGGCTTCTCTCTCTCCTTTCAACTGCAACCTGAATGTGAACTGAATCTACTTGAATAAGATGTAAATATAAATGCAATATATTTCATGGGAGATTTATTTATGGCACTCAATCTCACACATCTGTGACTGGGCAAACTCTGCTGTATTAACCAAATGCCCCAGTACTAAAGGCAGGAGACCAAAAAAAGTTATGTGCAAAACAATGGTGATGTTAGGGGGTGTGGCCCAATATGCAAATGAGTTCCTACTGGGCTTTTTCTACCAAAAAAAAGCCCTGGCTGTGGATGGAATGTCATGAGACCCAGGGGTGAAGTTCTAGCAGGAGCTCCTTTGCATATTAGGCCGCACCCCCTGATGTAGCCAATCCTCCAAGAGCTTACAAAAAAAGAGCCTGGTAAACTCTTGGAGGATTGGCTACATCAGGGGTTGCAGCCTAATATGCAAAGGAGCTCCTGCTAGAATTCCACCCCTGATGAGACCCATGCCAATAATGCCCGTTGCCTCATTGGAACCAAAGGGACTGCAGCAACCAGAAGCAAGTCATTAATGTAAGGTTCCCTAACGCAAATGCTCCCGGGCACTGTGGCTCCCACTAACACTTTTCTCTGGCGCCTACAAGTGTTTTTAGAAAGCGGACGGAGCCAGGTGGGGCTTTTGCCCAACAAGGCTTCATGCTGGCCATTGGGAATCTGGTTCACTACGCAGATTCTTTTTGTTTTTAATGTTGCTTTAGTAGCAGCTGCCGGCCCAGCAGAAGGATCTTCACTGTGTTACCAAAGGAAAGCTGTGCATAGACAACAAAATAGTTTAAAGTCCTATCACACAGAGAGGAGGAGGAATAGGGGGAAGGGGGACGCATAGGGGATAGGGTTGCCAAGTCCCCCGCGGCCTCCAGAGTTTTCCCTCCCAAAATGCTAGAGTGTCCATAGAGTTTTCCCTCCCAAAATCCTAGAGTGTCCATAGTTTTCCCTCCCAAAATGCTAGAGTATCCGGGAAAAGCATTGAGTTTTCCCGGAAATGCCTAGAGCGGCCAGCGCGCGACATAAATACAGATATATTTGCGGGTGATGTCATTGTGACGTCATTGCAGGTTCTCCCCGCTGGCCCAATCTGGGCCGGCAGGTTGGGAACTTCCTGGGAGGGAGAAGGTTGATCTTCAGGAAATCCAGCTCATCTCTCCATATGTGTCCCAGAATGCCTTGTGCTCTGTCGAGCAAGATCTGCCAACTGTCCCTGTCCTGAGGGACATATGAACATATGAAGCTGCCTTACACTGAATCAGACCCTTGGTCCATCAAAGTCAGTATTGTCTTCTCAGACTGGCAGCGGCTCTCCAGGGTCTCAAGCTGAGGTTTTTCACACCTATTTGCCTGGACCCTTTTTTGGAGATGTTGGGGATTGAACCTGGGACCTTCTGCTTACCAGGCAGATGCTCTGCCACTGAGCCACCGTCCCTGACATCCGTCTAACCTTGACCAGGACCAGGGCTTTTTGTGCCCTGACCCCAGAAAGATGGAAGAAAGTCCCACATGAGATCAGGGTCCTGTAAAACAGAGCTGTTGTGCCAGGCCTTTGGCCGTAGGCCTCTCAAGCTCCCGCTGGGGGCAGGGGTTCTCCTGGTTTCAGGAGCCCCAACCCGCCAGCAAAGATCTCCGTCATGCGCAGCACATGCAGTGCAGTGACGTCACCCAGATGTGATGCACCAGGCACATTGTGCGGGGACACTCTAGCAATTTGGGGGGAAACTCTATGGTTTCATTCAGAGACGTTCTAGCAATTTGGGGGAAAACTCTATGGTGCCCCCCACCAGTAGCCAGTGGGGACTTGGCAACCCTATTTGGCTGAGGTGGTGGGTGTCCAATGAAAAAAGTCTCTCTCTCACACACACACACACACACACACACACTGAAGACACCACTTCTACATGGCTGGAATAAATGAACATCAGAGTCCAGTGGCACCAGTATCTGAGACTGTGGCCACAACAAATTGTGCAACTGTTTTTAATTACTAAATGCAGGGGTGGAATTCTAGCAGGAGCTCCTTTGCATATTAGGCCACACCTCCCTGATGTAGCCAATCCTCCAAGAGCTTGCAAGGCTCTTCGTACAGGGCCTACTGTAAGCTCCAGGAAGATTGGCTACATCACGGAGGTGTGGCCTAATATGCAAAGGAGCTCCTGCTAGAATTCAACCCCTGACTAAACGTATTTTAATTATTTGTGAATTGTTCATGTCCACCAGACGGCCTTGTATCTGTGATCCGCCCTGAGCCTACTTGCGGGGAAAGTGGCATATAAATTTGAAAATAAACAAATAAGGCATCCTGTGAAACGGAGCATCTGCATGCAATACTGAAGAGCTCCTCAGAGAGCTAGTTAGGCATGACCTTGCTCCCTGACATTTGGTGGCTGTGTCAGCCATTTTGTGATTCCACCCATCACCCCGTGTCACAATTCCAGAGGTTCCTATTGGCTCAAAAAGACTTGCCGTAACGCTTCGAAGGCCCCTAACACAGAATGTGTGAATGTTGCAGTCCCTGCTGCAAACTCAGCAGATTTGTTTTAAGGATTTTTCCTTTTTTTTGCCCCTTTGTCCAACCGAGGTCTGGAGAGAGGCTTAACCAAGGCTTTGAAGAAGCTGGATGACTACCTGCGGAATCCTTTGCCCGAAGAGATAGACGCAGGCAGCACAGAGGAGGAGAAGGTGTCCAAACGCAAGTTCCTGGATGGGGATGAGTTGACCCTCGCAGACTGCAACCTGCTGCCCAAACTTCACGTCGTCAAGGTGAGGCCAGTTTAGTCAGAGAGTTGCAATGGCATGGCTTTGCTCTGTGCTTTGTTGACTTTCCTCTCGTACGCCTGAGCAAAGTCTCAGGTAGGTTTGCCAGTCCGGGGTTGAGAGCACATGAAGCTGCCTTCTACTGAATCATACCCTCGGTCCATCAAAGTCAGTATCGTCTACTCAGACTGGCAGCAGCTCTCCAGAGTCTCAAGCTGAGGTTTTTCGCGCCTACTTGCCTGGACCCTTTTTTAGTTGGAGATGCCGGGGATTGAACCTGGGACCTTCTGCTTACCAAGCAGATGCTCTACCACTGAGCCAAAAGTCAGTATTGTCTACTCAGACTGGCAGCAGCTCTCCAGAGTCTCAAGCTGAGGTTTTTCACGCCTACTTGCCTGGACCCTTTTTTAGTTGGAGATGCCAGGGATTGAACCTGGGACTTTCTGCTTACCAAGCAGATGCTCTGCCATTGAACCCAAAGTCAGTATTGTCTACTCAGACTGGCAGCAGCTCTCCAGAGTCTCAAGCTGAGGTTTTTCACACCTACTTGCCTGGATCCTTTTTTAGTTGGAGATGCCAGGGATTGAACCTGGGACCTTCTGCTTGCCAAACAGATGCTCTACCACTGAGCCACTGTCCCTCCCCTTTTTCCAGGGTTGGAAAATACCTGGAGATTTAGGGGGTAGGACCTAGGGAGGGCAGGGTTTGTGGAAGGGGAGGAGGAGATGGGACTTATACCCCACCCTTTACTACCTAGTGGCCCCATGGCGCAGAGTGGTAAAGCAGCAGTACTGCAGTACTGTGATCTGCTCACGACCTGAGTTCGATTCAGGCGGAAGCTGGATTCATGTAGCCGGACTCAGCCTTCCATCATTCCAAGGTCGGTAAAATGAGTCCCCAGCTTGCTTGGGGAAAAGTGTAAAAGACTGGGGAAGGCAATGGCAAACCACCCCGTAAAAAGTCTGCCGTGAAAACGTTGTGAAAGCAACGTCACCCCAGAGTCGGAAACGACTGGTGCTTGCACAGGGGACCTTTCCTTTCCTTTCCTTTTCCTTTACTACCTGAAGGAGTCTCAGAGTGGGTTACAATCTCCTTTCCCTTCCCCTCCCCACAACAGATGCCCTGAGGTAGGTGGGGCTGAAGAACTTTGAGGACTGCTCTTGAGCAGAACAGCTGTGAGAGAGCTATGGCTGACCCAAGGTCACTCCAGCAGTTGCATGTGAAGGAGTGGGGAATCAAACCTGATACTCCCAGATAAGAGTCACACATTTAACCACTACACCCAACTGGGAGAGATGTCCGCAGGGTATAAGGCCATAAAGTCCACTCTCTAAAGCATCTGTTCTCGCCAAGGGGACTGATCTTGGTCATCTGGAGATCAATATTAATGGGAAATCTCCAGGTGCAACCTGGAGGTTGGCAGCCCTAAGGCAGAGCCACGGTATTACCTAACTGCATTCTTGCTTTACAAAAACACAATCCAAATGCGCCGAAAGCACAAAAATCTCAATGAAGCCTTTCTCCCACTAATTAACACAAGTCAGTTCCAGAGGGTAGAAGAAGAAGGCCGCAGATTTATACCCCACCCTTCTCTCTGAATCAGAGTCTGAGAGTGGCTTACAATCTCCTTTATCGTCTTCCCCCACAACAGATGCCCTGTGAGGTAGGTGGGGCTGAAAGAGCTCTGACAGAAGCTACTCTTTCAAGGATAACTCTTGTGAGAGCTATGGCTGACTCAAGACCATTCCAGCAGCTGCAAGTGGAGGAGTGGGGAATCAAACCCGGTTCTCCCAGATAAGAGAGCTATGGCTGACCCAAGGCCATTCCAGCAGGTGCAAGTGGAGGAGTGGGGAATCAAACCCCGTTTTCCCAGATAAGAGAGCTGTGGCTGACCTAAGGCCATTCCAGCAGCTGCAAGTGGAGGAGTGGGGAATCAAACCCGGTTCTCCCAGATAAGAGTCCGCACACTTAACTGCTACATCAAACTATCTCTCAACGTGGGTTGCTCTGTAGAAGAAGAGCTGGATTTGAATCCAGTACCATCTTAGAGACCAGCAAGATTTCCAGGGTCTAAGCTTTCCAGAGTCAAAATATTTCCCAGCAGAGAGAAGAGATGAAGCCTGGAATGTGACAGCTAAAAACAGCCCCCTCCAACATGAGAGGAGGATTTCCACCACCCCCCCTTGCGATGTGACAGAGAAAAATTAAGCAATTAACGTGAGCGCCAAGATCTGGCATTTCAGATGCAGAATACCCCCTCAGAACGCGCAAAGGATGTAGATCATCCTGCCTTCTGAAGTGCTCATATTTATTCAATTTATCAGATTACAGATTTCTCTGGAATAGAACAAGTACCTGCTAGACCTTGGCAAGCTCAACAGGTAGCAAAAGAGAGCCAAGTCATGCGTCTTGCTTGGCTCCGGCAGCTAGGAACCACACCATGGGAACTGACAGCGTACCTATGAGAAAGCAAAACCCAGAAATGTGGCACAGATAGCAACACCGAATAGAAACAACACACTGCTAGCTGTAATAACACACAAATAAAGAACAATTTTCATTCATGTCTATGATGACAGAATCTTGTTATAGTTTTACACAATATTATTGCCTCTTAACATGGAGCATTAAAGCAACAGGCAGAGTACATAAAGTCCAATAAACAAAGAAATTAATTCACAAAGTCCATTTTATAAGTTCACACTCGTTAGTTCTCAAATGGAAACCATCAAGTCTGTGCTAAATCCAATAGGAAGCCCTAGTCCACACGAGGATCCTAGATAATCCTTCATTCTGATGACTTCTTCCTCAGTGAACCCCATAGAGTGAAGGCATGTACCAAACTATGCCATCATAGCAGTTTTTATGTCCACCCTGTATATTTTGTGGGTCCAATTAATTAATTGCGTAAGTCCAAGTTTTCAAGTAATTATTTTAGACACTTAAGGCAGATAGCAACACTGCACAAGTTAGTGTGTTGTTGGGAGGGTGGGTTTTCTAGCTTTGCTGTTCTGGGGATGAGACGAACGAGGGCTTTTATTTGTAGCAGGAATTCCTTTGCATAGTAGGCCACACACCCCTGATGTAGCCAATCCTCCAAGAGCTTACAGGGCTCTTCTTACAGGGCCCTACTGGAAGCTCCAGGAGGATTGGCTACATCAGGGGGGAGTGGCCTAATATGTAAAGGACCTTCTGCTAGAATTCCATCCCTGGGCCACACACCCCTGATGTAGCCAATCCTCCAAGAGCTTACAGGGCTCTTCTTACAGGGCCCTACTGGAAGCTCCAGGAGGATTGGCTACATCAGCGGGGTATGGCCTAATATGCAAAAGAGTTCCTGTTACAAAAAAAAAGCCCTGGTTCTCTAATGTGGACCAACCCAGGCACTTTTGGATAACTCTCAACTTTTTCCTCTGTATAGATTGGTGGCATTTTAAAATGTGCCCTTAGATCAGGGGTCCCCATCCTTTCTGAGCATGCAGGCAGCTTTGGAATCCTCAAACAACAACAAAAAACTGTGGGAAAATAACGAAAAATTAATGAAAAATGCTTCAAAATTGTAATAGAGAATTAAACACTTCAACTTCACACATTTTCACATATCATTACATATAACAGCATATTATCAAAAATGCAAAGTATAAAGTACAAGGGATAAATATTCAAAAGTGCTTGCAGTTAGTCCATATCCAGTTTGAAACCCTTGAAAACTATTAATTAAAGTGCCAGGCTTTTCATTCATTCATTCATTCATTCATTCATTCATTCATTCATTCATTCATCAATCAGCTTTGGAATCCTGGCACAGCATAGTGGACACAGTCACAAAATGGCTGCCACAAGAGGCGGAGCCAGCTACAGAGCGGTTGCCCCACTTTGCCTTCAGTCACACAGTGAAAGTCCTTATGCTGTGGTGAAATCTGCCTGTCCTATCAAATCTCCAGTGGCCAATCAGAAGACTGGCTGCGCGAAAGCCCCACCAGAATTCCAACACCTCAGCGTGGCCTAGCGGCTTGAGGCCTGGGATGTTAAGAAATTCTCTGTGGTGAAAACAAGATTCGGAGGGATGGTTTTAGCTAGGGTTGCCAGGTACTACCTGGGAAGGGGCGGGGGATGGGGGAGACTTACAGGAGACAGAGGAAGACCCAGATGACATGGGGATGTCACTTCCAGCGCTCACAGGAAGTGACTTCATTAAGCTACAACGGTGACACTCTGGCATTTGGGCAAAAACTCTTATGATAAAAATGGCTTCTACCATAAAATGTTTGCCCAAATGCCACAGCATCACCCAGGAGTCTCCTGTACGATGACGACACCTTCTGTGCGTACCAGAGGTGACGTTGCCTGGGCCTTCCTCTTGGTAAATCCCCCCGCCGGCCAGCTGATTGGCAGTGGGTGGGACTCCCGTCTCCGCTGTGGGGAGCTGGCAATCCTAGATTTACCTCACATGCTGTCCATAGAGACGAAATTGTGTAACGTTTGTAAACGTCGAACTCTGTCTTTTTACACCAGCTTTTAGCTGTTGTCTTTATGGTGTTTTGTTCATTTGGCTGCATGCCACAGCATCCAAAAATTGAACTGAGTGTATGTATCCCAAATAGTTAGCAGATTTGAAATGTTTATGACCCTGGACTGTACCCACAGTACAAGAACAGTGATTAAGATCTCGTGCTGCACAGAAAGATTCTGTCCAGGGTATGCAACTAGGAATCGCTTCCTAATATCAACGATTGTCAGGGGTGGAATTCTAGCAGGAGCTCCTTTGCATATTAGGCCACACACCCCTGATGCAGCCAGTCCTCCAAGAGCTTGCAAAGAAGAGCCCTGTAAACTCTTGGAGGATTGACTACATCAGGGGGTGTGGCCTAATATGCAAAGGAGCTCCTGCTAGAATTCCACCCCTGGCGATTGTCAACCCTCCAAATTGTGCAGGGGAATAAATTATACAAAGTAAACAAAGGTTTATACAAGCCTAGTCAGTGTGAGTGCCTTCAGACTATAGGAGCTTTTACAGACTTCTGGAATTTTTGGATAAGTTTGAAGACCCTAATACATAGGGTTACCAATCCCCAGGTGGGGGCAGGGGATCCCCCAGTTTGGAGGCCCTCCCCCCGCTTCAGGGTCGTCAGAAAGTGGGGGGGAGGGGAGGGAAGTGTCTGCTGGGAACTGCTGAGATTTATTCCCATAGAAAATAATGGAGAATTGATCCACAGGTATCTGGGGCTCGGGGGGGGGGCGTTGTTTTTTGAGATAGAGGCACCAAATTTTCAGTACAGCATCTAGTGCCTCTCCCCAAAATATCCCCCAAGTTTCAAAATGATCGGACCGGGAGGTCCAATTCTATGGGCCCCTAAAGAAGGTGCCCCTATCCTTCATTATTTCCTATGGAAGGAAGGCATTGAAAAGCTGTGCCGTCCCTTTAAATGTGATGGCCAGAATTCTCTTTGGAGTTCAATTATGCTTGTTACAGCCTTGATCTTGGCTCCACCCCTAATGTCTCCTGGCTCCACCCCCAAAGTCTCCTGGCTCCACCCCCAAAGTCCTCAGATATTTCTTAAATTGGACTTGGCAACCCTACTAATACAAGACACTTGGTACTATTCATCTTTAGTTAGGTAGTTAGGGAATAACACAACCAAATCTAAGCAACTGGAAGTTCCATTGATTCAGTGGGACAATTAAGCATGTGTTTAGTTCTCTCTTTACTTCAGGGTTTCAGTGAATTTAATGGGACTTAGACTGGTCTAGTCAGGGGTGGAATTCTAGCAGGAGCTCCATTGCATATTAGGCCACACACCCTTGATGCAGCCAGTCCTCCAAGAGCTTACAAAAAAGAGCCTTGTAAGCTCTTGGAGGATTGGCTACATCAGGGGTGTGGCCTAATATGCAAAGGAGCTCCTGCTAGAATTCCACCCCTGGGTCTAGTTCCTTAGTTGTCTTTTAGGGTTGCCAGCCTCCAGGTGGGTGCTGGTGATCCCCCAGAATTGCAGCTGGTCTCCAGACTACTGAGATCAGGCCCCCGCCCCTTAGAAAATGGCTGCTTTGGAAGATGGTTTCTACAGAATTGTACCCATTTGAGGTCCCCCCCAAACCCAACCCTCCTCCATCCCCAAATCTCCATGAATTTCTGAAACTGAAACTGGCAAACATAGTTGCAGGGGTGGAATTCTAGCAGGAGCTCCTTTGCATATTAGGCCACACACCCCTGATGTAGCCAATTCTCCAAGAGCTTATATGGCTCTTTTCTGTAAGCTCTTGGAAGATTGGCTATATCAGGGGTGTGTGGCCTATATATGCAAAGGAGCTCCTGCTAGAATTCCACCCCTGCATAATTGTATAGGGTGCAGTAAGGTCTAATTCTGTATTGGTACTGATCAGGGGTAATTTCATAGAAAAAGAGGTGCTGAAGCTCATTAGCACAACTCATTTGCATGACTCATTTGCATACGTCACACACCCCTGACATCACCTGAAGGTGTACTAAATTATATCAGCTCAGCATCTACCTTAAAATGCTTCTTGAATTAGAATTGTCATAATAAAACCTTACTCTCTTCATACTGTTTAAATTACTTTCTCCTATGTGGCCACAGTGGCCTGAGGAAGATCTCCATCTGTCTGCTTTATATGTTTTGGTTGTTTTCTCATTTTTTTTGGGGGGGGGGGAATATTAGAAAGTTTGTCAAATCTTAGAGTTCAGCAAAATTCTCACAGGGGGTTTGAACGATGGAGCTCAGAAGCAAGTATTTTTTGTGGGGAGGGTAAGAAAGAATGAGCACAATAAAATTTAGAGGTTCCGGAGCTCTGCTCCTGTGAGCTCCTGCCCAAAATGAGGCCTGGTACTGCTACATTTTAAAGTATGGGCTTAAACCACTTCTTGTAAGCAATGGCATGTAATTTCCCATGTAATACCCATTTTATCTTTGTGGCTCCCACTTCGCACTCTGTGGTGGGTCTTTTTATTGCCCATACTCTTAGGTGTAATCAAATTTATTAATTGCAGATGTGTGCTGACAAACTATTAAAAGGAGATGTTTGGGTCTTTCTTCTAGATCGTCACAAAGAAATATCGAAACTATGAGTTCCCAGCAGAGATGACTGGACTTTGGCGATACCTGAAGAACGCCTACGCTCGGGACGAGTTTATCAATACTTGTGCCGCCGACAAAGAAATTGAAATCGCATATGCCGATGTAGCCAAACGGCTCAGCAGATCGTAATCGAAAACCTACAAGACCAGATTCTCCAAAGGATTCCCGTTTCATATTCTTCTTTGTGAGGCCTTCAAATACATCTAATATAATGCATAATATAATATAATTACACTATCTGGGTGGCATCTCTATGATTTCTACTGTTCAATTTTGACAGCTAGAAATATACATGCCTTTTCCTGGAGAAAATGTAAGGCAATCGCAGTGCAGGGCAGAAAGCGTTTCTGAAATCTGCGCCGATAAGCTGGGAACAAACGTTATCATTTATTTTTCAGTGCTTTGGGGGGGAGGAAAAATCTATAAGAATTCTCTTTGATCTGCTCAAAAGCAGATCCTTTCGCTGAAAATTTCAAAATTAAGTGGATCAGAAATGTACAAGTACGATATGGGTTGGGGTTTGTTGTACCCATGGCATGGATCCCGGGCATGGTTTATTGGAGTAGGAAACATGGAAGGAAAATAACTGGATAAAGAAAGAGGCGTATGGCACTTACGATAAAAGAGTATAGCTTTAGGAAATAAATTTAGAAAGCTCTTTGGAAGTGCGTATTGTTCTCAGATGACTAGGAGAATATTGGAAGTGGAGGTTTGTGTTAGCGGGAAAGCCCTCGCCGAACACTGGACTTTGGCAAGTGTAGATTCGTTACACTTTTGCTCAGTGCGAGGCGCAAAGGGTGGAAACGATGAATACTTTATATTTACATTCACGACTCGAGGAAGTTCGGATTGTTGATAACAAAAAAGGCTAGATCAGCTAGAAAAGATAAGACGGTGCTTAGACATGACATTGATGAGGTTCGGGGGTGCCTTAAACCAATTGTCACAGTGGAGACATCAGAGCTAGATTTGAGTGTAGTAGCCCCTTAGAGACCAACGTGATTTTTGGGGCGCAAACTTTTGAGAATCAAAGGTCCCCTTGTCAGAGAAGGCACTGTGAACTGTATCCTTGCCAACATATCTCTAGATAAACAAGAGGCAGTGTGCAATAGGAACTGAATGCCTCGCGTGAATTCTGAGATTTGAACAAAACATTAGATCTTTTTCTGTCCTTCAGTATTGTTGTTTGGTCTGAAAATCCTGGAGATAGTATAGGTGTCCTAAAACAGCCATTTTTCTGCTTCTTGTCTGGGAACTCGGCAGGTATACAAGGGCTACCCCAAGGCTGGTGGCTTCTCTCAGTCTTTCCGACTTTGTACTTTTATGAGTTAATTGTGCTCGCATACTGATTTCTTGAAATTGATTACATATACATATGTTTTTTTGCTACATCCAATTATCCTATTATTGCTTTTAAATGTGATTTCACTGAGATTCCCTTTGAAAACCCTAATTTTAGTCTGACCCACACATAACAGAATTTAGCTATGTACATATTAGCACTCCTTTGACTTCGGTGTGATGGTCACACTTGACATTCTTATCAGGGACGCATATGAGAAAAGGGCACGGCCTGTGTTTTATAGAGCAGATGAACGTCTCATTTGTGACCCCCAGGGTTATAAGCCAGCCTATTTCACAGAAAGTCTTTTGTGGGACCTTGCACAGGGAGACCTAAGCTCAAATCTGCAGTCAGCCATGAACCTTCCCCCAGTGGCCTGAGGCACTCTCTCCAGTCACTTCTGCCCCCAGGGAGGATTCCTTGTTCTGCTCTAATTACCACTGTGAATGTAGAGACATTTGCAGCAGCAGTTTTTGTTGCCTTCCCTTTCCGCCCCCCCCCCCTCCAACCCCTTGCCATAGGCAGGCTATTTGCCTTAAAAAAAATGTCAATCATTGAGATATTGCAGTTAAAAACACTACAGGACATCTCGGATGGATGGATGGATAGATAGATAGATAGATAGATAGATAGATAGATAGATAGATAGATAGATAGATAGATAGATAGATAGATAGACAGACAGACAGACAGACAGACAGACAGACAGACAGACAGACAGACAGACAGACATGCGCATGATCACACAAGGTTTGTGCGGTGGTGCCTCGGGTAGACAGTGTTTGGGGAAAGTAGGAAGCTCCACTGGAAATGTGATGTCATTCTAGGATTTCAATTCCTCATAAAGTCTATGGTATGCTACTCAGCCCCTCCTCTCAAGTTGCCTTTTCATTCAGGGGAACTGATCTTTGTAGTCTGGAAATACGGTGTAATTTCAGGAGAAATTCAGGTTCCATCTGGAAGTTGGCAGCTCTAGTGAGTAATCTCAGAAGTAGCCCCAGGACTCTCGGGTTGTGAACACAGAATTAGGAAATACGGATCATTCAAAATCTTCTCTTCGAAGGCTGACGGATTCCCATTGACTGCTGTGAGCTAATTCAGAGAAAGGAGGGGTGGAAGAATCTTGGCCTTGGACGATGAAGCCACCCTTGACCTTCAGTTTGGGCTCGACTTTCCGATGTCTCACAGGAAAGTCCACGAACTCCATAGCTTCCTCTCTGCGCAAGCAATTTAAGCTCAGGCTAGACTGGAGGGCAAAGGCCTCCACACTTTAAAACCCTGCTGAGATGTTAGCTGGCGCAGAAAGCGCAAGTCACAGCCAAGAAGTCCAATGAGATCACAAACGTTTGTCCAGGCACAGGGGACTTGTAGAAAAGGGAAGGAAAAGAACAAAAACCAGCTTTGCTTCAAAATGAAATAACCAGACCGGAATGATTCGTATTTCAAAATATATTAAAGTATTCGGGTTTTTTATTGTTTTTTATACGGGACGTCCTTCCTTTCACCTCCGTTCAGTTTGCAGTGCCACTAAACCCTTTAAAATAGTTATGATTGAGGCCTGGATTATAGGGTTGCCAGACTCCAGGTGGGGCCTGGAGATCTCCTGGAATTACAAATGACCTCCAGACAACGGAAACCAGTTCCCCCGGAGAAAATGGCTGCTTTGGAGAATAGACGTGGGGGCTTTAAATTCTGCTGAGGTCCCTCCCTTCCCCAAAACCTGCCCCCCTAGGCTCCACCCGCAAAATCTCCTGGTACTCCCCAACACTACCTAAAGAGCACAGATGGGGGTTTTTTATGGCTTTGCCACCTACTCCAGGGAACTGGATCCTCCTTCTCCTCATACTTCATCAACTAGGCTTGGTAAACCTAGGCTTCTAAGAGCTGGCTCATGTAGCCATGTTAACCGATGACCAACAGTGCTGTCTAGGGTTGCCAGGTCTTACCTAGCTTCCAGTGAAGGGCTCCTGGGACTCTATGGTAACCATAAAGATTTGGTCAAAATGCTGGAGTGTTGACATGCAACGTGCCTGGCATAATGATACTGATGTGGGAGGAGGCTGTTTGGAGGTGGTGTGGAGCTGGCTGGTGGTGGTGGATTGCAGCCCTCAAAACCGGGGAAAACCCCACCCCAACTGGCAACCCTAGTGCTGTCCTAAAGTTACACCCTAAAAAACCTATTGACCTCAGCGGACAGACCGTAACTCTGATTAGGATAGGGTTGCCAATCCCCAGGTGGGGGCAGGGGATCCCCCGGTTTGGAGGCCCTCCCCCAACTTCAGGGTCGTCCGAAAGCGGGGGGAGGGGAGGAAAATGTCTGCTGGGAACTCTGTTATTCCCTATGGAGATTTAGTCCCATAGAAAATCATGGAGAATTGAGCCGTGGGTATCTGGGGCTCTGTGGGGGCTGTTTTTTGAGGTAGAGACACCAAATTTTCAGTACAGCATCTAGTGCTTCTCCCCAAAATACCCCCCAAGTTTCAAAAAGATTGGACCAGGGGGTCCAATTCTATGAGCCCCAAAAGAAGGTGCCCCTATCCTTCATTATTTCCTATTGAAGGAAGGCATTGAAAAGGTGTGCCGTCCCTTTAAGTGTGATGGCCAGAACTCCCTTTGGAGTTCAATTCTGCTTGTCACACCCTTGATCTTGGCTCCACCCCTAAGGTCTCCTGGCTCCACCCCCAAAGTCTCCTGACTCCACCCCCAAAGTCCCCAGATATTTCTTAAATTGGACTTGGCAACCCTAGATTAGGATGGCACTGTGAGCGTAGCATCCAGTGGTGAATTTAGAGTGGCCAACCCCTGAGTTGTCACTGGAGGTTTCCTGAGATTACAAGTGATCTCAAGGCATCAGAGACCAGTTCCCCTGGGGAAAATGGCTGCTTTGGAAGGTGGACTCTGTGGCGTTACACCCCTCTGAGGCCTCTCCCCTCCCCAAAGCCCACCCTTCCTGGATTCTATCCCTCAAAGTTCCAGCTATTTCCCAACCCAGAGCGGAGAATCCTGTGCAGATTAATGAGCGAGGAGAAAACTTTGTGTCACATGATATCAATACTTTAAATTCAGACCAGTCAACCATTTGTTTGGATGAAATGAACTGCTGAGTCATCCTTAGATCCAGGGCTTTGATTGTAGCAGGAACTCCTTTGCATATTAGGCTACACCCCCACTGATGTAGCCAGTCCTCCAAGAGTTTACAGTAAGCCCTGTTAGAAGAGCCCTGTAAACTCTTGGAGGATTGGCTACATCGGGGGGGGGGGGATGGAGCTAGGGTTGCCAAGTCCAATTCAAGAAATATCTGGGGACTTTGGGGGTGGAGCCAGGAGACTTTGGGGGTGGAGCCAGGAGACATTGGGGGCGGAGCCAGGAGCAAGGGTGTGACAAGCATAATTGAACACCAAGGGAGTTCTGGCCATCACATTTAAAGGGACAGCACACCTTTTAGAATGCCTTCCTTCCATAGAAAATAATGAAGGATAGGGGCACCTTCTTTTGGGGCTCATAGAATTGGACCCCCTGGTCCAATCCTTTTGAAACTTGGGAGGTATTTTGGGAAGAGGCACTAGATGCTATATGGAAAATGTGGCACCTCTACCTCAAAAAACAGCCCCCCCCCAGAGCCCCTGACACCCGCGGATCAATTCCCCATCATTCCCTATGGGAATCGTTCCTGGAGGTGCATAATGGCTGTGGGGGTGGAGCTTCCCCCGCCGGCCAGCTGGCTGGGGGAGGGGGGAAGCCTGTAAAACCAGGGGATCCCCCGCTGGGACTTGGGGATTGGGAAGCCTAGGTGGAGCCTAATATGCAAAGGAGTTCCTGCTACAAAAAAAAGCCGTGCGAGATAACCAGGCAGGTAGGAATTAGCTCTTTGATCTGGGTTGGAACTAGAGAAGCAGTCTTCTGTGCTCTGTTTCTACCAAGGAGTGCCTTAGGAAGTAAGCAAAGAGAGACCCAAAACAGATCAATAAGCATAGTATTTCATGACCCATACTTTACATTGCTGCTGAGCAGAGGTGGAATTCTAGCAGGAGCTCCTTTGCATATTAGGCCACAGACGTCTGATGTAGCCAATCCTCCAAGAGCTTACAAGGCTCTTTTTTGTAAGCTCTTGGAGGATTGGCTACATCAGGGGGTGTGGCCTAATATGCAAAAGAGCTCCTGCTAGAATCCCGCCCCTGCTGCTTAATCTAACTAGGTCGGTATATTCATCCAGCCTTGAAATATTTTCTTCAACCCATTGCTGACGTGCATGAAAAGCATGGATGCCATTTGTGCAAGATCCTGTGATTTATCGTGGTTTCCTCTTCCCTTTTTTTCCTTGCAAAATTTGAGTATGTCATTAAAGAGCTACAGCAGGTTTGGCCCATACTCTCTCGCTGCCTGTCTTTCTAGCCGTTGCCCTAATTTCCCCTCACTATCAGAGTTTGCTTCCTTGATATATTTATGCCACATTACCTATGCATCCAATTTCCGTTATTCCCGTTATCTAGGAATGAAATGACACTGGTTTACAAGAGTACAAGGCAGAGCTTCTTTTGTAGAAACAGCCAAGCAGGAACTCATTTGCATAGTAGGCCACACCCCCTGACACCATTTAGAATACTCTTAAAAAGGTAAAGGTAGTCCCCTGTGCAAGCACCAGTTGTTTCGGACTCTGGGGTGACGTCGCGTCATGACGTTTTCACGGCAGACTTTTTACGTGGTGGTTTGCCATTGCCTTCCCCAGTCTTTTACACTTTCCCCCCAGCACGATGGGGACTCCTTTTTCTGACCTCAAATACCCCGTTGATACTATATTTAATACTTCCACATTTTTCTGCTTCTGGATTGGAACAGAAGGATTAAAAATGAGATCCACAATCAGGTTTTCTTTTGTATCCTTTGTATATTAGGCCACACCCCCTGATGTAGCCTTACAAGAGTTTACAGTTGGCCCTGTACTAAGAGCCCCGTAAGCTCTTGGAGGACTGGCTACATCATGGGGGTGTGGCCTAATATGCAAAGGAGTTCCTACTACTACAAAAAAAGCCCAGTCTACAATCAATATTGTTGAGGAAATGGCATTTCTTTCAAACTTTCCGACTAATTCAGTAGACCCCCAAAAGGCCCAGGTCATCGTAAGGAAAGCACACAGACTTCCAAAGTTTTGTCCGCTATCAGCTCACGTCGGACAGGTTTCAGATCCTTGCAGCTTCCCTTTGCATTTTGAATGTGAAGTAATACGTGTTAATCACGCCAAAGATTATTTATCGACGTTGGCAAAGCGAGAGCTCGGAAAAAGAATCTAAACGACAAGACAGACAGGACGGATTAACAATAACTTTGTTCATAAATTTCTCTCAAGATGTAAAGAAAGATGCAGATCAGAGGGGGGGGGGGGGAGTAGCCTCCAATGTGGATTTAATCATTGACGTTTCAGCAAATGCAGACCAAATGTCTGTAGGGCCGTTCGCTGCAGCCAAGCATTTCTTAGATATTTGTTTCAAAGACACCCGTGCTTAACGGCAGGCGGCACTTCATTCCTATTTGGGACACACATTGATCTCTCTCTTAATATTAATTTTAAAAAACTGCTGAAGGGCAACCATCCTGATAGGGTAGCCGAGCTGTTGACAATCTGGCCTAGCTCTGAAGCCCAGGCGGCAAGGGAGAATTTAAACAAGATCTGTGGCAAACACCTGTTCTCTTTTAAGGACGTTGATTTCCCTTAAGCATGCAGTCCTGAGGCTTAAATAGCTACCAGATATACTGCGCTTTTGCTTACAGCGGCTATATTGTGTCCAGTGGGAAAAGGTAGGCGCTCGAAGAAAAAAACATGTCAACGCTGATTCATACATGACATAGAAACCAGGGGAGGAGAGCAGGAGAGACTCAGGACAATTTTATTTCCCACTACCGCAGTAACGCGGGGAGTAGAAATTGTGGATCTCTGCCACTCAAAGATGCTGGAGGTCAGGTCACAAATTTTCCTGCTTGTAAGATCTGCACTCATCCCGCTTCTTACATGGCTATGGAAGCCAGGAAAGAGGTTGAACCTGTGGGTTGGGTCCAGCCACTCATGGTCCTCCAGCCAGTTAGGTGTAGTCCTGCAGGAATGGAATTCTAGCAGGAGCTCCTTTACATATTAGGCCACACACCCCTGATGTAGCCAATCCTCCAAGAGCTCACAAGGCTCTTTTTTGAAAGCTCTTGGAGGATTGGCTTCATCAGGGGTGTGTGGCCTAATACGCAAAGGAGCTCCTGCTAGAATTCAACCCCTGTGTGTAGTGATTAGGTGTGCTGACTCTTATCTGGGAGAACCGGCTTTGATTTCCCACTCCATATGCATCTGCTGATGTGACCTTGAGTTAGTCACAAGTTTGTTCTCAAGGGCAGTTTCTGTCAGAGCTCTCAGCCCCACCTACCTCACAGGGTGTCTGTTTTGGGGAGGGGTAGGGAAAGGAGATTATGAGCCTATCTGAGACTCTTTTGGGTAGTGTGAGAGTATGAATCGAATCTTTTCTCCTCCTCCTTCACCAGTGGAGAAGTTAGTTGCTTCTAGCCCAGCTGTAATGTTAACTTCGAATTATAGGCCCGGATCCAAGCAAGTGACAAGTACAAATCAAAGAGAAGCACATATGCGACCAACATTTCGAATTTCTCTAATTCTCACTGTGAAAGAGAACAGTAACTTGCCTCTTTGGGTGCAGGAATTGCTTCATCAAAAATATCAAGGTCAGCTCTGACGTGGATAGTCCAGACAAGCCCAATTTTGTCAGATCCTACAAGCTAAGCAGGGTTGGCCCTCCAAGTACTTGGATGGGAGACCTCCAAGGAATATCAGGGATGGGGCGCAGAAGCAGGCAATAGCAAATAGGGTTGCCAAGTCCCTTCCTCCTGGACCTATTGTACCATAGAGTTTTCCCTCCCAAATTGCTAGAGCATCTGAGAAAACCATAGAGTTTTCCTGGAAACGCCCAGAGTGATGTGACATCATCATGCCAGTGCCATAGGGGGAGGTTCCCCCCGCCAGCCCAATGTGGGCTGGTGGGTTGGGAACCTCCCAGGTGGGGGAAACCCTGCCCGGACCAGGGGCTTGCAGCCCTATGAGGACATATCAGGGATGGGGCGCAGAAACAGGCAATATCTGGCCACCTCTATGAAAATGTCCAAGCCCCATTAGGGGTCACCAGAAGACAACCATGATTTCCAGGCAAGCATGCACACGCACAAAAATATTTACCAAACAATAACAAGGCTAGTTCTAGACATCCACTGTGTGCCACTGTGTGACATAGTGTTGGACTGGATAGGCCACTGGCCTGATCCAACATGGCTTCTCTTATGTTCTTATGTGACACAGAGTGTTGGACTGGATGGGCCACTGGCCTGATCCAACATGGCTTCTCTTATGTTCTTATGTAGCTACCCAGAAGGGAAGAAGATAGATCTAGACTCCTCCGGAAACTCTATTGTAAAAAATGGAAAGTCTTACTGTAAAGTTTTTGGCGATTCCTAGAGCTACTCTTTTGACTTCTGGGTAACTCTAGGAATCACCAGGAACTCTGTGGTAAGAACTTCCTGTAAGGAGATGTAGTCTTGTCTTGTCTTTTTTTTTTTAATTCTCCCACCGCCACTTCTAGAGGTGGCAAGTCGGAAGAACTGCAGCAGGGGATGCTAGGTCCTAGATCAATATTGCATTATTTTGTTCATCAGTACTCCTGGGCTGCTCCCCCAGCCAAAAGGCCAGCAAGCCACCCGCCACCTAAAATTACATAAGAAGTGGAGAAAGGGTGGCGTGGGCTTCTCCAGGGGTTAATGAGGGCTGCTGGGGGTGTGGCAAAGCCCCTGGGGGCTGGCTGGCTGCCCGCTCTCCTCATCCAGGGATTGTTATGCAGCTGCACCTCCTATTCAATGGATGAGGTAGGTGGGGAGGGAGAAGGGGAACCCTCAGAAAGGTTCAGCTCCTGCTGCATCTGAGCCCTGCTCTCAGGTAGAAAAAAAAAGATCTTAAACCTAATCTGCATCCGATGGACTCATGCGCTAACGGCGGCACCGACTGTGAGCACGCAAGTCCATGTATCAATGGTAATCCTGTCAGTGCTTTTAGCAGGGTCTGGATTTTTTTAAAAAAGGATAATTTAGCAACACAACGTCCCCCCTCTTAACAGGCACTCAGGCGCTGGAGTCTTTTGACTGGTTTGGTATCCGTGGGCACCTCTCTAATGCAGCCTTTTGTGGCGTGCCAGGCTTGCCGCCCCAGGTCAGTTTCCAGCCCTCCTTCTGTGGGAGGCGTGCTACCGTCGGATGCTGTAAAATATCATTAAGAGACGTGGCGCTGCTGATTGGCTCTCCGTGAGTCAGAGCCTGCAGCACAACCTCCTAAATTGGCCTGACATCAGAAACCACAGGGTGAGAACACCGGCTCTGAAGTGACTTCTCCCTTTCTTTGGTCACCAGTCATTTTCTATTTATAACGACAACAGACACCCCTCACCCCCTCCCGGTTTTACAACAACACCATCGGCCGCAACAGGGGCAAGCATTGTTGGCAGCAATGGCGAGCCAATGAAAAAGCGCTTACCCTTTGGCCTTGTGCCGCACGCACCTGACCCAGACAATTGAGCGACGACAATGCACGCCCTGTTGTGTCTGAAGGCACAAAGCGCTGGGACGACAAAACAATTTTTGTGCCTGCCAAGGAGCTAACCTGTTGTGGTCAAAAGAAAGCGCTGCAGGCTGGAAGGTAGGGGAGAGACGGTGGCTTAGTGGTAGAGCATCTGCTTGGGAAGCAGAAGGTCCCAGGTTCAATCCCCGGCATCTCCAACTAAAAAGGGTCCAAGCAAGTAGGCGTGAAAAACCTCCGCTTGAGACCCTGGAGAGCCGCTGCCAGTCTGAGTAGACAATACTGACTTTGATGGACCGAGGGTATGATTCAGTATAAAGCACTTCATATGTTCATATATGTTCATATGTAGCATAGTAGGAAGACCAGGGCTTTTTTTGTAGCCAGAACTCCTTTGCATATTAGGCCACACCTCCCTGATGTAGCCAATCCTCCAAGTGCTAAAAGTGGGCCCTGAAAGAAGAAGCCCTGTAAACTCTTGAAGGATACGCTACATCAGGTGGGTGTGGCTTAACATGCAAAGGAGTTGCGGCTACATAAAAAAGCCCTGAGGAAGACTTTTTAAAGTGGGGTTGCCACCTCTGGGTTGGGGAATTCCTGGAGATTTGGGAAATGGAGCCTGGGGACAGAGGGCAGAGTTTGGGGAAAAGGAGGACTTCGGCGGAGTATAATGCCATTGAGCTCAAAGCAGCTGTTTTCTCCAGAACTGATCTTTGTGGTCTAGAGATCAACTGTAATTCTGAGAGGTCTCCAGTTGCGCCCTGGAGGATGGCAACCCTGTTAAAAGATAATCATGGGGGGGGGGGTAGAATTAGCAGCTGTGGCTGCAAATGGTGAGAAGCTCAGTAACTTCCTCCTCTTCTTTCAGCTCTCCCTTTCTGTACTACCTTGAGTTTTCACAGTATTTAAAAGGGAAACATGATGGAAAAAATAGGAGTGGCTCAAGCAGTGATATTGATGTAAGTGTTGTGTTTCAGACAATTAGTTTAAGCAGAATCGAGAAGGCGATTTCTGGCTTGATGCCGTCTGAGGCAGGAAAGAACGGTACTGAGGCCTTGTCAGAATTTTCAGCCACAAATGATTTCTCTCAGGCCACAAATTTGGGTGGAACGTGTTTCAGTTTCAGTCAGACATACGGGTTTTTTTTTTCTTGAACGAGCAATAGAGCTGAGGTTCATTTATCGGCCAAATTCAAGCCCAGGAGCGCCTTCAAGACCTACAAAATCCCCCATACATTTTTGTGAATTAAAACTCCCTTCATCGGATGCAAATTAGGTTGAAAATCCATCAGGCCTCATATTGGGTTGCCAATCCCCAGGTGGGGGCAGGGGATCCCCTGGTTTGGAGGCCCTCCCCCACTTCAGGGTCATCATAAAGCGGCGGGGTTGGGGGGGGAGGGAAATGTCTGCTGGGCTTTCCATTATTCCCCATAGAAACCATTTCCCATAGGAGATAATAGAGAATTGATCTGTGGGTATCTGGGGCTCTGGGGTGGGCTGCTTTTGCGATAGAAGCACCAAATTTTCCACATAGCATCCAGTGTCTTTTCCCAAAATACCTTCCAAGTTTCAAAAAGATTGGACCAAGGGGTTCAATTCTATGAGTCCCCAAAGTAGTTGCCCCTATCCTTCATTATTTCTAAATGGAGGGAAGGCGTTTAAAAGGTATGCAGTCCTTTTAAATGTGATGGCCAGAACTCCTTTTGGAGTTCAGTTGTGCTTGTCACAGCCTTGATCTTGGCTCCACCCCCAAAGTCCAGAGATATTTATTGAACTGGACTTAGCAACCCTACCTCATATCAGGGTCAGAAGGTGGAAGGGGTGTGCTAGTGGCAGTCAGCAGGTGGAGCTATAGGGTAACACCCCTCCTGCTTTCTGACCTGGATAATACACCTGATGAATCTTCATAATCACTTGCATTTTACAAAGTGAGTTTTGGCTCACCAACGCTTAGGTTCTGAGAAATTTTGTTAGCATTTAGGGTTGCTAATCTCCAGGTGGGAGCTGGAGCTCTCCCAGAATTACAACTGGTCTCCAGATGACGGAGATCCGTGCCCGGTGGAGAAAATGGCCACCTTGGAAAGTGGACTTTATGGCATTATATATCTCCGCTGTCACTCCCCCTCACTAAATCTCCACCCTCCCTAGCCTCCACCCCCCCAAATCTCCAAGATTTTCCCAACCCAGAGCTGGCAACCCTACTTTAAGGTGCTACGGGACTTAAATTTTGTTCTGCTAGTCACAGCAATCCACCTGCATATAATCTACAGTGGTTTTCTACATCCACCTATGGCTTGAAACTCAAGAAGGCTAAATTTGGTACTTCATTTCATTATAGCACACTCATAAAGGCACACAAAAGATGATTTCTGGCTTTCGCTTTATACAAAATGACTGCTAACCCTGTTTGACCCCCTCCAAATGCCCACGAGCTCAAAGATACCAAGTATGATTTCGTGACCAGGTACTTTTGGGAAGTCTTCTATCAGCTTTACCCTTAATATACCGTACATCAGGGCTTTTTTTGTAGCAGGATCTCCTTCGCATAGGGTTGCCAAGTATCTTTAAGTCCCTGGTGGGGGATTGTCCTTGCATGCACCAGCGCGATGACATCACCCGGAAGTGACGTCATCGCACCGGCAACATTATGCGACGACCACTCTAGGCAATTCCAGAAAAATTGGACGCTCTAGCCAATTGGTTTTCCCAGACGCTCTAGCCATTTGGGAGGGGAAAACTCTATGGTACCTATTGTACCATAGAGTTATCCCTCCCAAATGGCTAGAGCGTCTGGGAAAACCATAGAGTTTTCCAGGAATCGCCTAGAACAGTCGCCACGCAACATCGCTAGCGCGATGATGTCACTTCTGGGTGATGTCATCATGCTGGCGATGTCAGGGGAAGTTCCCCCCACCGGCCCAATGTGGACCGGTGTAGGACTTGGCAGCCCTACCTTTGCATATTAGGCCACACCCCCAGATGTACCCAATCCTTAAAGAGCTTACAGGGGTCTTAGTACAGGGTCTACTCTAAGCTCCAGGAGGATTGGCTACATCAGGGGGTGTGGTCTAATATGCAAAGGAGTTTCTGCTACAAAAAAAGAAAACCCTGATATGCATCATCATGAAGATGATGGTGTGGCCTTGGAACTTGAACAAAGGGTGACAAGCATAGAGCAGCATATAACCGAAATGGGATGCTGCGTTTTACGTGCCGAGATGCTATATGTGTGTTTATTTGTGAACAAGGATTGAATAATTAGCATGCTGCGACTTGTTTGTAGGTCCTTAGTTTGGTACAGGCACAAGTTCAGGGCTTTTTTTGTAGCAGGAACTCCTTTACATATTAGGCCACACCCCTCTTATGTAGCCAGTCCACCAAGAGTTTAAGGGGCTCTTAATACAGGGCCTACTGTAAGCTCCAGGAGGGTTGGCTACATCAGGGGTGTGTGGCCTAATATGCAAAGGAGTTCCTGCTACAAAAAAAGCTCTGGGCACAACCAAACCTAGACGAATCACAAATCTAATTTTATTTTGGAATGCCAGCGTGGTCAAGGGCTCCATGGAATGGGGGTTTTCGGCTGAACAGTTTGATCTGTCAAGGCAGTAGTGAAAGAATAGATTTTTAAGGACCCTCCAGAGTTCCCTTTAAAAATCACGCTACACATTTGCAGTCTATCGACTTGCGAATTTGGAAAGTGCACTCCACAAACAGCAAGTAATCCAATAATAAAACAGGGCTTTTATTTTTAATATGAAGCACAGCAGCTGAGGAGTTCATTGCACTCTGAAACGGAAAATAAAATATGCCGGATTGTTCTTTTTGAAGGGCTGCGGGTAAAAGAGGAGGGATTATTTTTAAAGTATTAATATTTGTACGTGTTGAAAGACACCATGGAACTTTCCAAAACTGAGCTGTTTTATAACACTTTCTCCTTTTCTTGATTAGCATCTGTTGATTTGAATTAAAAAAAGGATTTATTTTCTCATATTAACCAAACAGCCGTCTGTCATCTTTAAGCTTGTGCTGACCTTTTTTAAAAAACTTGGGGGTTTTTTTGTACAAGTGATGTTATTCTGGGTTCTTCTCCACAGGCCTTAAAAAAAAGAAAAAGCTCTACTGTGCCCTTAAATTCAGCAGCTCTTCTTTCACAGTGCTGCAGCTAGTGTTGCCAATCTCCAGGTGGGGCCTGGAGATATCTTGGAATTACAACTAATCTCCGGACCGCTGAGACCAGTTCCCCTGGAGAAAATGGCTGCACTGAAGGGTGGGATCTATGGCATTGTATCCCGCTGAGGTCCCTTCTCTTCTCAAACCCTGATCCCTCCTGTTTCCACCTCCAAATCTTCTGGACTTTCCCAACCCAGAGCTATCAAGCCTCACTGCAGTTCACTTTCACTCACCAGGGCCTGGTCTAGGGCTGCCAAGCCCCAGGGGGTTTCCCCGCCTGGGAGATTCCCAGCCCACTGGCCCACATTGGGAACCTCCTGCGACGTCATCGGCACGATCAGCACCCAGAAGTGACATCATCGCAACGGAGCGTGGCTTACACTCTAGTAGGCTTGCCAATCCCCAGGTCCCAAGGGGGGGGGGTTCTTCCACTTTCCCAGGCTCCTTACTGCCCCCAGTCAGCTGGCCAGTGGGGGAAGCCCCGCCCCCACAGCCACCATGTGACTTCCCACCTCCGGAGGCTTCAGTCTCCGATTGGAAAGGCTTCCTTTTGGGATGGCGTGTTTGTGTTACTTTGAAGAAGTTGGCAGCAACTCGTGAGTAGAGAGGCCAATTCCTCACTTCAGAGTCGCCAGAAACGGAGGGAATGTCTGCTGGGGACTTCATTATTCCCTATGTGGAGATCGAATCTCATAGGGTATATTGGGGAATTGATCTGGAGGTATCGGGGGCTCTGGGGGGGATGTTTTTGAGGTACAGGCACCAAATTCTCAGTATAGCGTCTAGTGCCTCTTCCCAAAATACCCCCCAAGTTTCAAAACGTTTGGACCAGGGGGTCCAATTCTATGAGTCCTAAAATAAGGTGCCCCTATCCTTCATGATTTCCTATGGAAGGAAGGCATTTAAAAAGGTGTGCTGTCCCTTTAAATGTGATGACCAGAACTCCCTTGGAGTTCAATTATGCTTGTCAAACCCTTGCTCCTGGCTCTGCCCCAATGTCTCCTGGCTCCACCCCCAAAGTCCCCAGATATTTATTGAATTGAACTTGGCAACCCTACACTCTAGGCATTTTTGAGAAAACTCTATCGTTTTCTTGGATGCTTTTGCCATTTGGGAGGAAAAACTCTATGGCACAATAGGTACCATAGAGTTTTCCCCTACCAAATGGCTAGAGCATCCAGAAAAACCATAGAGTTTTCCTGAAAACGCCTAGAGCAGCTGCGAGCAACATTGTCGGCATGGTGATGTCACTTCCAGAGAACGCAGGGGTCTTGGCAACCCTAGCCTGTTCTGTCTGTTCCAACCAGGGCTTTTTGGATAGAAAAAGCCCAACAGGAACTCATTTGCATATTAGGCCACACCCCCTGACACCAAGCCAGCCGGAACTGCATTCTTGTGCATTCCTGCTCAAAAAAAGGCCTTTAGTATCTTGATAATTCATACAGTTAATAAACAGCAAAAGTCAGTTAGAAACCCACAGGGCTTTTTTTTTTTTTAGCAGGAGCACGCAGGAACCCAGTTCCGGTTGGCTTGGCATCAAGGATGTGCGGCCCAATATGTAAATGAGTTCCTGCTGAGCTGCTTCTACAAAAAGCCCTGTATGAAAAAATGGTGATGTCAGTGGGTGTGGCCTAGTATGCAAGTTAGTTCCTGCTGGGCTTTTCCTACAAACGAAGCCCTGGAATCCCATCAAACTATGGGGGGCTGCTACCGTTGTCCATTTCTATATGCCTTTCATCAGGTCTAAAAGGCTTCATATATCTGCTGTATCCTGTTCTTACATTTGATAAACTTATTATCAGGACCAATGGAGTTTCCAAATCTTTTTTGATGCTCAGAGGGAGTATCCAGAGAGTTTTCAATGTGGCAGCCACTTACTGTCAAGCATGCGATTTTCAAAAGAACGATTCAAGTTGATACAAAACTACATTTATTGTTAAACCGATATGTTCTCTTGGTTCAGGACCTTGAGAGTGATGCCCACAATACAGTGATACACTTCTTTTAAGGCATACATCAAAGGGTTCTCACGGGAAGGGTCGACTGCGGGGTGACATGATAGAGGTTTACAAGATAATGCATGGGATGGAGAAAGTAGAGAAAGAAGTACTTTTCTTCCTTTCTCACAATACAAGAACTCGTGGGCATTCGATGAAATTGCTGAGCAGACAGGTTAAAACGGATAAAAGGAAGTACTTCTTCACCCAAAGGGTGATTAACATGTGGAATTCACTGCCACAGGAGGTGGTGGCGGCCACAAGCATAGCCACCTTCAAGAGGGGCTTAGATAAAAATATGGAGCAGAGGTCCATCAGTGGCTATTAGTCACAGTATGTATATGTGTGTATGTGTGTGTGTGTGTGTATAAATTTTTTTGGCCACTGTGTGACACGGAGTGTTGGACTGGATGGGCCATTGGCCTGATCTAACATGGCTTCTCTTATGTTCTTGTTCTTAAGGGTTGAGGAATGCCAGCCGGCGCATAAACTATCATAAAAGTCAACATTCTCACTACGTTATCAGTATCTCGTTCTTGCTTTCCCAGATGGTCTACACCCCCATGCAGGAATGTATGGGAAGGTGTTACTCCTTCTGTACTAGTTTCCTTTTCTAATTCACTACAAAAGCCATAAAGCAGGAGGGGGGGGGGAGAATAGCAGAGCCATGTTACCTCAGCCCTCCATGATGTTCTACAGACCAGCTTTATGCAGGGCCCTAAAACCATAGATCACCACTACATTTTACCATGCTTGACATACTGCCCCCCCTTTAATTAACCTCGGGGTTTCTGAGGGAATGCCTTATGAAATTTAGCAATTATATCTGGGGCCTTTACATTTTGTTCTGACACCCACTCATTTTGGCTGGCGGGAAAGTGTTTCCACCTGATCAGATAATACAATACACCACGTTTAATTTTGGCATCTAAAATTTCCTTCACTTCATGATGACTCTGATTCCCAATCTGGATAGGTTGTGGAGCTGGTGGTCGAGGGTGCCAAGGGGTACCACCCGGGTCTCGATGCAGAAGACTGCAATGAAAGACAGAGTGTATTTTACTAACCAGTTTGGGCAACTCCAACTCTACCGTTACTTCGTTTATCACCCACTTGATCTTGAATGGCCCCAAATACTGGTAGGCTAGCTTCTTAGAGGGTTGATTTAATGGCAATTTTTTTGTTGATACAAACACAGTGTCCCCCACCTTGAAGTCCCAAACAGGAATGTGTGATTTATCATACTGTTTCTTGTAAGCTTCCTTGGCTGCCTCCAAGTTCTCCTGTATCATTTTCCAGCTTTTTCCTAACTTCCCCCACCATTGTTCAAAAGTCGTGGGAGTTCCTGATCCCTCTCCCCCCAGCAACGATGAGACAGGCTTGCCTTCATACCCATTTACTATCTGAAAGGGCGAAGCCTTGGTTGAGCTATGAACACTGTTATTATACCCATTGTCAAGGATGGTAGAATTCCGATGGTAATTAATTGTTTTAGGATCCTCCAAAAGCTGGTCTGTGAAACATCATGGAGGACCAAAAGTGTGTTAGCTCTGTTATTCTTTCCCCCCTCCCCCTTCTTGCTTTATTGCTTGTGAAATAGAGTAGAGAGAAACAAAACTAACTAGAGAAAGAGTAATCAGTACCTTCCCATACATTCCTGTCTGGGAGTGTGAGACATCTGGGGAAAGCAAGGACAAGATATTGATAACGCTGTGAGAATGGAGACAGCTAAGATAGTTTGTGTTAGAATGCATCCCTCACCCCCACCTTTGGGAATCCTTTGAAGTATTAAACATATGGGGAGGAGGCCACGAACTCTGAGATATCCTTTTTCATTGATGGCCACCAGAATTGTCTATTGATCAAATGCAGAGTTTTCACATACTCAAAATGCCCTGCCAGTTTGTTTGAATGGCAAAACTGTAACATCTCTGCCCGGAGGCTTTTGAGAACATACAGTTTACCATCCTTGTACCAGTACGCATCCTCCCCTTTCTGCACTTCACCTGACCTCCCCTTTCTGCACTTCCCCCTTGTTCTCAGTCTCAATAGCCAGTCGTTTCCCCCCCACACACACTTCTCAGTTTGAAGATTCTGTTTAGACCTAGCCTGGGTGGTTACCACGCCGGCCACTTGGGTGGGGGAGATTAAAGAGTTGACCACCTCCTCCCTTTGACTATTGTGCTGGGGAAGTTGTGAAAGGGCATCCACCAAAAAGTTCTTAGTCACAGGAATGTGTTTCAAACTGAAATCGAACTTCGGAAAAAATCCCGCCCACCTGATCTGCTTTTCAGTTAACTTGCGGCACCCCGTGAGTGCCTCTAAATTCTTGTGATCCGTCCAAATTTCAAAGGGCGTTTTGGTGCCTTCTAGCCATGACCGCCAAGTCTTTAAGGCATACGTTACAACAAATGCCTCTTTGTCCCACACGGACCAATTTCGTTGCTCGGGGGGAAATTTTTTCGAAATATAGGCACAAGGTTTTAGTCACCCTCATCATCTTTCTGCATGAGGATGGCTCCTACGGCAACATTGGAAGGGTCGCATTGCACAATGAAGGGCTTCAGCTCATTTGGGTGACTCAGAATGGGTTCACTCGTAAATAGTCTCTTAAGTTTAGTGAACGCCCCTTGACACCTGGGTGTCCAGTTCAATTTTGCCCCTGGCTTTTTTGCGTCAGGGCCCTTCCTTTTAGTTTTCAGCAGTTCAGTAAGAGGCAACATCATCTGGGCGAACCTCTTTATGAAATTACAGTAAAAATTGGCGAGCCCGAGGAAAGATTGGAGCTGTCTACATGTCCTTGGGGGTGCCCAGTCTAACACCGCTTGGACCTTACTCGGGTCCATGGCTAGCCCCTTTCCAGACACTCTAAAGCCCAAGTAGTCTAGTTCGGTACAATGGAACTCGCATTTAGACAACTTAGCATACAGTTTATGCTTTAACAATGTACTGAGAACCTCTCGCACCAATTTCACATGAGATTGGAGGTCCTCAGAATAGATAATGATGTCATCCAGGTACACCACCACCCCCTTATACAGGTACTCCCTCAACACTTCATTTATAAAGTTCATGAAAACCCCCAGGGCCCCTTGGAAGCCGAATGGCATTACTAGGTATTCAAATTGTCCCATGGGGATATTGAAGGCTGTTTTCCATTCGTCCCCCTCTTTTATGCGCACCCTGAAGTACGCATCTCTATGGTCCAATTTGGTAAAAATCTTCCCCTCTGACACTGTACTTAGTAAGTCCTTGATGAGGGGTATCGGGTAGGCATTGGTCAAAATTCCATTAATCCCGCGAAAATCAATACATAGCCTGAGCGAGCCATCCTTCTTCTTCCTGAAGAGGACGGGAGCTGCATGGGGGGCAGTGGCGGGTCATATGAAGCCCCTTTTTAGGTTCTTATCAAAAAATTTGCGCAGTTCCATTTTTTCGGCCCACCCCATTGAGTACAACTTTGCTTTCGGTAAAGTCTACCCCGGAATCAATTCAAAGGCGCAGTGTGTACTTCTATGGGGAGGAAGTTCATTAGCCCCTTGCTCACTGAACACCCCTCGTAAGTCTTAGTACACTTTGGGGATCACTTGAACTTCCTCCACTGTTAAACAGATCTTTTAGCTCCTGGGCGGGGGGTTGGGTCCCCACTCCATTTTCCACTGATGGTGCTGACATTTCACATCAGTGGACTCTATTGTCTGATCCTCTCACCAAATGTCTGGCTCATGCTTCGCTAACCACCCCACCCCCAACACCATGTCATAGGAGGATGAGGGGGCTATCACAAATGTGTCGTGGTCCCAATTATCTTTAATGCTTACCGGGACCATCTGAGTTTCCAAAATAGAAGGCTCCCCTTTCATTACTGACCCGTCCATCTGCTCAAACTGAATGGGGTGGGGTAAGGAAGCTGTGGGGAGTCCAAAAGCGTCCACTAACTTAGGGGTGATTATGTCCCTCGTGCACCCCGAGTCAATCATGGCCATCACATGAATAAATCTCCTAAGCTTGTAGTTTAGCAAAGTCACTGGAACAAAGAATAACAACCCCGCTATTCTCACCCTGAGTGGTGCCGGTGATTCCGCGACCTGCTGGTTGGCACCATTTAGAGCAGGTCGTTCTTGTTTCCCGCCGGCTCGTCATCCCATGACATCTCACTCAGCTCGTCAATGATGATGGTCTCCTCCTCCAGGATCGAATTCGCCGCCGTGCTGCTCTTTGTCGCATCCTTAGGGCGGCTGGTCAGTTTCTTCAGTGTTGGAGTGCTCGCTTTTGAGATGGTTGACGCTGGCCTTGGGGGGTTAGGACAGTTGACCGCTAGGTGGTTTGGATCCCCGCAATGGAAGCACTTGCGGGCCGGCAGGAGTTTTCCCACTCCTCCCCCCACCTGGGTCTTCTTCGCCTCTGTCTTCACCCTGGTTTTCTGGTCACGGGCCCCCTTGCCACTTGGTTGCTGATGCTGTAAGGCCACTCTTTTCATGTTGGTTTCTACTTCACCGGCCAATTGTATCCACCCTATCAGGGTGGTCGGCCTCACTTGCTGCAGGGCTTGATCCAGTATGCTCGCATTCAGCTTTCGAGTGAAGTGCTTGATCTTCATCAGCTCGCTCTATCCCCTCACCTTGGCCGCATTGGCCCGGAACTCGGCCGCATACTCATGGATCGACTTGGACCCTTGCTGAATGTCCCTCAGAGTGGCCAATGTGTGGGTCTCTTGCAGAGGGTCTTCATACTGGGTCAACGGCGCCTGGAGGAAAGTGGCCACGCCATCCAATTCCGGGCTCATTGCCTTGTATAAGCTCACGTACCAGCGCTTAGCTGCTCCCTTCAGCTTCGACCCAATGTCATCGGCCCAGCTGAACTCATCGGGGAAGGTGTTTCCCCAGTAGTGCATGTAGCTGTTGGCTTGAATGATGAAATATTCCACCTCCTCTGGATCTCTATCAAAGGTGGCATCCAGCTCTCTTCCTCGGGGCCCCTCTCAAGGGGGGGGCACCCTCACTGGTTGCGCCCAGGGTGGGATTGTCGAGGGTCTAGCCGCGGGTGGCTGCGGGATTCCCCTTGGGTCTGCAGGTCTTAAGAAGCGATCAACCTGCTTAAATTCTCTGGCCATGAGCGAGGCTGTCGCTTGCATCTCATTCCGCAGCCCCTTGGCGACCTCTTCGACTTCCTTTCTCACCATTAGGCGAATCTCCCAGATTAAAGTTTTGGCCAAGATTTTTAGCAGGAATGGTCCTGCTAATAAATTTCTGGAATATACAAGGCTTTCTTTGTAGCAGGAACTCCTTTGCGTATTAGGCCACACACCCCTGATGCAGCCAATCCTCCAAGAGCTTACAGGGCTCTTCTTACAGGACCTACTGTACGCTCTTGGAGGATTGGCTACATAAAAGGGGAATGGCCTAATATGCAAAGGAGTTCTTGCTACAAAAAAGCCCTGCAAATACGTGTGTACACCAGGAGTGTCAAACATGCAATTTGGGGGCTAAATCAGGTCCTCAGAGGGCTCCTATCAGGGCCCCGAGCAACTGGCTGTCATCTACTTCCTTCTCCCTGTAACTTGCTTCTGCATAACAGCTTGCTTTGCAAGGCTTGCTCAGTCACACAGGAGCTACAGAGCAAAACCTTTATTTTCTCCATTGACTGAGGGAAGGGGGAAGGAATAGCTTGCTTTGCCACGCTCTCTCTATTGCACTCCTTCTTTTGGCTGAGGGTCCTCCCCCCCTCCTGGTCTCCGGGGGAAGGAAGGAAAGAGCCAGAGTTTCCTTTGCCCAGTTCCCTGGTTCCCATGGGAGAAATAGAGTATCTTTAAAACCAATGAGTGCAAACGTTTTAAGCATACCGTATTTTTTCGCACCATAAGGCGCTCTGGACGATAGGACGCACCTTCCTCCTGGGGGGCGATCCGCTGCCTCTGCCTCTGATCCGGCGCTTCCCCCGCGCCTCCCTGCCTGGCTCCATCTTCTTCCAGCAAGCGCTGGGATCGCTCCACGTGGCCCCACCGCAAACCCAGCGCTTTGTGAGCGCCAGCTGCAGAGGGGGCAGCGTGCTTCCACCTTGCCTGGCTCCACCTCTGATGCTTCCCCCCCCCACTTTTTTGGGGGGGGAAAGTGCGTCTTATGGTCCGAAAAATATGATATTTTATGTTTTTTAAAATATATATTTGTGTTTGTCTGTATCCTTTTTAAAGTTTATGGGGCTTTTCACACATGAATGGAAACTGGAAGGGAATCAGTATTGTGCCGCCCTGGAATAATCCAGGACAGGGATGGGAGTTTCAGACACATGATTTTTTCCCGGTAGGGTTTGGTGTCTGAAGTGAGCCATTTCACACTATTCCAATTTTATCTTGCTTCTGGGAGCACCGGCTGGTTTTGCGGCCTTTTTTGTCAGCCGGTACGTGATCTCCGGCTTTTTTTTTTAACATCTGGCTAAGAGCGTTATAGCGCTATCACTATACCATCATAGCAAAAACAGAAAATCAGACATCTCAATGGAGCCCGGGCATTCCAATATTGATGCTGTCGCACTATATTGATATGTTGTTATAGCGCTATCACGCTCCGACGTTAAAAAAAAAAGCTGGAGATCATGTGCCAGCTGGCAAAAAAAGGCATGAAAATGGCCAGTGCTTCTGGGGAGGGATGGTGGCTCAGTGGAAGAGCATATGCTTGGTAAGCAGAAGGTCCCAGGTTCAACCCCCGGCATCTCCAATTAAAAGGGTCCAGGCAAATAGGCGTGAAAAACCTCAGCTTGAGACCCTGGAGAGCCGCTGCCAGTCTGAGTAGACAATACTGACTTTGATGGACCGAGGGTCTGATTCAGTAGAAGGCAGCTTCATATGTCCTGAATTGCTACGGTGGATTTCACACAGCGTTCCATCGCGATTTCAACCCAGAAGGAGAGGCTGAAAACTGGAGGGAACTGCTCTAAGTAAAAAATGACTCAGGCATGCCTCACTGCCGGGACAGCAGTGTGAAAAGGTAACAGTAATTCGGTAGCAGCCAGTTACTGAACTGGGTCTGTCTGAAATGACAACAGAAACCCATTACTGTTCAGTAACTGACCAGCTGCCATACCGGAATACTTAGGCTGTTTGAAAAAGCTCTAGATCTCTGCTACCTAGTCTTAAATAGGTACACACATGGCCTGGCCTGACATGGCCCGGCCCAACAAGGTCAGATCTGGCCCTCATAACAAATGAGTTAAACACCCCTGCAAAAGACTGTGAAGCCTTTAGACCGGATGAAAGGTGGGCAGAAATGGGCAACAGTAGCAGCTCCCTGTAGTCTGATGGGCTTCTAACTTCTGTTTCTCCTCAACTTCTGCTGATTTTCAACTATACGAACAATTAAGATGTTGAAGACCTATGTTTGGTCTTCCTAATCGTGCACGAGAAGTACCTTTAACGGAGTCACCCTCTAGGAACTGGAAACTCTATCACTAACCCTAGTACGTTACAGCCAACGCTCTGGGCATCACCCATCCTTCATATCTTTGCTCTGTCTCGGCAGATGCCTTCAATTGCCAGCTACTATTCTGTGGGCTTTAAAAAAAAAAAAAAAGGAACTGGGAGAAACTCTGAGTCCCTTTGGCAACAGATGAAACAAAGGGGCCCGGCGCTGTTATGACATGTCTTGGCAGCCAGCTTGGCTTTGGGAAGAGCAGAGTCCGACCTCCCCTTTTAGATAAGCACAGAAATCTCAAGCAGATGCTGGAGAAAGAGGCTGCGGCGAGAGTCCTCCTGAAGTTACACAGTGCTCATTTACGTTTGTTGCTGATAGCTATGCTTGGCACATGATGTCTGGTGCCAATGAAAGGGCCGAGGAAACTCCATTTCTTCTCTCACAATACAAGAACTCGTGGATGCCTAGACCAATTTCCCACTCACCCTACGCCTCTCTGAGGCCCCTCTTTTCAGCGCGATGTCCTTCCAATTTCCCACTATCTGCCCCGGGGTTTCATCTCGCGTCACCGTTTTTGTGCGGCAACAAGAAACTGGTTTTTAGCGGTTTCTGTTTACTATGCAAAAATAGTGACGCAAGATGAAGCCCGGGGCAGATAGTGGGAAATCGGAAGGACACTGCGTTGACAAGAGGGATGTAAGAGTGGCGTAGGGTGAGTGGGAAATCGGCATCAATGAAATTGCTGAGAAGTCGGGTTAGAACTGATAAAAGGAAGTACTTCTTCATTGAAAGGGTGATTAACGTGTGGAATTCACTGCCATGGGAGGTGGTGGCAGCTGCAAGCATAGACAGCTTCAAGAGGGGATTGGATAAACATACGGAGCAGAGGTCCATCAATGGCTATTAGCCACAGCATGTTAGAACATAAGAGAAGCCATGTTGGATCAGGCCAATGGCCCAGGCCAGTGGCCACAAAAAAACCCCAAGTGCCATCAGGAGGTCCACAAGTGGGGCTAGAAGCCCTCCCACTGTGGGGCTAGAAGCCCCCCCACCCCCCGCAAAGCACCAAGAATACAGAATCACTGCCCCAGACAGAGTTCCAACAATATGATATTGTTGGAACTCTCTGTCTGGGGCAGTGATGCTCTGTATTCTTGGTGCTTGGGGTGGGGGCACAGTAGGAGGGCTCCTAGCACCACTGGTGGACCTTCTGATGGCACTTGGTGTTTTTGGCCACTGTGTGACACAGAGTGTTGGAGTGGATGGGCCATTGGCCTGATCCAACATGGCTTCTCTTATGTTTTTATGTTCTACTTACTGCCTTCAAGTCCCAGAAGCCAGCTTGCACCAGGGTACTTGCATTAAACTAAGAGTGTTGGCTTATGAACTCTCACCTGGGTTGTCCAGATTAGTCTGATCTCATTACATCTTGGAAGCTAAGCAGGGTTTACCCTGGTTAGAACTTGGATGGGAGACCACCAAGGGAGTCCATGGTTGCTATGCAGAGGTAGGCAATGGCAAACCACCTCTGAATGTCTCTTTCCATGAAAACCTGGTGTTTAACTCATTCGTTATGAGGGCTGGATCTGACATAAATGAGACCTTGTCAGGCCGGGCCACATGTATTATAAAATGTAATGTCAGGTAGCAGAGATATAAACCTTATAAAGGACACACACAATTAAAGATTGTTTTAAAACTTAAAAACAAAACATGCTTAAAACATTAGCACTCATTGGTCTTAAAGGTGCTTTCTTTGTATTTCTCCCATGCGATCCAGGAAACTAGGCAAAGGAAGCTCTGTCTCTTTCCTTCCATCCCCAGGGGACCAGGAAGGGGAGGGAGCCTCAGCCAATAGAAGGAAGAGCGGCTTGGTTTAGTCGCCCTGCTGTGCGATTGAGAGAAACTGGCAAAGCAAGCTCTCCCTCCCCCCCCTTCTTCCCCAAGGGAGGAGCTTCAGCCAGTGGAGAAGATTGAGATTTTTCTCTGTAGCTCCTGTGCGATTGAGTAAGCCTGGCAAAACAAGCTGTGATGCAGAAGGAAGCAAGAGAGAGGGAGAAGGAAGCTGATGACAGCCAGTTGCTCGGGGGCCTGATAGGAGTCTTCTGGAGGCCTGATTTGGCCCCCGGGCTGCATGTTTGACACCCCTGCCCTATGGGAGCTTCATAAATCAACTCTGGCTTGATGGCTCCATCCATCACTATTGGCTTATGGGAATGGTCCATCACACCATGGGGAAGCAATCTGCATGTAGACCTGATATAAAAGCTGTTGCAAGAGTGTGTGCATGGTTGAAAACATAGGCTTTTGGGGGTACATTATTTGGTGCACTGGTCTGTCTGTTATAGTAGGGTGGAAGCTAACAGGGGAACGCCAATGCTGGAGACCAAACCTTATGAGGAAAGGCTGAGGGTCTTGGGAATGTTCAGTCTGGAGAAGGGGAGGTTGAGGGAGGACATGTATTTGAAGAATGTCACTTAGAGGAGGAGATAATATGTACAAAAGCCAATGCTCACAACCCAAATACTGCAAACATAAAACCACTTTAATATCCAGGATGCACAAATAAACAACATGAATTCAAATGCAACAAAATTGCAGTTTTTGAAACACTGTTGACTCGAACCAACACTTCTAAATTGTAGAATTTGTGGGGACTTAGAGGTGGAAGAAGAGCCCCGTGGCGCAGAGTGGTAAAGCAGCAGTACTGCAGTCGGAGCCCTTTGCTCATGACTTGGGTTCAATCCCAGGGGAAGCTGGTTCAGGTAGCTGGCTCCAGGTTGACTCAGCCTTCCATCCTTCCGAGGTCGGTCAAATGAGTTGGTAAAATGAGCCTTCCAGGTTGGTAAAATGAGTACCCAGCTTGCTGGGGGGAAAGCGTAGATGACTGGGGAAGGCAATGGCAAACCACCCCGTAAAAAGTCTCTGCCGTGAAAACGTTGTGAAAGCAACGTCACCCCAGAGTCGAAAATGACTGGTGCTTGCATAAGGGGAGGGAGCCTCAGCCAATAGAAGGAAGAGAGGCTTGGTTTAGTAGCTCTGCTGTGCGATTGAGAGAGCCTGGCAAAGCAAGCTCTCCCTCCCCGCCTGCATAGGGGACTACCTTTTTAGAGGAGGAGGGCAAGGAGCTGTTCCTGTTGGCAGCAGAGGAGAGGACTCACAATCATGGCTCTAAATTAAGGGCGGGAAGGTACTGGCTGGGTATTTTTTAAAAACCCTTTTTTACAGTCAGAGTTGTTCAGCAGTGGAATCAGCTACCGAGGGAGGTGGTGAACTACCCCTCACTGGCAGTCTTTGAGCAGAGGCTGGACAAACACTTGTCAGGGATTCTCTAGACAGATCCTCCACTGAGGAAGGGGTTGGACTAGAAGGCCTGTAGGACCCCTTCCAATGTTGTGATTCTGTGATTCTATGGAAGGTAAGCAGGGTCAACACTTTGGATGGGGGACCACCAAGGAAGGCTCATGGCAAAACACCTCTGCTTCTTACATGCCTCAAATGCCCCTTGCCGAGGTTGCCATAAGTCAGGGGCATCCAAACTTGCTTGAGAGCCACATAAAATAAACGTCAGATGTTTGAGACCCACAACACATGAATGTCAGATGTTTGAGAGCTGTAAGAGGGAGGGAGGGAAGGAAGGAAGGAATGAAGGGAAGGAGGAAGGGAAGGAAGGAGGAAGGGAAGGAAGGAGGGAAGGGAGAGAAGGATGGGGGAGGGAGGGAGGGAAGGAAGGAATGAATGAAGGGAGGGAGGGAAGGAAGGAAGGAAGGAAGGAAGGAAGGAAGGAAGGAAGGAAGGAAGGAAGGAAGGAAGGAAGGAAGGAAGGAGGGGAGGGAGAGAAGGAAGGAGGGAAGAAAGGATGGAGGGCAGGGAGGGAGGGAAGGAAGGAGGGAGGGAAGGAAGGAGGGAGGGAAGGAAGGAGGGAGGGATGGAAGGAAGAAGGAAGGGAAGAAAGGAGGGGAGGGAAGGAGGGAGGGAAGGAAGGAAGGAAGAAGGAAGGGGAGGTAAGGAAGGAGGGAAGGAAGGGAGGGAGGGAAGGAAGGAGGGAGGGACAGAAGGAAGGAGGGAATGGAGGGAGGGAAGGGAGGAGGGAGGGAGGGAAGGAAGGAGGGAAGGGAGGGAGGGAGGGAAAGAAGGAAGGAGGCAGGGAAGGAAGGAGGGAAGGGAGGGAAGGAAGGAAGGAGGGAGAGAAGGAAGGAAGGAAGGAAGGAAGGAAGGAAGGAAGGAAGGAGGGAGGGAAGGGAGGGAGGGAGGGAGGGAGGGAGGGAAGGAAGGAAGGAAGGAAGGAGGGAAGGGGGGAGGGAAGGAAGGAAGGAGGGAAGGAAGGAGAGAAGGGAGAGAGGGAAGGAAGGAGGGAGGGAGGGAAGGAAGGAAGGAAGGAGGGAGGGAGGGAAGGGAGGAGGGAAGGGAGGGAGGGAAGGAGGGAGGGAAGGGAGGAGGGAAGGGAGGGAGGGAAAGAAGGAGGGAGGGAAGGAAGGAGGGAGAGAAGGAAGGAGGGAAGGAAGGAAGGAAGGAAGGAAGGAGGGAGGGAGGGAAGGGAGGGAAGGAAGGAAGGAAGGAAAGAAGGAAGGAGGGAAGGAAGGATAGAAGGGAGAGAGGGAAGGAAGGAGAGAAGGAAGGAGGGAGGGAAGGAGGGAAGGGAGGGAAGGAAGGAGGGAGGGAAGGAAGGAAAATAGATGGGGAGTGAGAGAGAGGTGGAAAGAAAGCAACTTCAGTTTTAAATGCAACTTTAAACTTGGCATGGAGAAGTGATTTAAAGAGAGTGATACCTTCCCCAAGTTGGCCAATGGGGCAGTGGGGGCTTCAAGAGCCCCATGTGGCTCCTGAACCGCAGTTTGGCCACCTCTGCCATAAGTCAGTTGCAACTTAAGGGTGGGAAAGAGAACATACATGAATGCACTGGAACACACATGAAGTTGCCTTGTCCTGAACCAGACCCTTGGTCTTCAAAGTCAGTATTGTCTACTCAGACTAGTTTTGGCTGAGGTTTTCCCCATCAGATCACTCCCCACCTGATCCTTTTAACTAGAGATGCCAGGGATTGAACCTGGGACCTTCCATATGCCAAACAGATGCTCTACCATCTTCCTTATCTTCAAACCCCTTCCAACCTTCCCAGCAATTAACACAGAACAATGGTCGCATTCAACAGCCAGTTTCCTTATCACTACCCTTCCAGGAAGCCCCACCAAACAATGGGCACATCCACAAACCAATTGCCCTTTCATCACACCCCCTCCAGCCTAGAAATAGCAGCTCTCCAGCAGCCCTGGCCCCACTCAATGCACAGCAGCCAAGAAGGTCTGAGCGCCTGCTCCGGCTGCAACGCCACTGAGGATGTTCTCCGCAGCTGAGAACGAAACGTCTGGAAGGAAAAATTTCTCCAGTAGAACACGGCACTTGAGCCCGAAAGATTCTACAAACCCTAAAGATGCTCTACCAATAAGCCATGACCCCCCTCCATTAATCTATGGTATTTTAACTAGAGATGGTGCCAGGCCTCAGATTCAGCAGGAGCTCACAGGAGCACAGCTCCTGAATCTTTCTGAGGGTTCCCCCTCCTCCTTCTCATCTTGTCCATTGAATAGTAGGTGCAGCTGCATAACAATCCCTGGATGAGCTCCACCACCTATTTTTCTACAAAACGACCCCTGCTATGTTGAGAAAACTAGAATTGGGAAACTGAACTTTCTTCACTGACATCGACCTATTTGTTGCGGAGTCAAGTCCCTCCAATGCTCACCCCTGGGCTTTACTTGAAAGTCAGAACTAAAGTCAGAACTTCCAGAAGTTTTGTGTCCACACAGAAGGCAGGGTGGAGTGTGGATTCTGGCGCACAAAGTAATTGGCTGGCTTTGAATTATGTCTACCTCTTTGGTGAGTTTGCCCATCCTTTACAGTCCGCTATGCAAGAATGTCCATGCGCGTTTGGTGGTATGCGTCCATTTGCAGGATTCGCTATGTTGGTACGTGCTTTTCATTTACTGCGATGCGGTACCATTCCCTGGAAACAATGGGAGGACACATACATTTGATCAAATTAACACAAACACACACTCTCAGCTTCGGGTCAGCCAGGGAGGACACAGCAAAAACATTAGAAAGGCAAGCTTTGTAACTGCCCAAATGGACCATAGAGTTTTTGCCCAAATACCAGAGCATCACCCCAATGTCCCAGACACGATGATGTCACTTCCGGGTCATGTGGGCAGTGATGTAGACCTTTGTCTTGATCAATTCACTTCATATTATCCGGAACCAATGCTCACAACAACATGCATGCAACTAGTCAGTTTCTTTATCTGGAATTAGCGGTTCTCTAATGCCAGATAAAGTAACTGACTAGTCGCATCCATATTGTTGTGAGCATTGGTTCCGGATAATATGAAGTGAATTGATCAAGACAAAGGTCTACAACCAAAACGTGGCTTTTTAAACCTAGGGAACGTGTTATCATTTACACTTCATTATAAAGACATTGCCTCATGTGTTGAGTGCAAAGTAGCTTTGGACTGCAAAGTAGCTTTTGACATCGCAGAAAAACATCGTCATCCATCAGGAGAGGTCAAAGCGCAGCTACTAGGACTTTGCACTCCTCGGAGTCTTTACTCTACATGGACTCTTTCATGATGAAGAACAGCAGACGCTTTATTGTAATTTTGATTTATAATTTTGTGTATATACATTTTATGGTATAAAATAGTATGAGATATTCCTTTAATAGTCTTTAAAGCAAATTTTTTTGTACTGAGCAGCCACAGTCTTGTAAATTTCACTGAAATTGACTTTTTTGTAGAACACAGGTCTCCCCACCTGGAGATTGGCAACCCTAGAGCCCTCTCCTCCCTAAACCCTGCTTTCCCAGGCTCCACTCTCATATTGGCCCCAAAAGTCAAGTTTCCCTCCAGATCTCTTTTCCGAGCACTGCCTAACTTTGCAACGAATGTCCCGGCAGTTCTGCCCCCTCCTGTGGTGTTTATCCAAGTGCCTTACTGACAGAGGAGCAAGGTTTTCATGTGGTAACGATGGCCCAGCTTCTTTCAGCCTGTTTTACAGCGCTACTGCCCTAATTCTATTCCAGCGCCCCGGGCACACGCACAGAGTTTCCAGGAGCAATCCAACGTGTACCCCGTTCATGCTGACAGCTTAATTGGGTGCCGAAGTTCAGTCTCTTTCAGTGTCGCAGGCCAGGAATCCAGCCAGGCCTGCTCTGACCGGGTCCTTTCCCCCACCGGCAGGCAGCTGAGACAGACGGCTTGACAAATAACCTTTTCTTTCCCCGCTCAAATCCGTCAGCTCTAACCAGGTGCCATGTTGAGGCCGCATGCCACTGCTAAAATGTTAAATTGAGTGGCATGGCCATCGAGAGCTCTGAAAAGGGACATTTGTCTTTATTATTGTTGTTATTAATAACCCGGAGATTGCCTTGGCGTAGCTTTCCTGGCTGTTTTTGCAGCACTAAATCACCTGGGCGCATATCAGCAGCCTGGATAAATCACCCCAGAAACTCAAATTTGAGACAGCCGTCAGACCCAACTCGACACAAATGCACTGCAAAGCTTATGGGGCTGGGGAGGGGGTGTGGGGGGGGGGAGAAAAGAGGTTAGCCAGGGACTGAGCTGGTTTATAATGAATGGGATGGGGGGGGGGGAACCAGTGCTCCCTCAAAGCTGTGTAAAGTCTTGTGAGCAAAAATTCTACTTTGAGAGCTACGGGCATTAAAATTGTGAGTCAGCAATTTGGCTATTGCATAAATTAGCTCTTTTTTTGTAGCAGGAACTCTTTTGCATATTAGGCCAAACACCCATGATGTAGCCAATCAGGGCTCTTTCTCTAGCAGGAGCTCCTCTGCATATTAGGCCATGCCGCCCTGATGTAGCCAATCCTCCTGGAGCTTACAGTAGGCCCTATACTAAGAGCCCTCTAAGCTCTTGGAGGATTGGCTACATCAGGGGAGGTGTGGCCTAATATGCAGAGGAGCTCCTGCTAGAAAAAGAGCCCTGGATGTAGCCAGTCCTCATGGAGCTTACAGAAGGCTCTGTACTAAGAGCTCTATAAACTCTCCGAGGATTGGCTACATCAGGGGTGCGTGGCCTAATATGCAAAGGAGTTCCTGCTACAAAAAAAAGGCCCTGGTTCAGATCCTGCCTTTGGATGTTGGTGAGAGATCGGCGCTCATGCTCACCAACTACTGCCCTCAGTTCCTCAGAAACAGCATTGGAGCGACAACCCAAAGAGGGAAGGTTCTTGCCAAATCCTTGGTCCTTTTGTCTTTCCTCCTAACTCCTCTCTCTCTCTCTGCCACTTTCTGTTTTTCTTCTCTATTTATCTCCAACCCCCCCCCCATCAAAGACCAAAAAAAAAGTCCAAAACCAAAGGCAGAACAAGGCTTGAACGCGAGCCAGCTGAACGGGCCAAGAGGCTACATATGGAACTAGCAAATCATAGAGCCATGAAGGATGTTAGTGATTTAAAGTTATGTACGTCGAAGTCTGAATCTTAAAAGGAATCCATAATGGTAAAGGTAACTAATGGAGAGACTTAGCTGACAGCCAGTGGTGTGTGTGTGTGTGTGTGTGATATTGTTAGGTTCCTGCATATTCCCCTCTTCCATTCCCCCACCTACCTCCTCTCCCCTTTCCAGTTAATTCAATGGCTTCCCTGACTTCGAAGGTCCAAAACCTGCCATTTTATTTACAAAGATTTAAACCCAACGACCATCAATATGAATGCAGTTTCAGACTGACAGAAACATCAGTTTTGCCGGGGAATAGATTTCCCCTGGAGAATCCTGGCTCCCTCTCTCCGCCCCGGTTTCGAATCCTTCTAACAATGTAGGAGGACAGCTCTGAACTCTCACCTGCAAATGATAAAACATTGCATGGCTCAGAATGACAAGCCTCAGAAACTGACGAAAGACAAGTTGGAAAGGAAGGTGTTTGGATAGTGGAAACCAAGGCGTTCTGGGATGGGGTGCCCAGAGGGAAGCACTTCTTCGGGACACCAGCAAAAGACTGAAATGGAGGGCAGCTGCCATTTTGAGATTGGTTGCAATCAGAGTTGCAGAGGGTGAAGTTTTCTTCCTGCTTTTGCACCTCACAGTGCAAAAGCAGGAAAAATATCTTCCCTCCCCCCCCCGCCCAAGCCTCTCAGAGTCTTCAAGAGTCACACTGCAGCAGTGGCCTGATGTATCCATTATATCCTATAGGCCTCTGTGTGTGTGTGTCAGTGTGGGGTGTGATAAATGGGTTCCCCCTGAACCCCCAAAAGAAAAATGAAGCCAGTCAGGTAGTTCTATTCCAAAGTTTTTACTGATATCAGTAGAAGCAGTACACCAGGCAAGTTCAAGGCACAGAATTTTTTTTAAAATACATTATATAGCTATTACTGGATGAGAGAGCAAGGTTTACAACTTTCCTGTTCGCCTTACACACACAAGTTACATATCAACTTCTTAATATGAACCCCCACCTTTAACATTTTTATTTATTTATTTATTAATTTCATTTATATCCCGCCCTCCCCCACCTCGGCAGGCTCAGGGCGGCTAACAACATGTATTCCATGTCCATGCAAATGAAGCAATTACCTATGCTGGGTGTGAAAGTGAATATGCATAAAGCTATTAAGTGGTGTCCACCCGTATACCCCATCCCATAACCTTCGGCACACTTCCATTTCTCACTGCCAAGATGGTCTTGAGATGTACCAAACTCTGTCCAACACAGAGACTTCACTAAAATATGCAGCATCCTAGGGTTGCCAATCCCCAGGTGGGGGCAGGAGATCCCCCAGTTTGGAGGCCCTCCCCCCACTTCAGGGTCATCAGAAAGTGGGGGGAGGGGAGGGAAATGTCTGCTGGGAACTCTGTTATTCCCTATGGAGATTTATTCCCATAGAAAATCATGGAGAATTGATCCATGGGTATCTGGGGCTCTGGGGGCTGTTTTTTGGAGTAGAGGCACCAAATTTTCAGTATAGCATCCAATGCCTCTCCCCAAAATACCCCCCCCAAGTTTCAAAAAGATTGGACAAGGGGGTCCAATTCTATGAGCCCCAAAAGAAGGTGCCCCTATCCTTCATTATTTCCTATGGAAGGAAGGCATTGAAAAGGTGTGCCGTCCCTTTAAATGTGATGGCCAGAACTCCCTTTGGAGTTCAATTATGCTTGTCACAGCCTTGATCTTGGCTCCACCCCTAATGTTTCCTGGCTCCACCCCCAAAGTCTCCTGGCTCCACCCCCATATATTTCTTGAATTGGACTTGGCAACCCTACAGCATCCCTAAATTTCACTCTGGCTTCTCTGTCGGCTAAAGTCAACCCTTACACCTCTGGTTTCACTTCAGCTCAAACACCAAAATCATTTCTCTCGGGGTGTGTCTGTGTGTGTGCAAGTAGCTAGCCTTGCCTAGGGTGCCAAACAGTCTAGGTCCAGCCGTGTTCACATCAGCTGTTACACTCCTCATGCGCGGATACCACTCACCTGAGCAGTTTTCTGCACACTGACATGTTGTTGCCAAAGCGCGGCCTGGAGAGCTCCTGGAATTACAACAACTCATATCCAGACAATCAGTTCCCCTGGAGAAAAATTCAGCTGTCAAAGATTTCAGGTTTTCACGGCTGGTAACATCATTAGGGTTTGTAGAATCTTTCGGGATCAAGTGCCGTGTTCTACTGGAGAAAGTTTTCCTTCCAGACGTTTCGTTCTCAGCTGCACCTGCTCCGGCTGCAACGCCACTGAGGATGTTCTCCGCAGCTGAGAACGAAACGTCTGGAAGGAAAACTTTCTCCAGTAGAACACGGCACTTGATCCCGAAAGATTCTACAAACCCTAATAAAATTCAGCTGCTTTGGAAAGTGGACTCTATGGCATTATACCCTGCTAAGACTCCTCCCCTTCCCAAACTTTGACCCCCCCCCTTGAGCTCCATGAAGGCTCCACCCCCCAAGTCTCCAGGAATTCCCCAACGTGATGACATCACTTCCCCATGGTGTCAGTATGTCGTGAGTGGGGGTGGCAGGCAGGAGCCCAAAAAACTGGGGGATCCCCTGCATCCCAACTGGGGAACTGCATCCCTCTCACCTTCTGATTGGGATATTAAGACTATTGGGCAGGGGTGGAATTCTAGCAGGAGCTCCTTTGCATATTAAGCCACGCACCCCTGATGTGGCCAATCCTCGAAGAGCTTACAAAAAAGAGCCTAGTAAGCTCTTTGAGGATTGCCTACATCTGGAGGGTGTGGCCTAATATGCAAAGGAGCTCCTGCTAGAATTCCACTCCTGCTACTGGAATAGAATTGTTAGGATTTTGGCTTCAGAACTTTGGTCAAATGAACTAATAAAAGGATTGATTGATTGACTCAGAGATTTCCACTCCTACTTAGGTCCAAAGAAGGGAACTTTTAACTCTCAAAAGCTTATACCCTATATAATTTAGTGGGTTCTATACAGTAATGAGGTGAGGTGGTAGTGAACATAGCTCTTTTATTGGATACAGCATGCTATAGCGCTGCCTACAAAGACTAACTGCTAGGGCCGCGGGCCCCTCTATATATATGCACCCAAAGTTCCCGCGCTGCCTGTGACTGGACCATTCAAACCAGTCGTGGGCTCTTGATTGGAGCAGGGCTCTTCGGTGGCTTGCCTACTGTTCCCGAATCCCCCAAGCTCTGTCCTTCAGGCCCCAGTGAGCCAGGCAAGAACTCCAGCTTATAGATACAATTCTAAGCACATATACAAGATCCCTCCCCCCTTAGTTCGCAAGCCTAGCTGACTTGCGATGCTCTCTGGTGGACCAGAGAGCTCCGGAGGGCTCCGGAGGGGGTGGGGGAGCAGACGCAGTTGCAGCAGTGGTGAGTGGAGGGGCTGCCGCTGTATCGCTCTCAGCTAGCGGTTCCCGGGCTTCCATGACTGCCGGCTCAGCCTGAAGGGTGGGGCTCAGGGCCCCTGCCTCCGCTGCATTGGTCAGGGAAGGAGTGGAGGTGGTGGTCTGGTTGTCAGGACTGTAATCCTCGACTTCTACCCTGGGGCTCTCGCGGGATCTCAGCTGGTCAATGTGCCTTCTTATGGTGGACCCCCCCCCCCTCTGTTATAACCTTGTACATTACAGACCCCAGCACCCTGACAACCCTTGCCGGAATCCAAGCGCCCCCCCCCCCGCAAAGTTCTTAGCCATAACCGAGTCCCCCGTATCTAACCCCTGAGGTGCCCAGAGCGACTCTGGGACCTCCTGCAGGTCAAGGGCTCTGTCTAGGTGCAATCGGTCTAGTAGGGTGGCTACCCGGCGGCCCATGAGGAGTTCGGCAGGGCTGCGGCACGTGACCAAGGAAGGAATACTGTGCCGTGATAGTAAGAATTCTGCGAGGCAGCCCTCCCAGTTCCCCTGGATGATGCGGAGGAGCGATTCTTTAGTTGTCCGCACCATCCTTTTGGCCTAGCCATTGGTGGCCGGGTGGAATGGGGTTGACCTGATGTGCCTAATGAGGTTGCGGCTGCAGAAGTCCTGGAATTCTCCCAATGTGAAGGCCGTCCCGTTATCTGAGACCAGCATGTCTGGAAGGCCCTGTGTGGCACACACCCGGCGGAGACCTCCGATGGCGGCCCAGAAGGAGGTGGATGCCACCAGGAGCACTTCCAGCCATTAAGAAAAACGTTTGTCTCTGGAAGGGCCCCGCAAAGTCCAGGTGCAACTGGGACCAGGGGTTTCATGTGGATTCCCAGTGCTGCACCGGAGCCCGGGGAGGCGCTGGCCAGGTCTCCTGGCAGGGCTGGCATCGAGCGACCCAAGACTCAATTGCATTGTCCATCCCGGGCCATCATACATAACTGTCAGCGAGTGCCTTCATGTGCACGATCCCTGGGTGGGTTTTGTGCAGCGCTGTGAGGACTCAGTGTCTTAGAACCGGGGGCACCACCACCCTGTTCCCCCATAGCAAGCACCCTTTATGGACAGAGAGTTCATCCCTGCGGGACGCGAACGCCCCAAACTCCGGTCCCACCCGGCTCATGGGCCATCCCCTCCATACCCAGTTCAGAACTCGGGAGAGTATTTTGTCCTTGGCCGAGCAGCATGCAATGTCTTTTGCTTGCACTGGGCGGTCCAGAAGGGACTCTAGAAGCAGGATTTGGTGTGCTGGGGCCGGATCCGGATCTTCCGACGACAGCAGCAGGCGGCTGAGGGCATCCCCGTGGCCCATGGCTTTCCCCAGCCTGTACTGAAGACCATACTGGTACCCCGCCAAGAAAATGGACCACTGAAGTACCCTGGGTGACAACATCTGGGGCGTTTGTCAGTTGGGGGGGAAGAGGCCGAGTAAGGGCTTGTGGTCCATATGGATGGCGAAGGGCCAGCCGTATAAGTAATCATGGAAATTTTTTACTCCCGCCACAATTGCCAGGTCCTCCTTGTCTATTTGTGCATAGTTGCGCTCCGGTTTCTGCAATGTTCTGCAGTAATAGGCCACCGGGACCTTCCTTCCGTCTGGCAACACATGGGCCAGGATGGCACCCACCCCATAGGGGGAGGCGTTGCAGGCCAAACAATGGGCATCCTCTCATCAAAGTGCGCCAGCAAGCTGTTGGATGTCAGAAGGTCTTTAATGGCCTGGAAGGTGGCAGCTTGCCAACAGTCCCGAACCCATGGAGCCCTTTTGTCTAAGAGCCTATGCAAGGGTTCTGCTACCGCCGCCTTGTGGGGAAGGAAGGCATGGTAAAAGTTGAGGATGCCAAGGAATGATTGCAATTCGGCTTTGTTAGTGGGGGCTGGCGCGTCGCAAATGGCTATGATTTTGTCCTTGGATGGATGGATCCCATTCACATCCACCATGTACCCCAAAAAGTCTATTGTAGGGACCCCCAACAGACATTTTCCCCTCTTTCCTTTGAGCTCCACCTTGCTGAAACGCTGTAGTATAATGCGGAGGCGGCTGGCGAATTCCTGTTCCGTTCAGCACATCGTCAAAGAATGGCTGTACCCCGGGAATCCCTTTTAAGAGAAATTGCTGGTACACTTGGGCAAGATTCAGCTTCCCAAAAATTTTTCCGCCTGCTATGGATGCTAACACACGGCCGACCACCGGGACCGGGTAGGCATGGTCCTGCAGCGTTTTATTGATCGTGCATTTGTAGTCTGCACAGATGCGGACGCTCAATATTGGCTTGACTGGGTTGACAATTGGGGTTTCCCATCCTGTGTTGGTGACTGGCTCCAGGACCCCTTGTGCCACTAGGCAGTCTAGCTCCTCCTCTATCTTGGGTTTCAAGGGAAAGGGTACCCGCCGGGCCTTTAGCCATATGGGCAGCACGTTGGGGTTTATTTGTAATGACATGGGGGAACCCATGTATATTCCTAGTGTCCCATCAAAAACTGCCAGGAACTCCCCACATGTCCTGGAAATCCATGCTGGCGGGGGCATGATGGATTCCCTCTACTCGGATCCCCAAGGGTGCAAACCAAGCCCGGCCCAACAGGCTACTCAAGTCCCCTTCTGCCACCAGCAAGGGGAGGTCTCTTGAAAATTTCCCATATTGCACCTTGACTACCCCGGCCCCTTTGATGCCACTCGCCCTTTTCTGGAAGTCTTGTACGAGCACGGGGAATGGGTATAGCTTAGGTCCCACCTTGGGGCAAAGTTTCTTTAGGGTCTGGGCGGAGATGATGGTGTGTGTGGCCCCTGAGTCAACCTCCATCTGACAGGGGGCACCCTCAATAAATACTGTCATTTTGAGTTTATCTGGGGACGGCATGGGGATGTCGTGTACCTGTCCAACTGATGCGGTGATGGCATTAATATCCTCTATAATGGCAACTTCGTGCCGGCGGCCATTTTTTCCACCCTTCCGACAGGGGGGGCGCTCTCTCAGGTTGGTGTCATTTTCGAGCGGCAGACCCTGGCGAGGTGACCCATCTTCCCGCACTGGTGGCAGATGGTCTCCCGGAATCAGCAGGAGCAGCGTTCGTGGTTTTCCTCGCAACTTGCACACTCTCGAGCTGATGCGTTTTCAGTCGACATGTGGCTGCTGGTCCTTCACAGCAGTGTGGGGGAGCTTGAGAGCGTCGTCTCCCCCTGAGTCGTCTGCGTCCGAGGAGGATGAAGTGGCTTGGTGAGCCTCCGCCACCATGTGCTCTCCCTGCAATTCCTTGTAGGCGGTAGCCACTTTGATCACCTTGGGGAGGTCCATCTCACCTTTCCCAAGCAGCTTCCTTTTCAGCTGCTCGTCCCACAGCCAGAAAATAAACCGGTCCCTCAGTCTTTCCTCCAATCGGTGAAACTCGCAGCAGAGTGACAGCTGGTGGAGGGCTGCAATGTAGTCAACGGCAGACTCGGTGGGCTGCTGCCTGTGCTCAGAAAAGTTGAAGAGACGGGTCAGGACTGACGACTGTGGTGCAAAATGGGTCGTCAGGGCGGCGGTCATGTCCGTGTAGGAGGCATCCTTGAGGAGTGTGGGTGCCATTAGCCCCTGGGCTAGCTCCTGGGTGTTCATTCCATACGAGCTGAGGAATAGCAATCTCTTTTTATCCCCCACAACTCCGTGGTAGTGGATGAAGTTCTCCAGTCGATCCAACCAGGTCTCCCATCGCTCTGGGCGGGTCACATCGAACTCGGGAATTGTTCCTGGCGTAGCGGCCATTGTCAGTGCTGGTGGTGCGTGCGTGGTGCAGAACACCCGTAGCTGCTGGCCTCGCTTACCAGGATCCCATCCTCGTCGCCACTATAATATAGTGGGTTCTATATAGTAATGAGGTAGTGAACATAGCTCTTTTATTGAATATAGCATGGTATAGTGCTGCCTACAAAGACTAACTGCTAGGGCCACGGGGCCCTCTATATATACGCACCCAAAGTTCCCACACTGCCTGTGACTGGACTATTCAAACCAGTCAGGGGCTGTTGATTGGAGCAGGGCTGCAGGGTTTGGATCCTGCTGCCGATTGTTCCCGAGTCCCCCAAGCTCTGTTCTTCAGGCCCCAGTGAGCCAGGCAAGAACTCCAGCTTATAGATACAATTCTAAACACATGTACAACACCCTAAAAATCTGGTTGGTTTCTAAGGTGCTATTGGCCTCAAATTTAACTGTTCCGCTGCAAACCAACCTAGCTTCTCTCCCAAACCCTTCTCAAAATATCTCTGAATGTTCCTCTAATCAAATCATTCAATGTCATAATTTTTTTTTTTGAAAGCAGTCTTTGCTGAAATAATAGGATGTCTTCCTGAAAGGGAAAAAAGAAAAAAAGCGCAATGTTAGATTTCATTTTAGATTGTCGGGAATCCCGCTTTTCGTTTGTTTGTTTTTCTTCTCTTGCAATATTTCTGCTCAGAGGAAATTATAGGCTTTGCTGCCAGTGATGTACTTTGTAGCTTTTGTTTATTGCCATGGTTTTCACTAGATCACTGTGATGGGGCGTTCTGACATTCTGGAGAGTGGCGGCACAGTTGTGCAAAAACAAGAGCCACAAAATGGCTGGTTGATATTTTAACATTCTTTCCCTCTTTTCCCCCATCAATTTGAACATAATTTACATAGGAACAGGCTACTTAAAAAAACCAATTTAAACTGAAACTTATTGATCATGTTCAAGGGTGGGATTCTAGCAGGAGCTCCTTTGCATATTAGGCCACACCTCCCTGATGTAGCCAATCCTCCAAGAGCTTACGAAAACAGAGCCTTGTATGCTCTTGGAGGATTGGCTACATCAGGGAGGTGTGGCCTAATATGCAAAGGAGCTCCTACTAGAATTCCACCCCTGTGTTCAACAGACATCTCCTCCCTTTTGATATTCTTCCAATTACCCTTCAAAGGACCAAAACTGCTGTCGAAATAGGAAAGTTAACTTAACCTTCCTAAAAGGCCCAAAGTAGGGTTATCAGACCCCTAATCCAGCCAGTGGATCCCCTGGTCTTTGGGGCTCTGATCTGCTGCTGGCCAGCTAGTTAGTGGGGGAAACTCCTCCCCCAAACAGAGATGTCATCATTTGAAGTCCCTGATGCAATGACATCACTCAGAAGCAACAACATCACGTTGCTGTTGTTGTGGGGTGATGCTCTGGTTTTGGGGCAAAATCTATGGTTTTGTAGCAACCCCCCCCCCCCCAATATTTTGCCCAAAATCCAGAGTGTCATGTGCAACGCTGGCAACACAATGATGTCACTTCCAAATGATGTCATTTTGCTGGGCACACCTTGATCACATGGCAGAAGACTCCAGGAGCAGCTCTATGCTCTGTCCACAATGGCAACGAGGTAGGCCTGGTAACTCGAGTCCAAGTCTAGCATTTAATTAGGATTGTCAGGTCCCTCCTGGCAAACTGTGAGGGGTGAGGGGAATTTATGAGGAGAAAGAGAAAGGTCTAGCCCTCATTGAGAGAGAGGCAGTTTGGTGTAGTGGTTAAGTGTGCGGACTCTTATCTGGGAGAACCGGGTTTGATTCCCCGCTCCTCCACTTGCACCTGCTGGAATGGCCTTGGGTCAGCCATAGCTCTCGTAGAGGTTGTCCTTGAAAGGGCAGCTGCTGTGAGAGCCCTCTCAGTCCCACCCACCTCACAGGGTGTCTGTTGTGGGGGGAGAAGATTGTAAGCTGCTCTGAGACTCTGATTCAGAGAGAAGGGTGGGGTATAAATCTACAGTCTTCTTCTTCATTGTTGGCATTGCCCAGGAAGTGACATTATCACACCAGCGACCAACAGGCTCCCCGTTGAAGCCCCATGATGCATTGCTCCTCCTAGAAAACTGACAGGATGAAGCAGAAACACTTTCTGTCTACAATTACTACGTCTTGCCCTTCCACCAGGAACATCTGGCATGGACCGGTGTCACGGACAGGATATCGTGAGGCAGTTCCCCATCACTCTAATCCCTCCGACTTGGCAACATCCCTCGTGAACAGATCTACACTGAAGCAATCCCTAATTAATGTCACGTTTTTCTCTCTTAGGCCCAGACACATTTGTCTAAACTATTAAAAAAAGTAATAAAAACATAAAGAATGTCAGTCACCAGCATATGGGGAGGGGAAAATAAACATGGGCTGGCTGTCTTTTAGAGCTTTGATCACATTTGCTACATTCTTACTTGTCTTCTACAAGGGCCGGTGCATAGATTTGCAGCGAGAGATTTCCACACATGTCTTTCATCCTCTTTGTTCTTAAGGATATAATCTCCTGGAGAAAAAAATAATAATGATGATAAAACATTGTTGATTCTGGATAAATCCAAATTTTAAAAGCGTCGGAATTCAGAGAACAAGAAGGGTGAAAGGGAGAGGGGGGGGGAAACACCCCCCACAACCAATGTTACCTCTAAACTGCAGAGTCTTGTGAGCAAAAATTCTACTTTGCAAGCCGCTGGCATCAAAGTTGTGAGGTGTTGCGTAAAGTAGTGTGCTCTGAGGCCATCCTTCCTGAGCCAAGACAAAAATGTGTGAGCTGGAGGCTAGAAATCTGTGAGCTAGCTCACGCTAACTCAGCTTAGAGGGAACAGTGCCCACGACTGCTTTACTGTGGGATACGGTCTTGTAGCTTTCATCCCAGAGTTATGGCTGATGACATTAATCAGGAAGCTAAATATGACATGGCTCATTTTGTTCACTGACGCTCAAGCTGCATGAACGGCACAACGGGTGTGGAGAGAAACGCAACATCCAAATCCAGGGTTGTAATCATGCCTTTAGCCAGGGGTGGAGTTCTAGCAGGAGCTGCTTTGCATATTAGGCCGCACACCCCTGATGCAGCCAGTCCTCCAAGAGCTTACAAAAAAGAGCCTTGTAAGCTCTTGGAGGGTTGGCTACGTCATGGGGGGTGTGGCCTAATATGCAAAGGAGCTCCTGCTAGAATTCCACTCCTGCCTTTATCGTTTGTGTGATGGGCTGTCCTTGCAGTCAAGGGTGACATTTTGGGAGAGCAAAGGAAACAAACATGAGGGAATCTCTCACAGGAACTCACAGATAACTTCCAGCAAGCTCTCCGGGAGCCAGACGACATGATACATTTTTAAATGAAATAAATCCGGGATCCCCTGACCTAACTTTATTTCACCTCAGTTACACAACAGGTTGAGGGGAATGTTACTTTTAAAGCCTGCAGGAACTGCTTTGAATGAGGACAGCGGCCTCAGGGGGGTAGGGGGCTCCTATTTCCTACCCCCATGCCTTTTCCCTCAGTGGAAAGTAGGGTTGCCAGGAAATACCTGGGGATTTTGGGGGTGGAGCCGGGAGCAAGGGTGTGACGAGCACAATTGAACACCAAAGGGAATTCTGGCCATCACATTTAAAGGGACCACACATGTTTTAAATGCCTTCCTTCCATTGGAAATAATGGTGGATGGGGTCATGCATCCCTGATGCAGCCAATCCTGAGAAGAGTTCCTGAGATGCTGGCAGCACCGCTGGGGCTGGTGGCATGGGAAAAGAAGACCAGCATGGCTTATGCTCTCTGTCACCTCCTGGAGCCACTCAGCTGCCATCAGACTCTCACCTTGGATCCAGAGGTGCTGGTAGTGCGCTTACTAATATTTCTTTGTCTTCAGGTGTGCAATTCTAGCAGAAGTCCTTTGCATATTAGGCCACACACCCCTGATGTAGCCAATCCTCCTGGAGCTTACAGCAGGCCCTGTACTAAGAGCCCTGTAAGGAATTCTAGCAGGACCTCCTTTGCATATTAGGCCACACACCCCTGATGTAGCCAATCCTCCAAGAGCTTACAAAAAAGAGTCCTGTAATCTCTTGGAGGATTGGCTATATCAGGGGTGTGTGGCCTAATATGCAAAGGAGCACCTTCTAGAATTCCACCCCTGTTTGTTCTGAACAGATACTCTGGTTTGCTTTGGTGTAGGCAAGGCTTTTTTTACAGCAGAAACTCCTTTGCATATTAGGCCCCACCCACCCCTGACATAGCCAATTCTCCTGGAGCTTACAGGGCTCTTATTCCAGGGCCTATTGTAAGCTCAAGGAGGACTGGCTACATCAGGTGTGTGTGGCCTAATATGCAAAGGAGTTCCTGCCGATCCATTCACAGATGCTAAGCAGATTGCTTCAGTGTTTTCCTTCTGAACAATACAGTACAACTCAATCGACTTTCCACGTGTGCGCATTCTCACAACTGAACATATGAAGCTGCCTTATACTGAATCAGACCTTTGGTCCATCAAAGTCAGTATTGTCCTCTCAGACTGGCAGCAGCTCTCCAGGGTCTGAGTTCTGCTTCTCCCCACCGTTCTGTGCTGCTGCTCTTAGGAGGCCGCACAGTTGGTCAAATACACGTATCAGTCCCAAACGATAGAAATCGGGTTAGAACAGATAAAAGGAAGAACTTCTTCACCCAAAGGGTGATTAACACGTAGAATTCACTGCCACAGGAGGTGGTGACAGCTGCAAGCGTAGCCAGCTTCAAGAGGGGATTGGAGAAACATATGGAGCAGAGGTCCATCAATGGCTATTAGCCACAAGGTACAGACCAGAGGTGTCAAACATGTGGCCCGGGGCCAAATCAGGCCCCCAGAAGACTGCTATCAGGCCCCTGAGCAAGTGGCTATCGTCTGCTTCCTTCTCCCTCTCTCTTGCTTCCTTCTGCATCACAGCTTGATTTGCCACGCTTGCTCAATTGCACAGGAGCTACAGAGCAAGGTCTCTGTTTTCTCCATTGGCTGAGGCCCCTCCCTTGGGGAGGAGAGGGGGAGGGATAGTTTGCTCTGCCAGGTTCTCTCAATCACACAGCAGAGCTACTGAGCCAAGCCTCTCTTCCTACTATTGGCTGAGGCTCCTCCCCCTCCTGGTCCTCTGCAGAAGGAAGGAAAGAGCCAGAGCTTCCTTTGCCCAGTTCCCTGGATCACATGGAAGAGATACAAAGAAAGCACCTTTAAGGCCAACAAGTGCTAATGTTTTAAGCATGTTTTACGTTTGTTTTTGTTTTTTAAAAAACCTTTACATCGTGTTTGTCCGTGTCCTTTATAAAGTTTATATCTCTGCTACCTAATCTTAAATAGGTACACACATGGCCCGGCCCAACAAGGTCTCATTTATATCTGATCCAGCCCTCAAAACAAATGAGTTTGACACCCCTGAAATAGATGGAACTCTCTGTTTGGGGCAGTGATGCTTTGTATTCTTGGTGCTTTTGTGGGGCAACAGTGGGAGGGTTTCTAGTGTCCTGGCCCCACTGGGGGACCTCCTGATGGCACCTGGGGTTTTGTGTGTCAGAGTGTTGGACTGGATGGGTCATTGGCCTGATCCAGCATGGCTTCTCTTATGTTCTTAAACAATGGCTGCTGTTTATTTTTAAAAGCTAATTGTTCCATGTCATCCTTAGGGACATCGATGGCTGCCAATCTGTTTAGATTGGCAGTATTTTTGCACATGCGCGGTTTTGGCAAATCCCGGATGCAAACCTGTTTGCCAGACCCTGGAGTCATTCAATAGCAGGCTGAGCAGACTTAGTAGATGTGGTGGGCTCTCCTCTGGAGGTTTTTAAACCAAAGCTAGATGGCTATCTGACAGCAATGCTGGTTTTGTGGACAGAGGACGGAGGCAGGGGTGGAATTCTAGCAGGAGCTCCTTTGCATATTAGGCCACGCCTTCCTGATGTAGCCAATCCTGCAAGAGTCTTTTTTGTAAGCTCTTAGAGTATTGGCTACATCAGGGTGTGTGGCCTAATATGCAAAGGAGCTCCTGCTAGAATTCCACCCCTGGACAAAGGGAGGTATTTGTGAGTTTCCAGCATTATGCAGAGGGTTGGACTAGATGACTCTGGAGGTCCCTTCCAAATTCTATGATTGTCTCATGTTGGATCCTCACAGCTAAACATGATTAGGCTTAACATGTTAGGACCAATTGCTATCAGTAACAGAGAAACAGAAATGCTATTATAAAAAAATATAATTCTTTATAATAATTTAATGTTATATTTTTAAAAAAGGAAAAGTAGTCCCCTGTGCCAGCACCAGTCATTTCCAACTCTGGGGCAACGTCGCATCACAACATTTTCAAGGCGGACTTTTTACGAGGTGGTTTGCCATTGCCTTCCCCAGTCATCTACACTTCCCCCCCAGCAAGCTGGGGACTCTTTGACCCACCTCGGAAGGATGGAAGGCTGAGTCAACCTTGAGCTGAATGCCTGAATCCAGCTTCCACCGGGATCGAAGTCAGGTCGTGAGCAGAGAGTTCAGACTGCAGATAGACTGAAGATAGTTTATTTTCACGCTTAGAGTCAAAGGGATTGCGCTATTTGGATTTAGGAAGACATTCTTTGCCCCCCAGGTCAGATTGGCTAGCAGCTGGGAAGCGGAGAGGGTTTCCTTTGGCTTTCCCTTGTAATGCAGAGCTTGGTCCATGCACTTGAGCTGATGGAGCTATATGCAGAGCAGACTTCCTTCTTGAAAAGCAGCTGTTCAGAGCTTACAGCACAAGGCATCTGACGGGTGGAAGGTGTGCGGGTGTTCCTGTCATTTCGGATGGGATTGATTGTACAGTGGCCAGGTTCATATATTTTCTGAGGGTGCAGGAGCCAGCATGCGTACATCAGTTGTGGGCTAAGGACAGTGTGGTTTGCAGCCACAGAAGCCATAACCCAAACCACTCAGGAAACCCATGGAAACCCTCCAGAGGAGAAGACATGACCCTTACTTGTCTGATGTTGGAATAAGCCATCACTTCATCCTGCCAAAAAGTGAATCTTTGGGTTGTTTTGAGGTGGTATCTAAGAAGCCGACATCCATTCTTTCTTTCTTTCTTTCTTTCTTTCTTTCTTTCTTTCTTTCTTTCTTTCTTTCTTTCTTTCTTTCTTTCTTTCTTTCTTTCTTTCTTTCTTTCTTTCTTTCTTCCTTTCTTTCTTTCTTTCTTCCTTTCTTCCTTTCTTGCTTTCTCTCTCCCTCCCTCCCTTTCTTTCGCTCTCACTCTTTCTCTGTGTTTCTCTCTGTGTTTCTCTTTCTTTCTTTCCCTCCCTTTCTCTCTCTCTGTTTCTCTTTCTTTCTGTTTCTTTTTTCTCTTTCTCTCTCTCCCTCTCTTTCTTTCTCGCTTTCTTGCTTGCTTGCCTTCTTTCTTTCTTTCTTTCTTTCTTTCTTTCTTTCTTTCTTTCTTTCTTTCTTTCTTTCTTTCTTTCTTTCTTTCTTTCTTTCTTTCTTTCCTTCTTTCTTTCTTTCTTTCTTTCTTCCTTTCTTCCTTTCTTCCTTTCTTTCTTGCTTTCTCTCTCTCTCTCTCTCTCCCTCCCTTTCTTTCACTCTCACTCTCTCTCTGTGTTTCTCTGTGTGTTTCTCTTTCTCTTTCTCTTTCTTTCTTTCCCTCCCTTTCTCTCTCTGTTTCTCTTTCTTTCTTTCTTTCTTTCTTTCTTTCTTTCTTTCTTTCTTTCTTTCTTTCTTTCTTTCTTTCTTTCTTTCTTTCTTTCTTTCTTTCTTTCTTTCTTTCTTTCTTTCTTTCTTTCTTTCTTCAGCTTAGGAGACATGGGGCTGTCGTGGATGAGAACAGAACTGAGCCGGCACACTAAAAACCAAACAGCCCCTTCAGAGACTAAGAAGGAAAAACCCCATTACAAATCCTAAGCCACGTTCCCCACCCCCCTTTCGCACAACACTGCTCAATGAAAGCCACAAGGCCGCGATGTCGCATGTTGAATCCTTTAGAACGAGAGGTTGCGGCTAGGCTGGCTCCTCAGTTTTTGTAAACCATTCAGTCCCAATCCCACCAGCTACTGTTCTCTGCAATGAATTGTATTATTTTTGGTATCAATAAACAGCTGCAAAGTCGAATTAGGACTGTTTACTGTCAAATTAACGTGGAAAGTGATATCCCGGGCCTTGTGTTTATAGCTTCTGCACAGCCCGCTCCGGCGACCGAGGGACTAAATGGGAACCGACAACTGTCAGTGGTGGATGCTCTTGCAGATCAAACGGCACGCAAATGCTGTTTGTCTTATAAAATAAACAGTATCTTTTCAGGTTCATGTGCTCGGAATAACAGCTATTATATTTCGCCAGCTGTTTTGAATTCTGCAACTAATTGTATGTCTCGTTCTCCTGTCGACTCACAGACCATTGTTCCCGTTCCAGTGCTGATTCAGGGAAAGGGGGAATGTGCGCTGGGTGGAGTTCTGCGTGCAGAGAGATGCAGATGCGCGTCTGGGGTAGGGGGTGGGGAAGAGTGGCGCAGGATCGCCCGTCTGTGGCGTACCAAGCTCCCGAAGACATGCCCCAGCTTTTCAACGCTGTCTCTAGGATGACATTTTTGAGAGGGGAATATTCAGAAGGAACCATCTATAGATAGATTCCAAATACATGCTTAAGATATGACATGTTTTGATGTTTAAAGCCTCGTGTGGCCTGGGACCAGCATCTTAGGGACCGTCTCTTCCCATATGAGCCCTGGGGACCATTGTGATCAGCCACTCATCTCCTGACCATCCCTTGCCTCGACCAGGGCTAGGGCTTTTTCGGACCCTATGGAGGTTCAGACTCTTTAGGATCCGTTGCCATTCCGGAGGGCCTGTAAGATGGAGCTGTTCCACCAGGCCTTTGGCTGAGGTGAGCGGGCGTCCTTATCTTGCTATATCATCTAACTGGCCTCCCAACACCAACTGCCATCAGTACGCTGATGACACCCAGCTCTATCTATTGATGGGTGACCGGACTGACAATGCCCCAGAAAATCTGGACCGAGCGTTGCAAGCCGTGGCAGACTGGATTAAGCTGAGTGGGCTGAAACTGAACCCAGCGAAGACAGAGGTCCTTTGCCTGGGCCGCGGCGGCTTAGGGAATGGGGTCTCCCTCCCAGTTTTTGACGGGGCGCACCTGGTAGCAGTGCACAGAGTTAAGAGCTTGGGAGTTCTACTGGAGCCTCCCTTGACAATGGAGGCCCAGATAGTAGCTACTGCCAAGTCCGCCTTTTTTCACCTTAGACGGGCAAGGCAGCTGGCCCCCTTCCTGGAGCGTAGCGACCTGGCAACAGTGATCCATGCAACGGTCACCTCAAGGTTGGACTACTGTAATGCCCTCTACATGGGGCTGCCCCTGTACCGAACCCGGAAACTGCAGCTAGTGCAAAATGCAGCAGCCAGGCTGCTACTGGGACTGCCTCGGTGGGAACATGTGCAGTCTGGGCTGCGGGAGTTGCACTGGCTGCCAATTGTTTACCGGGTTCGTTACAAGGTGCTGGTCATTACCTTTAAAGCCCTATATGGTCGAGGACCTGCCTACCTTAGGGACCGTCTCTCTCCATACATTCCCCAGAGAGTACTGCGATCAAGCTCAAAAAATCTTCTTGAAATCCCTGGGCCAAAAGAAACTAAATTAAAAGCTACCAGAGAACAGGCGTTCTCCACAAAGGCCCCCCAATGGTGGAACCAATTGCCGGAAGAGGTGCGGGCCCTACGGGATCTTAACCAGTTCCATAGGGCCTGCAAAACTGCCCTCTTCCAGCTAGCTTTTTAAGACAGAACTCTTGATAAGATCAATAATACCGAGCCATCTTATATGCCATTCGACTGTATTTTAATGTCTTACTGTTTTATTGGGTTTTATTCTTTAAATTATTAACTGTATTATCTATTGTTTATTTGTATCATGGTTTCGTCCATGTCCTGTTAGCCGCCCTGAGCCTGCCTAGGCGGGGAGGGCAGGGTATAAATAAAAGTTTATTATTATTATTATTATTATTACCATCTGGACTGGGGGGAAATCAGGTCGCTATAGTTGGCATCTTTGGACACCAGGCTGTGAACTTAAGTGTCCACACTATCCGTGCTGTTACTGGTTTAACTGTTTTAACTTCTTAATATGTTTTAATTGTTCAATTGTTTTACTGTTTATTTATTGCTTGTAGTACTGTAGTGGTTTTAATTGTTTGACATGTTGGAATCCGCCCTGAACCCATTTGGGAAAGGGCGGAATATAAATTCACAGAAATAAATAAATACAATAAATGTTTCTCATTGAAATGTTTTTTTTTATTTGTGTGTGTGTGTCTGTGTGCCTGGAAGTCCTGGTTGACTTCTGCTGACCCCCTATTGAGGGCTTGGACATTCAGAGAGGTGGCTTCTATTGCCTGCCTCTGCATCCCAGCCCTGGTATTCCTTGAAGATCTCTCATCCAGGGGTGGGATTCTAGCAGGAGCTCCTTTGCATATTAGGTCACACTTCCCTGATGTAGCCAATCCTCCAAGAGCTTACAAAAAAGAACCTTGTGAGCTCTTGGAGGATTGGCTACATCAGGGGGTGGGGCCTAATATGCAAAGGAGCTCCTGCTAGAATTCCACCCCTGCTCCCATCCAAGTACTTGCTAGAGTCAGCCCTGCTTAGCTTCTGCAATCTGATGAGACTGGACTTGCCTGGACTATCCAGGCCAGGGCTCCTTCCTACTGAAATATTGAAGGTCATTTTTTAACTGGATGAGAAGGGATCAATGACCTAAAAGCATAGTTCACACATGAAGTCCACACATTCTACCTTAACTATGGCACCCCTTTGGGCCATTTTGCAGCAACATAAATCAATGTGATCTGAGTTATCTTAACAGCAGTTTAATTATTTGAGGACTCCAATGCAGAGGACACTGAAAAGCACTTCTGGGGGTAGTGGGGTCACAACGAGAGGTCATGGCTCGGTGGTAGATGGTCTGTTTAGAATATAGAAGGTCCCAGGTTCAGTCCCTGGCATCTCCAGTTAAAAGGGATCTGGTAGTCAGGGATGTGAAAGACCTCCTCCTGAGAACCTGCTGCCAGTGTGAATAGACCAGGGGTAGACAAACTGTGGCTCTTTCACACATATTTTGTGGCTCTCAAAACTCCCACTGCCCTATTGGCTGGCTTGGAGAAGACATTTCTCCCTTTAAATCACTTCCCCAAGCCAAGCCAGCCAGCAACTTGGAGAATACATTTAAAGTTAAAATTGCTTTCTTTCTACCTCTCCCTCCCTCCTTCCTCCCCCATCTATTTCCTTCCTTCCTTCCTTCCTTCCTTCCTTCCTTCCTTCCTTCCTTCCTTCCTTCCTTCCTTCCTTCCTTCCTTCCTTCCTTCCTTCCAATATCTGATGTTCATGTCTTGCGGCTCTCAAACATCTGACATTTATTCTATGTGGCTCTTACATTAAGCAAGTTTGGCCACCCCTGGAGTAAACAATACTCACTTTGATAGACCAAAGGTATGATTTAGTATAAAGTAGCTTTATGTGTTCCAGTAGGGAAAGTAGTTTTAACTGGGAATACAATTCATAAGTCCCTCATGAACAGGAGTACAACATAAGCCCAATTTTCACAGTTGTAAAACATGGTTGAATTATGTTTTCTTTTCAATATGAAACAATGGCCTGCTGTCGAGATGTCAATGACAAATTCGGTATCTGCTTTCTTAGAGACTCTTAGTGATTAAAGGAGGGTGGGCCGACTGGCACTTTGTCTCAGCCTACATCATGAACCATGTTCAGTTCATAGGGTTGGAACACTTCCCCTACGAAAAAAGTTTAAAATGCTTGGGACCCTTTAGCTTGGAGAAATGTCGACTGCGGGGTGACATGATAGAGGTTTACAAGATTATGCATGAGATAAAGAAGTCAGAGAAAGAAGTCCTTTTCTCCCCTTCTCACAATAAAAGAACTCGTGGACATTCAATGAAATTGTTGAGCAGTCGGGTTAGAACAGATAAAATGAAGTACTTTTATCTGTTTTTAATCACCAAAGGGTGATTAAAACATGGAATTCACTACCAAGGAGGTAGCAGTGGCTACAAGCATAGCCAGCTTCAAGAGGGGATTGGGTAAGCATATGGAGCAGAGGTCCATCAGTGACTATTAGCCACAGCTTATCATTGGAACTCTCTGTCTGGGGCAGTGATGCTCTGTATTCTGGGTGCTTGGGGGCACAGTGGGAGAGCTTCTAGTGTCCAGGCCCCATTGGTGGACCTCCTGATGGCACTTGGATTTTTTTGGCCATTGTGTGACACAGAATGTTGGACTGGATGGGCCACTGGCCTGATCCAACATGGCTTCTCTTATATTCTTAGTTTTTGAACATTACTGGCAAGATAGAAGGAAACTGGACTCTCTACCCCATCAAGGGCCCTGTCCTCCCCAGGCTCCAACTCAACCCTCCCTCCAGCCCCTGCAGGAGGACAGGAACCTGGCAACCCTACTGATTAGCCCACATGAATTCCTCTCCCGCTTCTCCAAGTCTGGAGGAGGCGGGCGGGAAGCTTCTGTTTTGATCCAGTCCCCAAAGCCTATAACTGAAGCCAGAATCTGTCCCCCCAGTATCACTCAGCATACTTGTACTGTGCTCGTGCTGATTACCTTGAGTGTGCTTTTCCACCACATCTAGTGCTCTCTTGGAAATGCAGGTTGTGCTGTGCTTGTGAGATGCTCGTGCTAATGGGCTGCTTTGTTGTGTGCCCTGGGGTAAGGTGCCTCCACTAGGCCCATCAGGCCCGTAGCTTGTTGCTCTTTGGTTTAACTTTTGGATTATCGTCTTCCCTCCCACTCCAAAGCTCAGGGTATGATTCTCTCTGGCTTCTTTTATTCAACATCAACCCCTGTCAAGCAGGTTAGGCTGAGGGGTAGTGATTGGTCCAAGGTCTCCCAAAAAGCTCTGTGGCATAGTGAGGATTCAGACCTAAGTATCCCAGATCCTCTAACTGCTATACTCACACTGGATGGTTGCTTGAGTGGACTTTAGATGAGGAACTTACTGCTCGTGAGAGCAGAAGTGGAGAAGGAGGTTTTCTCCTATTATCTTTTGGACTCCGGGTTACTCTGCAAGTGAGTGTGGACTTGTATGTGTGTGCAGTTGTGCTCTAGAGAGCCAGTTTGATGTAGTGGTTAAGTATGTGGACTCTTATCTGGGAGAACCGGGTTTGATTCCCCACTCCTCCATATGCAGCCAGCTGGAGTGATCTTGGATCAGCCATAGCTCTCACAGAGCTCTCTCAGCCCTACCTACCTCACAAGGTGTCTGTTGTGGGGGAGGAAGGTAAAGGAGCTTGTGAGCCACTTTGAGATTCAGAGTGGATATAAATCCAATTTCTTCTTCTTCTTCTTCTTCTTCTCATCTAAGGGTTGGTTGGCATGATGTTGTCAAGCATCGATATTTCTCAATAAACAGTCTTTTGTTGTTGAATCAAAAGTTGCTTTATTGTAGGAACTCAGAAGCTTTACCAAGGACACAATCCTTGGAAGTAATGACCTATACAGGGTTACATAGTTACTATAAAGGATAACTTCAAATGGTATCATGCAGATGCAGCTTGAGTCACGGGTTCAAAGGTTACTATATAGTATCTCTTTTATTACTAAGGAATTTAGGCTATTAAAAACATCTCCCTTCCTCACACTTCTCTGGGACCAGATAAGAACTGTCTGTGTGAATCTGGAGGAGAGGCACATCACAGCATTACCAGCCAGGCTGCAGCGTAAACATCCTTGGGCTAGATGGATTTTATTACTTGCCCAAATGTTGTAAAGGAGAGGGGGGGGGTGGAGACTGGTGACCTGCTCTTTGTCTAAGGAACAATCATGGCACACAGAAATATGCATGCTTGACATACTGCCCCCCCTAAAGCTTTCTCCAGGGCTTGAAAGGATGTTTTGCATAGAATTTTTTAATCAGCTCTGGCGCTCTCGCATTTGAGCTATCGACCCACTCATGGAGGTCTTGGCTAGAAGGAGCGAGAGTCCCCTTTGAAATATGGACAGATCATAAGAACCTGGAAGCCCTAACGGGACGCAGGAAGCTAACGGAGAAACAAATTAGGTGGGCGGGATTCTTCGCCAAATTTGATTTCAAGTTGAAACACATCCCTGGATCTAAGAACTTTTTAGCAGATGCCTTATCGAGACTCCCTCAGCATAATAGCCAAAGGGAGGAGGTGATCGATTCCCTCATATCCCCCAGCCAATTGGGGGGAGTTGTGACCACACGCTCGAAAGCGAAGGATGAGAAATTGGATGAAAAATGGGGGGGCGGGGAGAGAGATTGATTGCTGAGGTGGAAAAAGAAGGAGACACCCTACCCAAAGGGGTAAAGAAAGGTGAAGGGGGGTTCTGGTACAAGGACGGTAAACTCTACGTGCCAGAGAGTCTCCGGAAGGAAGTGCTCCAGATTTGTCATGACAGTAAACCCTCTGGGCACTTTGGATATGTCAAAACCCTACACTTAGTAAATAGACAATTTTGGTGGCCGTCTATGAAGAAAGTATTTCCGACTATGTTGCTTCATGCCCAATATGCTTAATGGCTAAAAGAAGGGGGGGGGGAACCCCGTGGGTTGCTACAACCCTTAGAGACAGCTGCCAGGCCGTGGTCGGTAATCTCATTGGATTTCATTGTAGAACTTCCCTCTTCTCAGGGAAAGACCGTAATTCTTGTAGTAGTGGACACATTTTCTAAGCAAGCCCATTTCATTCCATGCTCGCAAATACCCACAGCTAAAAAATTGGCACAATTATTTTTCCAACATGTGGTGAAACTACACTCGTTCCCGGACAAGCTAACTGAACGCCCCGCCAGAAGTTGGCAACAAACGGGGCGTTCAGTTTGTTGCCAACTTCTGGCGGGAGTTTTGTAAACTGACTGGGATTGAGCAGGGGCTAAGCTCCGGGTATCACCCGCAGACGGATGGACAGACGGAGAGGGTGAATGCTCTACTGGAGCAATAGTTGAGGTGCTTTGTGAACTAGCAGCAGTCAAACTGGGCAGACCTCCTTCCATTTGCCGAATATGGATATAATAACAGCATACATAGTTCCACTAAAACCTCCCCATTTTTGATAGTGAATGGGTATGATGGAAAGCCCTATAGTGTCCCTATAGGAATACTGACAGGCCAAGGGAGAGGTGAGATGAGACCAGGGTGGTGAAGGGGGAGAAGATACCAGCATTCTTACCCTCTTCTGTATCCTTGACCATCCAACTGAATCATCATATCGATATGACATCGGACTTATGGATGCTGTTATGGAATGCATGGTAATGTGGGAGTTAATCCTCCATGAGGGAACCAGCCTGGTAGATATGACTAAGACTTGGGTGGATGGGAATAATTCAGGGGTGGCCAACGGTAGCTCTCTGGATGTTTTTTTTACCTACAACTCCCATCAGCCCCAGCCAGCATGACCAATGGCTGGGGCTAATGGGAGTTGTAGGCAAAAAACATCTAGAGAGCTACTGTTGGCCACCCCTGGTGGATGTCCCAGCTATGTCCTCCTGGGTAGGCATGACCTGCATTGACTTACTATATAGTGTTAGGAGCTGATTCCCAGCCCCAATTTGACCCCACCCCATCAGACAGAGCTGAGGACAGTGGTGGTCCTGACTCACCCATGTAAGGAAGACCAGGACAGGAAGTTAGCTGAGACCCACTCCAATATAGTTGAGCAGGGGTGGAATTCTAGCAGGAGCTCCTTTGCATATTAGGCCACACACCCCTGATGTCGCCAGTCCTTCAAGAGCTTACAAGGCTCTTTTTTGTAAGCTCTTGGAGGATTGGCTGCATCAGGAGGGTGGGGCCTAATATGCAAAAGAGCTCCTGCTAGAATTCCACCCCTGTAGTTGAGTATAAGGCAGAGGCGGGGAGGGTCATGGCCAGAAAACAAGGCCAAGCTCGAACTTGGGGAAAACCAAAATAGGAGTAGTTAAGAGGCAGCCTTAAGCAATGAGGGGAAAGTCAGGAAAGGCTTCCCTTTCCTCTTATAGTCTCCCAAACGGAGCAGGTGGAAGGATGTTAGAGACAGTCTGGGTGAGGGCAGGGTCAGGGAATCCTAAAAGGAAAGGCACTAGACCTAGCCAGGGAGGAAGCAACAGACTCAGCTCAGACCACGGAGAGCCAGTCAGGGGAAGGAAGGGGTCCTGGGTGTTGGATCTCCTTCCCAGTTCTGAGGCCAGTGGGCAAATTGCCCTCTTTGGTGGTGGGATGGTGGATAGCAGAGAGACCATCTCGGGATTAGAGGGAGCCTCAAAACATGATACTTTTTTCTGTTATTGTGCTGACTGTTGTTGTTGCACAAATGTACATGGCATTTACAGTATAAGAAGACAGGCCCCTGACCCTAAGGAGCTGGCAATCTAAAATCAAAAGCGGTTCAGTAAAAGAATGAAATATTACTATTTTTGTCTGATGGTCTAGATAGGGTTGCCAATCCCCAGATGGGGGCAGGGGATCTCCCGGTTTGGAGACCCTCCCCCCGCTTCAGGGTCATCAGAAAGCGGGGGGAGGGGAGGGAAATGTCTGCTGGGAACTCTGTTATTCCCTATGGAGATTTATTCCCATAGAAAATCATGGAGAATTGATCCGTGGGTATCTGGGGCTCTGGGGGGGCTATTTTTTGAGGTAGAGGCGCCAAATTTTCAGTATAGCATCTAGTGCCTCTCCCCAAAATACCTCCCAAGTTTCAAAAAGATTGGACCAGGGCCATTGGACTATGAGCCCCAAAAGAAGGTGCCCGTATCCTTCATTATTTCCTATGGAAGGAAGGTATTGAAAAGGTGAGCCATCCCTTTAAATGTGATGGCCAGAATTCTCTTTGGAGTTCAATGATGCTTGTCACAGCCTTGATCTTGGCTCCACTCCTAATGTCTCCTGGCTCCACCCCCAAAGTCCCCAGATATTTCTTAAATTGGACTTGGCAACCCTAGGTCTAGATCAGGGCCGTAGACTGGTACCATTCCATGGCCTGTTAGGAACCACGCCATGAGTTGTATAATTATTTCATTATATATTACAATGTAATAAGAAGAAGATATCCTGCCCTTCACTCTGATCCTCAGAGTCTCAAAGTGGCTCACAATCCCCTTTACCCTCCCCTCCCCCACAACAGACACCCTGTGAGGTGGGTGGGGCTGGGAGAGCATTTACAAAAGCTGCCCTTTCAAGGACAACTCCTGCCAGAGCTGTGGCTGACCCAAGGCCATTCCAGCAGCTGCAAGGGGAGGAGTGGGGAATCAAACCCGGTTCTCCCAGATAAGAGTCCACGCACTTAACCACTACACCAAGGTAATGGAAATAAAGTGCACAATTGTATCATCCTGAAACCACTGCGTTCCATCTTCCCAGTCCATGGAAAAATTGTCTTCCACAAAACCGGTCCCTGGTGCCGAAAAGGTTGGGGACCGCTGATCCAGATCATGGGTCTCCAGCCCTTTAGAACCTACAGACATCTTTGAGATTTTGACACAGGGTGGTGGTTGTAGCCACAATATGGCTGCCACAGGAGATGGATCCAGCCACAAAATGGATGTCGTTGCTTCCTTTCAGTCACACAGTGAAGATCTTTATGCTGTGGTGGCAGCTGTTGCCGAAGCAACAGTTAAAGTCCTGTTACTGGACCCACATGCTCTTCCTTGAACATCAGACAAATGACTTTCTTCCAGACTCATTTTTCTCTACCTAAAATGGAGATCAGAGCCATATTCTGTCTTCTGGGATCCCTAGGCATTCTGGCAAAACTGGTTAAGAAACTGTGACCATTTCCTTCCTTACGTACATGGGTGGTCTTAGAAGTTACCAGAGATATTTCACTTGGTTTCTCTTATGTGAAAATTGTAACAGGGCCTGAGAGACAAAAAGGAGTGCTTGTGTAATTGTTTCCTTTATTGTTTTTTGTAGAGAAACGCCATCTTAGTTAATGGTGGTGCTTGGTTGGGAGGGAACATGAAACTACTAAGGCAGGCTTTGTGGCCTAGCCTTCCCCTCACTCCCTCCTCCCTTCCGGAGTTAAACCATCAACTCTAGGGGGAAAGCCTCCTAGAGGAGCAGGAAGTTCTTCTTTTGTTATTGGAGTGAGGCGGGAAAAGGTCAGTTCTCGACTGGCCCTCAAGGAGAGAGGTTGTCAGTCTGTGGGCTCCTGACTGTGGGAGAGGCTTACTCAAGAAGAAGAGGACCCCAGGCAGTCAGACCGAGTAAGTCATCCACAAGGCAGGGCAAGTTTAGACCAGGGACGGGAGGATGCGTTTAAATCCACCTTTTATTTGTCATTCTGGTTGCTGTTCGGGTGCTGTGCTAAACTTTTACATGCAACTGTTTTTGTTTTTGTTTTGTTTTGTTTTCTTTTTCTCTTCTAATTAAATATTTTTACTGTTTTGAATGCTGGCAGTCAAACTTTGTACCACATAGATCCCCAACCGCTTTAGACCACGCTTTATGTAGGGGGCCCCGGGGAAAGGGGGAAGGCCTGTGGTTGGATAAGGTGTCAATCCTCCAGGGGTTCCCCAAAGAAGTGCTGTGGTCTCTGTGATACCCAAGTACAGGGTGGCAGAGGACCTTGAGGCCTGGCCTCAGAGCTGGAGAGGGGGATTGGAAGTCCTGTTTCTCTCAATCTGAACCCCTAGACTGAGCAGGTGGTGGCAGCGAGCCCAAGTGGCCGGAGGAGAAATAGCTCCCTCCAAAAAGGGGAACGGGGTCTGGTAGGCAAACCAGGGTCGTTCCGTCACATTTTTGAAGAAGGCAATGGACATAGCTCTTTTGTGGGTGCCATATTGTGGAACAACACACCAGAACTGCGCTCCAATTCCTTTCAGACAAAAAAAAGACAATATGTGATAGGTCATTAGAGGAGGGGAATCAGATAACCAATTAGTGAAGCTAGCATCTGCTGTCTGAACGTCTCCCATCTGAAGATGTGTTGTTTTGGTTATGTAGGTTCTGGTCCTAATTTTGTTAAGGCTTCCTTGAAAGAACTGGTTACACTGTTCATTTGGAAGAAGGGTTCCATGAGGATTGTTTTTACATTTTCATGAATGCCTGGAAATATTTGTACCACTTGATTATGCCAAGTTTAGTTTGGAATGCTCTGTTTGGCAGAAAAAAACCCAATTTTGGCTTTGCATTTTATTTTATTCTATTAAAAAATAGAAAAGAAATGTCATTCCTAATGCTCTTAGTCAACATTTCAATAATTAAAAATATATACAGGCCATTATTATTTTTTAAAAATAAAGTGCTTACTAAGGGCTAGCATTTTGAAAATCAAGATGTAAGATGCAGGAATGATGAAGAAGAAAGCGACTGCAGATGTATACCCCACCCTTCTCTCTGAATCAGAGACTCGGAGCAGCTTAAAATCTCTTATATCTTCTCCCCCCACAACAGACACCCTGTGAGGTGGGTAGGGCTGAGAGGGCTCTTACAGGGACAACTCCTGTGATAGCTATGGCTAACCCAAGGCCATTCCAGCAGCTGTAAGTGGAAGAGTGGGGAATCAAACCCGGTTCTCCCAGATAAGAGTCCACACACTTAACCACTACACCAAACTGGCTCTCTGGATGGTGATGGAGTTAGATTAAATTCTCTGCAACCAAGTGTAGAACAGGATTAAAACATTGTTCAGCACTCCTCCATTTTAACTTCCCAACAACACCCATGTAAGAAAGATTAGACTGAGGGGGGGGGGAGGGTTCAGAGGTATAACATCACCCAGTTAATTAATTATTGTATAGTATATAGTATAGCCAGGAGATCCTAACATTGTCTGGTAGCCAGAAGTTCTAGCTCTTTTAGTGTTATATGCCACTAGGTGGCGAGCTAGACTTATTTTTTAGGCCAGAGACTGTTCAGAGGTGGTTTGCCTTTGCCTACCTCTGCATAGCAACCCTGAACTTTCTTGGTGGTCTTCCATCAAGAAAGACCAGGGCCGAACCTGCTTAGCTTCTGACTGCCCACCGCCTGACGAGAGAGGAAGAGAGAAGAAAAAGAGATTGGATTTATAACCTGTCCTTCCCTTGGGGTCTCAGAGCGGCTTACAATCTCCTTCCCTTCTTTTCCCCACAACAGACACCCTGTGAGGTAGGTGACGCTGAGAGAGCTCTGAGAGAACTACTCTTGAGAGAACTGCTCTGAGAGAACTGGGACTGACCCAAGATCACCCAGTTGGCTTCCTGTAGAGCAGGAGTGGCCAAATTGTGGCTCAGGAGCCACATGTGGCTCTTTCATGCATATTGTATGGCTCTCGAAGCCCCCCCCCTCCCTTTCCGTTGGCTCAGAGAAGGCATTTGTCTCTTTAAATCACTTCTCCAAGCCAAGCCAGCTGGCAGCTTGGAGAATGCATTTAAAATAAAAGTTGCTTTCTTTCCACCTCCTCCCCTCCCCCATCTATTCGCCTGCCTGCCTGTCTTGCGGCTCTCAAACATCTGATGTTCATGTCTTGCGGCTCTCAAACATTCAACATTTATTCTGTGTGGCTCTTACATTAAGCAAGTTTGGCCACCCCTACTGTAGAGGATTCTCCCAAATTTGAGTCCTCCATTCTCAATCACTACACCAAACTGGCTCTCAATAATTCATTCATTCAGCTGTTCATGCCAGGCCAGCTCTTTGGAATAAAGCTACTTCTGGAGGCAGAGAACCCTGATCCATTGTGTGAACAAGACTTAAGAGTCTGGTGTTCTCTGGGAATTCTAAAGTCTACAAAGATCAGTTCCCCTGGAGGAAATGCCAACTTCAGTGTTCCAGTCACATCCCCACTGGGGATAGTATCACATCCTCAGTGAACTCTCCAATCTCTTCCCTCACCAGGCACCAGCCCCAAATATTCAGGAATTTCCCAAACTGGAATTAGCTATCGTCAATGCTACCCACCCTAATTAGGCGTCGGATGGATGGGATCTTCTGGATTCAAATGTGTTTTTGTGGGATGGGGGACATGGCTGCCCATCTCAAAGCATACGTTAAGTGTGTGGACTCTAATCTGGGAGAACCGGCTTTGATTCCCCACTCCTCCACATGGACCTGCTGGTGTGACCTGGAGTCAGTCACAAGTTCTCGCAGAGCTGTTCCTCTCAAGAGCAGTTTCTGTCAGAGCTCTCTCAGCCGCATTTACCTCACAGGGTGTCTGTTGTGGGGAGGGGAGGGAAAGGAGACTGTAAACCGCTCTGAGTCTCCTTTGGGTAGTGAAGGGCAGAATATAAATCCAATCTCTTTCTCTTCTTCTAGCTTCCACATCAAAGGAATACAAGAAATGCTGCCAGTTCTACTCTGTTTCCCAGGAACCCCTGGAGGCTGAGACAGTTACATGTATAGGGGAATTATTCCTGGTCACACAGAAGATCAAAACGTACCCGGAATATATATTCGGTAGTAACTCAGTTCTGCATATTGTGCTTCACTGCCTTGTATAATATCAAATGATCCATGAATCGATTCGCAGAGAATATAATATGAAGAGACCCGAGTGCATTTTCTGGTGGGAATTTTTGTTTTTACACCCATGTTCTCCCCCTCCCCCTAAAAAAAAAAAAAAATTCCGAAGAGCCAAGTCTTTGAAATAAAATCCTGTCTCTTGCTGACTTCCTGCTGAGCGGAAGAATCAAGGGAGTCTGGCCCACTGGTTTAGGTCTACTGATTCTCCTGCGTTGCTTGGAAGCCTCATGGAGGCATATGCCCAGTCAAAATATTATAATGCCATGTTCTGCTATGGAAAGAACATTGGCACCGGTGTGATTGGCTGCTGAGACGGCTCGACGGTGGCCTGATGGTAGGAACATCCCCCCGACTGTGCAGGCTTGACTCTGCAAAGACAATTTGTACTCCAAAAACAAACCCAGCTCTGCCCTAAGAATGTTCTGGTTCTTGCTCCGATCGGCTGCATCGTGAAAAAATGCCCTCCTCTTCGCTTGCACCGATAAAACTGATTTAATTTTACGGCAATGGCTCTGTTTTTGCCAAATCGTTGGTTTTTATTTTAAAAACTGTTATTCCTCTATGAGTTTCGCAGCAGGTGAGTGGTTTACATGAAGGCCACAGATTTATACCCTGCCCTTCTCTCTGAATCGGAGTCTCAGAGCGGCTTACAATCTCCTTTATCTCCTTCCCCCACAACAGACAACCTGTGAGGTGGGTGGGGCTGAGAGAGCTCCCCCAGAAGCTGCCCTTTCAAGGACAATTTCTACAAGAGCTATGGCTGACCCAAGGCCATTCCAGCAACTGCAAGTGGAGGAGTGGGGAATCAAACCCGGTTCTCCCAGATAAGAGTCCATGCACTTAACCACTACACAAGTTGGCTCTCTACACAATGGAAAGAAGTGTAGTTGTGAGGAACGAGGAATAGGAATGGTGCCAATTTTGCCACGAACCCGTCCATCTCTAAAATTTACCATGTTCAAAGGTGGCCATCAGCGATGAGCCAATTATTCGGTCTGTTCGGTTTTCAGTGAGCAGCCGAGAAAGCCTGCCGAACCGATTTGTATCAGGTTTTCCCCGAACTGCGGGTGCAAAAAGATGCCGCTGATACAAACTGATCAGTGGTCATTAGCATCACTAAGGTTTGTTTAGTAAAATATATAGGTTCACAGTATTTTTTGTAGTGTTGGAGCTCCTCCGGAGGGCCAGCAACGGGGCATAGAGGCCAAAGGCTTCACTAAATGGTCCCTCCTTGCTCTGGGATTCAGAGACTTAGTACCTCTGAATGTGGAGGTAACCATGGCCAGTTAAGGTTGCCAAGTCCCCCTATTGTACTATAGAGTTTTCCCTCCCCAAATGCTAGAGCGTCTGGGAAAACTATAGAGTTTTCTTGGAAATGCCTAGAGTGGCTGGCACATGACGTCGTTGGCACAATGTCATCGCGCCAGTGACATCGGGGGAGGTTCCCCCCGCCGGCCCAATGTGGGCCGGCTGGTTGGGAACCTCCTGGGCAAGAGAACCCCCACCTGACCGGGGGGGTTGACAGCCCTATGGCCAGTAGCCTTTGATAGACTTATCCTCTGTGAATCTATCTAATCCCCTTTCAAAGCTGTTTATTCCTGCGGCCCTCACTACATCCTCTGGCATCCACATTTAGATCCCTCTCTGTGATTAAATAAGAGCCCCGTGGCGCAGTGTTAAAGCTGCAGTACTGCAGTCCTAAGCTCTGCTCACGACCTGAGTTTGATCCCCAGTGGAAGCTGGGTTTTCAGATAACCGGCTCCAGGTTGACTCAGCCTTCCATCCTTCTGAGGTCGGTCAAATGAGTACCTAGCTTTCTGGGGGGAAAGTATGGATGACTGGGGAAGGCAATGGCAAACCACCCCGTAAAAAGTTTGCCGTGAAAATGTTGTGAAAGCAACGTCACCCCAGCGTCAGAAACGACTGGTTGCTTGCACAGGGGACCTTTCCTTTTTCCTGTGATTAAATAATGCTGAATGCTGCTGTTTCTGTTTCCAGTGTCGACAGCATCATCTTCTAACCAGGCAGAGTTTTGTAGCAGATGGGTCAAGGTCCATTTAATCTGGAAGTGACTTTTCACAGCATGTGAACCTGCAGTCTCTATAAAAAAAAACTATAAGGAAAAGAACCATAACAAATGGCCAAAGAGGACTAGATAATGAAAGATTAAAACCAGGGCTTTTTTTTTTTTGTAGGAACGCACAAGAACATAGTTCTGACTGGCTTGATAGGGGGTGTGGCCTAATATGCAAATGAGTTCCTGCTGGGCTTTTCCCTACAAAAAAAGCCCTGCATTAAAGAATGGTGACGCCAAGGGGTATGTGCCCTAATATGCAAATGAGTTCCTGCTGGGCTTTTTCCCCTACCATAAAAGCCCTGGTTAAAACTAACTATGAGATAGAGTTATCAGCTCTGGTTTGGGAAATTCCTGCAGATTTGGGGGTGGAGGCCAGGAAAGGCAGGGGCTGGAACAAGCTCTAATACCATAGAGTCTGGCTTTCAAAGCAGCTATTTCCTTCACAGATACTGACCTCTGTAGTCTGGAGAGTAGTTGGAATTCTGGGAGATTGTAAGACCCCACCAAGAGGTTGGAACCCACACTTGAAGACAGCCATCTTGCCTGTCTCAGAATACTAAATTGTGTATAAGGGCATCTATCATCACGAAGATTCTCTCTTCGCTTTCGACTTGCTCTCCAGTAATTTTGCATCAGGAGTTTTTTCTCGCTCTGTTTTCTTCTTATCCTGGATGGAGACAGCTCCAATTACCCAGATTGTTCTTTGGCTTCAAGCGTCCGACTCGCTCCCTGGGTTTGGCAAGCTGCAAACTTGGTTTGGCGACATCTTCTTGCTTTCATATTAGCCCAAAACGATTAAATTTAGAATTAATATGCAATGTTTTCATCCAAAGGCCAAGAGATATTGTTTAAAAAAATCTGTAAATGACTCACCATTTCGGGGGAGCCGATGGATGTCTTCTGTTCTGAAACATTTTGTTGCTGGTAGACATTTAATTTTGCAGGAAACCAGGGGTGGAATTCTAGCAGGAGCTCCTTTGCATACTAGGCCACACACCCTGATGTAGCCAATCCTCCAAGAGCTTACAAAAAAGAGCCTTGTAAACTCTTGGAGGATTGGCTACATCAGGGGTGTGTGGCCTAATATGCAAAGGAGCTCCTGCTAGAATTCCACTCCTGCAGGAAATTATGTGGTGGTAGAAAGTGCCATCAAGTTGGAGCCAATGTATGGCAAGGTAACCCATAGGGATTTCGAGGCAAGAGATTAACTGAGGGGGTTTGCTATTGCCAGTCTGGTGTAGTGGTTAAGAGCACAGACTCTAATCTGGGAGAAAGGAGATTGTAGACCACTCTGAGATTCCGAGTGAAAGGTGGGCTATAAATCCTCCTCCTCCTCCTCCTCCTCCTCCTCTTCTTCTTCTTCTTCTTCTTCTTCTTCTTCTTCTTCTTCTTCTTCTTCTTCTTCTTCTTCTTCTTCTTCTTCTTCTTCTTCTTCTTCTTCTTCTCCTCCTCTGTGTAGTAACCTTGGACTTTTTTGTGGTCTCACATCCAAGACTTAACCAGGGCAAACTGTGCTTAGCTTCTGAGATCTAATGGCATTGGGCTAGCCTGCGTCATTCAGGTCAGGGCAAATTGTGTGTGTGTGTGTGTGTGTGTGTGTGTGTCTGTGTGTGTGTGAGAAAGAGAGAGAGAGAATTGCTAATGGCTGAATGATGTCTTACTAACATGCCTTTTAAAATATATTGCAACTGAAAGTTCTTGTTGCCTGTTTTCAGACATGATTTAAAAAAAAACAGTATTAAAGGTTTTTTTTTTCATTTTCGAATTTTTTTTAAAAAAAAGAAAAATAATCAAAGCTTTAAAATTTGGGAGCTAGAAAAGTGCTTACAGTTTCCCAATCTACACCAACAATAACAACAACTCAATGTCCAACAGACATTATTTCATAAACCAGTTTCCTTTTCCTGCTTCAGAACCCTTCTGTTCTAGCCTTGCTATGCCAGTTGTGCTGTTTCAAAGTGTATTTTTTTTTCTTTTTTAGCATTTTGCTTTGGTCTTTGGGGAGCCAGAACCGGTCAGATTCCCCGGTCTGAAACTAATTGCAGCCCTACTCTGCGATCCGTGCCTGCTCAAAGACGGTATAATGATATCAGCCAGAGCTGTTTGTTCAATGTCAGTCTGAATTTAAATCCACACCGTTTTGTTTTGCTTTAATTTGACATTATTTGGGTGTTTATTTTACCTAATAAGCGAGTCATTTTAACGGCAAAGGACTCGGTTCTGGAGGGCTGCGAATGGAATTCAAAAACGGGTGAAGCTTGCAATAACTACTGACCTCCTCAATTATGTCGCCCCGGCCCGTGAACAGTGATGTCACATTGAGAAGGAAAGTGAGACTCAGAGGGATAAACCACCCTGGCACTCTCCAAAGGGTGGAGTTGGATATGCCGCTGGGTAAGAGGAAAGCAGTGCCGAACTGGAAACTGTGTCGCTTCATGATAAAAGACGCCCTCAAGGGCCCACCATTCATTAAAAAGCATTCAAACACACACAGATTTTTATATTGAATGAGTTAGCAAAGACAGCCAGTTTGGTGCAGTGGTTAAGTGTGCAGACTCTTATCTGGGAAAACCGTGTTTGAGTCTCCACTCCTCCTCTTGCAACTGCTGGAATGCCTTTCGGTCAGCCATAGCTCTCACAAGCATTGTCCTTGAAAGGGCAGCTGCTGTAAAAAGCTCTCTCAGCCCCACCCAACTCACAGGGTGTCTGTTGTGGGGGGAAGAAGATAAAGGAGATTGTAAGCTGCTCTGAGATGCTAATTCATAGAGAAGGGCGAGGTATAAATCTGCGTTCTTCTTCTTCAAAGAAAATAGGAAGTTTGAATTCCTTGTTTTCAAATAGGGGGAGACAAACCAGCCAAAGTGCTTTGGTTTTTTAAAATTCTGTTTCAAATAGAATGAAGAGCCCCGTGGTGCAGAGTGTTAAAGCTGCACTACTGCAATCCTAAACTCTTTTCATGACCTGAGTTCGATCCCCGGCGGAAGCTGGGTTTTCAGGTAGCTGGCTCGAGGTTGACTCAGCCTTCCATCCTTCTGAGGTCAGTAAAAGGAGTACCCAGCTTGCTGTGGGGAAAGTGTAGATGACTGGTGAAGGCTATGGCAAACCACCCCATAAAAAAGTCTGCCATGAAAATATTGTGAAAGCAACGTCACCCCAGAGTCAGAAACGACTGGTGCTTGACAGGGGACCTTTCCTTTCCTTTCCTTCAAATAGAATATCTATTCCAGGAAATTTTTTGTGTAGCAGGAGCTCCTTTGCATATTAGGCCATGCCCCTCTGATGTAGCCAATCCTCCAAGAGCTTACAGGGCTCTTATTACAGGGCCTACTGTAAGCTCCAGAAGGACTGGCTACATCAGGGAGATGTGACCTAATATGCAAAGGAGTTCCTGCTACAAAAAAGCCCTGATCTATTCTGTTTGAAACAGAATAGATTTGAGGGTGGGGTTGCCAGCTCTGGATGGGGAAATCCCTTGAGATTTGGGGGTGGAGCATGAGGAGGGCTCAGAAGGGGTTAAGGTTGCCAAGTTCCCTGCGGCCTCTGGACCTATTGTACCATAGAGTTTTCTTCCCAAATTACTAGAGCATCCGGGAAAAACCATAGAGTTTCCCCAGAAATGCCTAGAGCAGCCGATGTGCAACGTCTCCGGCGCGATGACGTCACTTGCGGGTGACGTCATCACACTAGCGACATCGGAGGAGGTTCCCCCCACTGGCAGCCCTAGCAGGGATGGGATGTGATATAGCCCACCCTTCGAAACTGCTACTTTCTCCAGGGAAACCGCTCTCTGTTGTCGGTGAAACGGTAGCAATTTTGAGAGAATCCTAGGCCTCACCTGGAGGTTGGCCACCCTATATGGGGGAACTAGGGGGGGAAGGGAGGATTACCCAATTTCATGGGCTTCTGGTTGCTACCTGGCCAGCAGGCCGGTGGGGGAAACTCCGCCCCCAACAGCCACACTTTCACACAATATCTCTGACATGATGATGGCACACTGAAGTGGCATCATCACACCACGGTCATTGTGTGGTGACACTCTGGTTTTTGTGCAAAACTCTGAGCCCAATTTTATCATGGCGTTTGCCCAAAAACCAGAGCATCACTGTGCAATGTCCCCAAATTGATGATGTCACTTCCTTGTGACATCATCATGTTGGGATAGAGCTTGCAGTGACATCGCCCCCTGCCTCCAAGCTAGGGACCTGGCAACCCTAGAGGGAACCTATGTTCAGGAATCTTGCTGAAAGGAGAATTTTGCCATGGGTCATCATTACAATATTAGTGGTGGCAGGCCGGCTTGCTCACTAGGCAAACTAGGCATTTGCCTAGGGTGCTGGCAGTGCAGAGGGTGCCAGATTTGCCCTCCCCATGCCCTAGACAAATCCCTACTTTGCCTCTTCCTCTGCCCACCCCCTCCCCTCCTTCATAGTTCTCCCGCCCCACATCCTTCCTGCCGCCTATCGTCTTCTTCCACCTGCCCGCTCGCCCCTTTCCCTCACCCACCCCGCCTCCTCTCTCCCTGCCATCCGTCCTCTTCCTATGCCGCCTGCCCACCCCTCCCCCTCCTTCGTAGCTCACCCACCCCACCTCCTCTCTCCCTTCCATCCGTCCTCTTCCTCTGCCTGCCTGCTCGCCCCTTCCCCTCCTTCGTAGCTCACTCACCCCGCCTCCTCCCTCCCTTCCATCCTTCCTCTTCCTCTGCCTGCCTGCTCGCCCCTTCCCCTCCTTCATAGCTCACTCACCCCGCCTCCTCCCTCCCTTCCATCCGTCCTCTTCATCTGCCCGCCTGCTCACCCCTTCCCCTCCTTCATAGCTCACTCACCCCGCCTCCTCCCTCCCTGCCATCTGTCCTCTTCCTCTGCCTGCCTGCTCGCCCCTTCCCCTCCTTTGTATTGCCCTATTTCCTTGGTGGTGGAAAGTGTTGTGAAGGCAAAGTGGATCTTGGACTTCCTTGGTGGTCTCCCATCCAAGTACTAACCAGGCCTGACCCTGCTGAACTTCTGAGATCTGATGAGATCAGACTAGCCTGGGACATCCAGGTCAGAACCATGTTTTGAACAAAATCAATATTTAAATACGGTGGGTCAGGGAATCTGATTCCTTATTAGACACAGATACAAACCCACTGAATTTAATGGAGCCAAGCTAGTCCAGAGGACATTCCAGTTCGATGCTGGAGCTTGATCTTGCTTTTACAAACCTGATGACACTGGGGTTTTTTTGGAAAGCCAAATCCAGAAGCGAGTGACTCAGATCTGGAAGGAAATGTAATATTGTGGTGAGATTTACTGGGCAAAGGTTGAGGCGGTTTTTGGACTCGGCTTCGGGATGGGACGCAGCCTTTCACTGCAACCGCCGTTAGATCATTTTACAGTCTGAATTCTACACCCCTAAAGCAGGAAGAAGAGATGCCCGCATCCAGAGGCTTTTTTTGTAGCAGGAACTCCTTTGCATATTAGGCCACAGCCCTCTTATGTAGCCAATCCTCCTGGAACTTCCAGGCCTCTTCTTACAGGGCCCACTGTAAGCTCCAAGAGGATTGGCTACATCAGGTAGGTGTGGCCTAATATGCAAAAGAGTTCCTGCTACAGAAAAAGGCCCATCTGTGTCCTGCCTGCGCCTGATAATGAGTGGGTGACTGTTTTGCTGAAATAATAGAATCACAGAGTTGGAAGGGACCTCCAGGGTCATCTAGTCCAACCCCCTGAACAATGCAGGAAATTTACAAATACCTGCCCCCCCAAACCCCCACTGACCCCTCTTCCATGCCCAGAAGATGGCAAAAAGCCCCTCCAGGATCCCTGACCCAAGTGGGCTGTAGAAAAACTGCTTCCTAACCCCAAAGTGGTGATCGACATTTCCCTGGGTGTGTAAGAAGGGGCCATGAGAACTAAGCACTGATGCAACCCTTCCTGCCCTCCTCCTCATGATCTGCCAAATTCACAGAATCAGCATTGCTGTCAGATGACCATCTAGCCTCTGTTTGAAAACTTCCAAAGAAGGTGAGGCCGCCACCTGCCGAGGAAGCCTGTTCCACTGAGGAACTGCTCTGTCAGGAAGTTCTTCCTAATGTTTGGTCGAAAACTCTTCCAATTTAATTTCAACCCGTTGTTTCTGGCCCAACCTTCTGGGGCAACAGAAAACAACGCTGCACCGTCCTCTATATGTCTTTGAAGATGGTGATCATATCACCTCTCAGTCGTCTCCTCTCCAGGCTAAACATCCCCAGCTCCTTCAAGCTTTCCTCATAGGTCTCCAGATCCCTCATACTGCCAATCTTTAGCATGATTGAATTGTAGTGCCCCATTGCCCTGTGCTAGGGCTATTAACAGATACCATGGACTGCCACAAAGGCAAATCTGTGGGTTCTAGATCAATCTAAGCCTGAACTCTCCCTGGAAGCTAAAATGACTAAACTGGGGCCGGAGCTTTTTTGCAGCAGGAGCTCCTTTGCATATTAGGCCACCTCCCCCCACTGATGTAGCCCATCCTCTTGGAGCTTACAGTAGGCCCTGTTGGTTTGGAGAAGGCATTTGACTCCTTAAATTATTTTACAAAGCCAGCTGGAAGCTTGGAGTATGTATTTGAAGTCGCTTTCTTTCCCCTCTCCCTCCCCTGATCTATCTATCTGTCTGTCTGTCTGTCTATCTATCTATCTATCTATCTATCTATCTGTCTGTCTGTCTGTCTGTCTGTCTGTCTGTCTGTCTGTCTGTCTGTCTGCCTGCCTGCCTGCCTGCCTGCCTGCCTGCCTGCCTGCCTGCCTGCCTGCCTGCCTGCCTGTCTGTCTGTCTGTCTGTCTGTCTATCTATCTATCTATCTATCTATCTATCTATCTATCTATCTATCATCTGTCTGTCTGTCGAATATGTATGTCTCTGTCGACTTTCTTTCTTTCTTTCTTTCTTTCTTTCTTTCTTTCTTTCTTTCTTTCTTTCTTTCTTTCTTTCTTTCTTTCTTTCTTTCTTTCTTTCTTTCTTTCTTTCTTTCTTTCTTTCTTTCTTTCTTTCTTCCTCCCTCCCTCCCTCCCTCCCTCCTTCCTTCCTTCCTTCCTTCCTTCCTTCCTTCCTTCCTTCCTTCCTTCCTTCCTTCCTTCCTTCCTTCCTTCCTTCCTTCCTTCCTTCTGACATTTATTCTATGCAGCTCTTACATTAAGCAAGTTTGGCCAAGTTTTCCTTCCTTCCTTCCTTCCATCTGACATTTATTCTATGCAGCTCTTACATTAAGCAAGTTTGGCCATCCCTGGCCAATACTGAAAACTAAGCAGTATCTCGTCCAATACTGAAAACTAAGCAGGGCCAGCCCTGACTAGTACTTGGATGGGAGACCACCAAGAAGAAGTTCAGGGTTGCTGTGCAGAGGCAATCAATGGCAAATCACCTTTGGACATCCTTTGCCTTGGAAATCCTAAAGCTGCAACTTTACGGCACTTTACTCAGCTGGAGGAATCCAGCAGTACAATTCTGGAGGAGGTGAGGGCCCTGCGGAACCTTGAACAGTTCCGCAGGGCCTGTAAAACAGCCCTCTTCCGGTTGGCATATAATTAATTGATATCGGGATGCCTGAAAAATTAAACTTGAACATCAGAATATCTAACATTGGAATACTTGAAGGATTGAGTCAACGAAAAGGTAGGATAGTGCATATTGATGTGAGTTTTATGTATTTTATGTATTTTTATGTATTTTATATATTTTATTGTATAATTATTAATGTATTTTAAACTGATTTTGTTAGCTTTTGGAGCTGAGCCCGCCTTGGTGGGGTAGGGCGGGATATAAATCGAATAAATAAATAAATAAATTCCCAGTATTCTCTGGGACAAGGGAATGACTGCTAAGTCCTCAGTATAGATGTGCCCAGTAATTATGATAAGAACTTAGCTGAGTTCTGTCTAGTAAGAATTCAGTGAATGTTAGATAGTCAACAGTTTTATAGGCAGGGGTAGAATTCTAGCAGGAGCTCCTTTGCATATTAGGCCACACTCCCCTGATGTAGCCAATCCTCCAAGAGCTTACAAGGCTCTTTTTTGGAAGCTCTTGGAGGATTGGTTACATCAGGGGTGAGTGGCTAATATGCAAAGGAGCTCCTGCTAGAATTCCACCCCTGTACATAGGTATACATTTATTCGCAAGAGGAAGATTATAGAAGATTATGGTGGCTAATCTTTATTTCTGCTCTATGCACTGGTTTGAATTAGATCTTCACTTTAGAACAGGGCTGTCGAATTCATTTGTTGTGAGGGCCAGATCTGACCTAAATGAGACCTTGTCAGGCCGGGCCTTGTATGTCATAAAATGTAATGCCAGGTAGCGGAGATAGAAACTTTATAAAGGACACAGACAAACACAATTAAAGATTTTTTTAAAAAAACTTAAAAACATGATTAAAAGATTAGCACTCTTGCAATATTTTGTTTATTTAACAGTCTCTGGTAACGGACGCTTCTTGCTGTGAATTATTGCATCAAAATCTGGAAAGAATGTCTGTGCTGTAGCAATCTTGAGTATGCTGCTGAGGTGTTGTTCAGAGGTGTGTGTGTAAGTTGCAAACTTGTTTTCATTTGACATTCATTACAGAAATCTCATGGTCAATGCTTTGAGCCTAAGACCCAGGGGAAAGCATGAAATGGCTGGGCATTGCAAGCTTTTGTACATAAGTTGCTTCATGGAGAAAACAGAGGTTTGCTCTTAGCTCCTGTGCGATTGAGCAAGCCTGGCAAAGCCAGCTTTGATGCAGAAGGAGGCAAGAGAGAGGGAAGCAGGTGACAGTGAGTTGCACAGGCTTGATAGGAGCCCTCCAGGGGTCTGATCTGTCCCTCAGGCCGCACGTTTGAGACCCCTGCTTTAGAATTTCAAGCTTAATTAATGTGTTGTGAATAACCAGATAGGGTTGAATGCCACAGTAGTTGTACTGCTAGTGGAGGCACAGAAATGAGAAATAAATACCTTTTCCTTTTGCCAAAAGGGCTGTCATTCTGCCTCCTATCCCCTGTCCTCTGCCAGTGGCTGGGTGTGTGTGTGTGTGTGTGTGGCAACCCTATTCCTACATGAGAGGAAGGCTGTTTTTACTAGAGGAAAGTGTCTGCTTTGTGATGCAAACGCATAACCAGAAACTTGTGTCTATAACAAACCAGTGCAAAATTTCTTCTCTGTTTACATCAACATTTATTTATCAAATTTATATCCCATCTCTCCTATAGCAAACGCGTCTTGAGACGCCTAGCAACAGTGCGGTATAACACCTAACAGCAATGCGGAAGAACATAATTTAAAACCAATATAAATAAACAACAGTAAAATCAATATAAAATTCTAAGAGTATCAAAACTTGGAAACACAAGACATTGGAAAACTAGAGGGGAGAAATAACCAGAGCGGAACAGAGCCCGAATGATATAAACACAATCAGGTGAAAGCATGTCGGAAAAGTTCAGTTTTACATGCCCTGCAGAACTTTCCATATTCTCATTTTACTCATTGTTAAGTTCCTGTTTCTTCGGTTGTTGTTTCTCCTGTCCTGCATGTGCTTGCGCCCTCTAGTGGTCGGTCTGAGTTTAAATAGTTACATTTCCAGCTTATCTCCTAGCAGATTTTGGCTGCTTTCACACACAGTGAAATAATGCACTTTCAATGCACTTCAGTGACCGTTTGCAACTGTTTTTTTCCAGTTTAAAAAGGAAAATCCACTTACAGTCACTAAAGTGCATTATTCAGTGTGTGTGGAAGCAGCCTTAAAATGCAGGGAGATAAGGAGAAAATAAAGCTGTCTAATATTGGATTGACCACTAGAGGGAGCAAAACATGTGCAGAACATGGAACCCGTCTCCCCCCCCCCCCCCGGAAGAAACAGAACAGTGGGTAAAATGAGAATACAAAAAAGTCCCTAACTAACTCCCTCAACATACAGCGAGTTCCCAGTAGAAAGCCAAAGTGATATAACTCAGGGGTGGAATTCTAGCAGAAACTCATTTGCATATTAGGTCACACACCCCGATGTCGCCAATCCTCCTGGAGCTTACAAAAAAGAGCCTTGTAAGCTTTTGGAGGATTGGCTACATCAGGCATGTGTGGCCTAATATGCAAAGGAGCTTCTGCTAGAATTCCACCCTTGGATATAGCTCAAAGGGACTTTTTATCAGTGAGTTCAGGTGTTATTTCCTTCTTACTTACTGTGTGCTGTGAGGTACTTCAGTGTAATGATTACGCTGTGTAACTGACAGGGAAAGGACAATCCAAAACAGGCTGGCTGGACAGAAGTCTCACATGTGTAGAAATATATCTGTTTTTTCTGTAGAAGACATACGGGGTGAATCAACAGGCTCGGTAGTTAGGAAGCGACATGGGTTCAGTTAAGTAGATTGGTCTCCCATACAGTGACGTTGCTTTGATTGTCAACAATGCTGTACCACAGTAATCTAATTTGTAGATATTCCAAAACCAGATTTTGGCACCCTTTAGGCCTGTCGTTCTTCCAGTACAATCTTAGGCAAGAGGAAAAATATCCTTTGTGGTTCTAGAGAGGGCAGGTTATTACAGCACATTCCCATGCAGACACTTCAAGGAAGGCGTTGCTGTGGAGAAATTCACCATGGCATTGCGGCGAGCATTGTGGATTCTTTAAACTTCAAACATGCCAGCGAGCGATAATAATGATACCCGTTTCCTTGTGTTTTGCCAGATTTACTCACCGGACTGTTCGGAGGTGAAGTTTTTCATCACAAGTGGCTCAAAAGACAAATCTTTTTTTTACTGGAAGAAATGTTAAAATATGTGCCATGAAGCTTGATGTGCCCATTTATATGCTGACCTTTGCCGTGGGTGAAGAAAAGAAGAGGAGGAGAAGGAAGAAGTAGATGATGATGATGATATTGGATTTATATCCCTCCACTCCAAAACTCAGTGGCTCACAATCTCCTTTATCTTCCTCCTCCACAACAGACGCCCTGTGAGGTAGGTGGGGCTGAGAGAGCTCTCATAGAAGCTCCATTATCCCCTATGGGGATCAGTCTCCACAGAGTATAATGGAGTGCCCAGCTGATATTCAATTCCCCCTCCCGACATTCTGATACCCTGAAGTCAGGGGAGAGGGCACAGGGCACTTTTATTTCTTTTATAAGAAAACCCTAAGTGTGAACTTCTTCAAGAAGCCAGATTATAAAATGCCACTATGCAAAGACACAGCTCTGCCTTCACCCCCGCTGAGCCCCCTCCCCTCCCCAAACTTTGCCCTCCTTCAGCTCTGCTTCCAAAATCCCCCCCCCCCGGTCTTCCCATCCCAGCGTTGGCACCCCATCCACATGGGTCCCACAGCCTCTGCCATAATCTTCCCAGGGGTTGGAAGGAGCTCGGGATGCCATCTTCCAGGTGGGACCTGGGGACTGACCAGAATTACATCTCATCTCTGGACTACAGGGATCAGTCCCCCTGGAGGAAAATGGATGCTTTGGAAGGTGTGCACCTCACTGAGGTCCAGGGCTGATTTTGTAACAGGAGCTGCTTTGCATATTAGGCCACACACCCCCTGATGTAGCCAGTCCTCCAAGAGCTTACAAAAAAGAGCCTTGTAAGCTCTTGGAGGATTGGCTACAGCAGGGGTGTGCGGCCTAACCAGGGGTGGAATTCTAGCAGGAGCTCCTTTGCATATTAGGCCACACCCCCAGGATGTAGCCAATCTTCCTGGAGGTGACAGTAGGCCCTGTACGAAGAGCCCCGTAAGCTCTTGGAGGATTGGCTACAGCACACAGGGCCTTTTTTGTAGCAAGAACTCCTTTGCATATTAGGTCACACACCCCTGAGGTAGCCAATCCCCCCAGAGCTTACAGTAGGCCCTGTAAGAAGAGCCCTGTAAGCTCTTGGAGGATTGGCTACATCAGGGGTGTGTGGCCTAATATGCAAATGAGTTCCTGCTACAAAGTGAGCCCTGGATATAACTCCCTGATAATGCCTCTCTAAAGAAGCTGTGGAGAAGCCATAGGCTGTGTTCTTAACCCTAGCTGGACTGGAACCATAACAGCTTTAGTCACATGAAAGTTTTAGGGGGGGGGGTTTCAGGCTGCATTACAGCGGAACACAGCTACGCATATAGGTAAGCATGATAATGACGGGGTGTAGCTCGGATGCGACCGCAGATGGCAAGCGCGAGTCATAGCTGTGTGGGAATCAGAGGCACATGTTTGGGGCTACTTTTATGAGAAAGGGAGAGCTGAAACAAGGCTTCCCGGGCAAGCCATGGGTCTCTCCCATGTGTTTCTTTAAGTGCCAGAAGTGATTTCTTTCTCGTAAATGGGTCACCCATTTGCAACAGGGTTTGTTTGTTTGTTGGAACAAAAACTCACCGTGCAGAAAATAAATCGCCTGAGCATGGCTTCACTGGTTGTGAGTCAGAACGCGTAGCCAAATGCAAACGCCTGTTCTTCAAAATAACCTCAAAATACTAAATAACTTGGTAATGTCAAGAGAAGATTACAGTCGTCACTCCTAGCAAGCCATGACTAAGAGACGACGCGTGGCAAGATGACATTTCCATGAAAAGCTTGGCGTGGACACTCCAACAGTGGAAATCTTCAGCAGTAGGTCGCAGGAAGGAATGGGCCTTCAGAAGGGCAAGCATCAGATTTGCTAGGAAAATACAGTTTACACAAGAACATGAGAAGAGCCCTGCTGGATCAGACAAATGGTCCATCTAGTCCAGAATCCTGTCTCGCACAGTGGTCAATCAGTTCCTCTAGAAGGCCAACAACAGGGCAAAGAGGTTGAGGTCAAGAACATCAGAAGAGCCCTGCTGGGTCAGACCAGTAGTCCATCTACTCCAGCATCCTGTCTCACACAATGACTAACCAGTTCCCCTGGAGGGCCAACTGAAGGGCAGAGAGGCTGAGGCCTTCATGAGAACATCTGAAGAGCCCTGCTGGATCAGACCAGTGTTTCATCTAGTCCAGCATCCTGTCTCACACAGTGGCCAACCAATTCCTCTGGAGGGCCAACAACAGGGCACAGAGGATGAGGCCTTCATAAGAACATCAGAAGAGCCCTGCTGGATTAGACAAATGGTCCATCTAGTCCAGCATCCTCCCTCACTCAGTGGCCAACCAGTTCCTCTGGAGGGCCAACAACAGGGCACAGAGGCCGAGGCCTTCATAAGAGCATCAGAAGAGCCCTGCTGGATTAGACAAATGGTCCATCTAGTCCAGCATCCTCCCTCACACAGTGGCCAACCAGTTCCCCTAGAGGACCAAGTGAAGGGCAGAGAGGCTGAGGCCTTCATGAGAACATCAGAAGAGTCCTGCTGGATCAGACCAGAGGCCCATCTAGTCCAGCATCTTGTCTCACACAGTGGCCAACGAGTTCCTTTCTCAACTTCTATGCCTGTAGCCATCACTACATCCTCCGGCAGCAAGTTCCACATTTTAATTGCTTGATGCGTAAGGAGTTGTTTCACAGAGTACTCGTATTGTTCTGTAGCAGAACAGTTTGATTGGAGTCCAATAGCAACTTAGAGACCAACAAGCTTTTCAGACTATGAATTTCAGAGAATCAAAGCTCCCTTCGTCAGACATGAGTAGGAATGGGGAATCTCTGACTCCTTTTATCCCATTCAGAAGACGGGAGGGGTTTTTGTAAAGAATGCTGGTAAAGAATGCGAAGGTACCATGCAGGGCTTTTTTGTAGCAGGAACTCCTTTGCCTATTAGGCCACACACCAGCCAATCCTCCTGGAGCTTACAGCGGGTGCTGTACAAAGAGCCCTGTAAGTTCCAGGAGGACTGGCTGCATCAGGGGTGGGTGGCCTAATATGCAAAGGAGCTCCTGCTGCAAAAAAGCCCTGGTACCATGAATATCGTAATCAGCTTGATTAGAGCAGAGGGGAGATGCTTAGGGAGCAGAACCATTAGCAACCAGTTTGGTGTAGTGGTTAAGCGCAGGGACTCTTATATGGGAGAACCAGGTTTGATTCCCTACTCCTCCACTGGCAGCTGCTGGAATGGCCTTGGATTAGCCATAGCTCTCACAGAGCTGTGCTTGAAAGGGCACTTTTTGTGAGAACTCTCACAGCCCCAACCACCTCACAGGATGTCTGTTGTGCGGGAGAAAGATTGTGAGCTGCTCTGAGACTCTGAGATTCAGAGCGGAGGGTGGGGTATAAATCCAATGTTGTCTTCTTCATCTGTAGTGAGAGGCGTCCCTATTCAGCCCTGAGGAGTCCATTGTTCTGAACTTGTGAATGAATTCAAATTCAGCAATCTCACATTGTAATTTCCCCTTTAAGTTGTGTAAGGAGGTATTTTGTCCGCCCTGTAACTACTGCCCAGCAGTGGGTTTGCCCCTAAATCAGCCACCCACTTCATCCTCTGCCCTTTCCACTGCTTTTTCTTTTAACAGGAGCTCTCTACGAGGTAATGTTTCTAAGGCAGGAGAACTTTAGATAACTTTTCAGGCAGAAAGTGGTTTTTGCAGCATTGCACAAAGAAAGTGCTCGGCATTCCTTGGATATTTTTGAAAGTGTGGAACCATTTAAAAAAAAACCTGTGGAATGAGGGGAATTGGCTGCAGTGAGAAGTATATCAAATGAAACACGGAGGAAATAATAATGTTGTCGTTTCCATTTTTAATCCATTTCCCGCTATGGAGCCTATAATTTGAAGCTGAACTTGGAGCCGTTTGACTGGAGAATGCACTGAAACAGCATACCTTTTTATCCATAGCATTTTAAGTTGATTCACACTGGTAAGCTTCATATGATTTCCATAAAGCTCAATAATGAAATCCTGTTTTGATAAGAGCAGGGAGTTTCGGATAAGGGCCGCCAGCCTCCAGGTGGTGACTGGAGATCTCCTGGGATCACAACGGATCTCCTAAAGACAGAGATATCTTCTCCTGGAGATAAATCGCTGCTTCAGAAGGTGGACTCTGTGGAATTAGACCCCCACTGAAGTCCCTCGCCTCTCCAAATCCTGCTCTCCTCAGGCTCCACCCTCAACATTTCTATGTTAAGCATGGGGAAGAAGAAGAAGATGATGATGATATTGGATTTATACCACACCCTATACTCTGAATTTCAGAGCCTCAGTGCAGTCACAATCTCCTTTACCTTCCCCCCTCTCACAACAGACACCCTGTGAGGTAGGTGGGGCTGAAAGAGCTCTCACGGAAGCTGCCCTTTCAAGGACAGCTCTGCAAGAGCTACGGCTGACCCAAAGCCATTCCAGCAGCTGCAAGTGGAGGAGTGGGGAATCCAACCCGGTTTTCCCAGATAAGAGTCTGCGCACTTCCCCACTACACCAACCTGGCTCTCTGAACTGATGCGTGGATCATGATTCATGCACGATTCAGGCCAATTTCTTGTTTGTTCCAAACCATTTCAGATCTTGGTTCTTCGTTTCGTTCGTTTTTGCAGTTCGTTTTTCCGGACAGCCTGCTGCTGATTCAATCAATTCCTAGGCAACACTGGAGGTGGACTTCTGGGAGCTGTAGAAACACCCATAGCACTTGTCTGTTGTTTGATTGGCAGCTCTGGGAGCCAGTCATGGAGCTCCCATTCTGCAGCGTGAAGAGAGAAGAGTTAGTTGTTGTGAGGGCTGAAGCTGAGCTTTCCGGGAGGCACCTGCTTTGGGGGGCTATAATTCAGACATTTCAAATCCAATCTTCACCAAACTTGGAGGGCGGGTGGAGGAGAGCCTGCTGAAGGCTCCTGGTGAGTTTTGCACCTCCTGAACCAAACGAACCAACAAACCACGAACCAGCTCAAAAACCAATCAAATCACAAAATGAAACGAAACACCATTTCCCCGGTTCGTGCCCATGCCTACTTCAGGTATTTACCAAACCTGGCTTTGGGACACCATAAAGAGTAACAAGAAAGCAGTTCAACAGAAGCTTTTTGTGGATTCAAACCCTCTCTGTCCAATACTTGGATCTATGCAGGCCTCAGATTCAGCAGGAGCTCACAGGAGCACAGCTCCTGAACCTTTCAGAGGGTTCCCCCTCTTCCTCCCCACCTACCTTGTCCATTGAATAGTAGGGGCAGCTACATAACAATCCCCGGATTAGGAAAGCGGGCAGCCAGCCAGCCACCAGGGGCTTTCCATGCCCCCAGCATTAACCCCTGGAGAAGCCCACGCCACCCTTTCTCCACTTCTTATGTGATTCTGGGTGGCGGGTGGCTTGTTGGTCTTTTGACTGGGAGGCCCAGGAGACCCCCAGTTTGAGCAAAGGCTGCTTGGGCTGGCTGGATCTCTGGCCAACCCAAGCAGGCCTCGCTCGCCTGGGGCTCTCCTTTCTTGCATTGGGTTGCTTTTGGCTGGGGGAGGCAGTGCCATATGCTGGAGAAAGTTTTCCTTCCAGACATTTCGTTCTCAGCTGCGGAGAACATCCTCAGTGGCGTTGCAGCCGGAGCAGGCGCTCAGACCTTCTTGGTCTGAGCGCCTGCTCCAGCTGCAACGCCACTGAGGATGTTCTCCGCAGCTGAGAACGAAACGTCTGGAAGGAAAACTTTCTCCAGTAGAACACGGAACTTGATCCCGAAAGATTCTACAAACCCTAATGATATTACCAGCCATGAAAACCTGAATTCTTTGATTATTATTATTATTATATACAATGTTACAAATAGTTGTACTTTGATTGTTTCTTCTTGTTGGCATACGGGTTGATTTGTTCTGCTCTCTCTCTTTTATATAGTTTTTTTTAAAGTTATTGTTATGCCAATAAAGGTTTTTGGAATTGGAATTGAAACTTTAATGCTAGTAGCTCACAAAGTACAGTTTTGGCTCACAAAATCTATTGTTCATACCCGGACCAAAGGAAGCTAGGCTCTGCTCTACACGGGCTAGGGCAGCCCCAGAAATGTGGAATGCTCTCCCAGAGGCCATAAGGGCCCTTCGGGATCTTTCACAATTCCGCAGGGCCTGTAAAACTGAACTGTTTCAACAGGCCTTCAACACCTGAATTTGGGAGAGAATCACCACCTCTCACCACTGAGGAGCTACGAATATCATGGGATCGCTAACAGAAAAAAGAAAGATCCCACCAGATCAAAGTTGTATAGCACCACAAAATGTTTTAAATGTATTTTATTGGTTTTAAATTGTATTTTATAACTGATGGTTAGTCGCCCTGAGTCCGCTTGCGCAGAAGGCGGGATAGAAATTTAAAGTAATAAATAAATGAATAATTGCATCGTGTAATGAAAACGTAGATCTTACTAACACAATAGAACTCTGATTTGAACTCAAAGCAGTAACCAATGAGCAGTCTTGGCACGAAACTTGTCTGCCATTATTTGGTACGGGAAACGGGGAGTGTGTGTGTCTTTCATTTGCATGAATATAAGTGGGGCCTTGGCCCCGCCACGTTGTCTTCGTATGTAGTTGCCAATAAAGCACGTTCCTGTTTGAACTCCATTGCATCAGACCCAGTATTTAACAGGCCTATTATGCAAGAGTTCCTGCTGAAAAAGAAGAAGAAGCAGCCCTGGGTATCTTCATCAAGAAAGGGACCCTCCTATGTTCTCAAAACAATGACCTGGAATGGAAACTTTCTTGTTTGGCTGTAACCTACTATTCATTCTCAAGTCTAGTGACTACAGCAGGGGTGGCCAAACTGTGGCTCGGGAGCCACATGTGGCTCTTTCACCCGTATTGTGTCTCTCGAAGCCCCCACTGCATTTCTCTCTTGAAATCACTTCTCCAAGCCAAGCCAGCTTGTATTTAAAGTTGTTTTCTATCTCTCCCCTCCTTCCATCTTCCTTCCCTCCTTCCTTCCCTCACTCCTTCCTTCCCTCCTTCCTTCCTTCCCTCGCTCCTTCCTTCCTTCCTTCCTTCCTTCCTTCCTTCCTTCCTTCCTTCCTTTCTTTCTTTCTTTATTCCTTCCTTCCCTCCTTCCTTCCCTCCCTCCTTCCTTCCTTCCCTCCTTCTTTCCTTCCTTCCTTCCTTTCCTCCTTCCTTCCCCCCTTCCTTCCTTCCTTCCCCCCTCCTTCCTTCTCCCCCTCCTTCCTTCTCCCCCTCCTTCCTTCCCTCCTTCCCTCCTTCCCTCCTTCCTTCCTTCCTTCCTTCCTTCCTTCCTTCCTTCCTTCCTTCCTTCCTTCCTTCCTTCCTTCCTTCCTTCCTTCCTTCCTTCCCTCCCTCCCTCCCTCCCTCCTTCCCTCCCTCCCTCCCTCCCTCCCTCCCTCCTTCCCTCCCTCCTTCCTTCCTTCCTTCCTTCCTTCCTTCCTTCCTTCCTTCCTTCCTTCCTTCCTTCCTTCCTGTTCTCAAACATCTGATGTTCACGTCTTACGGCTCTCAAGCATCTGACATGTATCTTATGTGGCTCTTACATTAAGCAAGTTTGGTCACCCCTGGTCCAGGACTACAGTACTGACGACCCACTTCTGTGTTCCAAAGAATAGTTGGGGAATCACTGCCTCAGGATACACAGTTTAAACTTTAAATTAAAAAAAAAAAACCCTCCCTTACAAATACAGCAGTGGAAAAGCTGAAATCATCTGGATTCAAACAAATACATTAGTGCTGATTCACAGCTTTTGTAGCATCAGTGTTTGCAGCCTTAAAAACCATTGAAAGCATCTGCCTCAGGGGGGAGAAGCCACCAGCTGACTTGAAATTCTCAGATACGGCCAAATACACAGGAGTTCTGCACTGTCGTTAAAAGTGATTCTCTAATGTGATTTTTTAAAATAACACATGCGAGAATCATCTGGAAGTCCATTAGACTCTAGAGAACCCACCGTGTCTCTTGATGTGCTTTTCCAATGATCCCTGGACTGTGGGAGTCTGGCCAGGGTGTCAGCTTGCCCCATGGCAAGTGGGCCCCCTTAAACAATAGACAATATGTTAAAAATGTTAATGACCTTTTAGTAGCTTAAAAATATATTAGAAGTTCCAGTATTATTACTGTAATGCAACTAAAATTTATGTTGTGTTTAGGGTTGCCAGCCTCCAGGTGTGGCCTGGGGATCTCCCACTTTTACAACTGATCTCCAGCTGGAGAAAATGCAGTCTGTATTTACATTTAGTATCTACTGCATATGGCCAGTGATATGCACAATATATGTACACTGTAATTACTAAATATATATATTTATTTTGCAAAAGTTTTTAATTGTACCTTTTTTCCACTTATGTATTTTTTTAAAAAATATATTTATTTTTTACAAAAATTATTTGTAGCAGGAACTCCTTTGCATATTAGGCCACACCCCCCCTGATGCAGCCAATTCTCCAAAAGCTTACAAGGCTCTTAGTACAGCACCCACTGTAAGCTCCAGGAGGATTGGCTACATCAGGAGGCATGGCCTAATATGCAAAGGAGTTCCTGCTACAAAAAAGCTCTGGTGCAAGGAAGGAAGGAAGCCTTATAGTTGCAGGTGGGCCCCCTTTGTGTCCTGGCAACCAATATTTTTAGACCCAGTCCGCCACTGTCCCTGGATGAGAGAGATGCGCACCCAGGGGCCTTCCCCAAATCATCTAGGAGGTCTGTGGACCACAATGAGATTATTTTGGCTGTACGCCTCAAGTTTTGCACTCCAACTTTCACAATGCTCAGTGAAAGATGATGAATGTGAAAGACAGAAAGCATGCCGGTCAGGTCAGAATGGAGGGATCTACTCATCTGTAGCATCACCCCCCCACTTTGGTGAGCATTCAAGTTGTTTTAAAACTATTCACCAGTTTTCTAGGATGAAATTCTTTACATCTACGCTATGGGCATTTGAAGCTGGCTGTCTAAGTGGTGAAACATCCTGATTTTTGCCACCAAAAACAAAACAAAAAAACCCACCCACCCACTCACAGACTGGAAAGTGGGACATTTGATTACCCTGGGAGACAGTGAAATAAGGCTTTAAAAAGGTAAAGATAGTCCCCTGTGCAAGCACCTGTCGTTTCCAACTCTGGGGTGATGTCGCATCACGACGTTTTCATGGCAGACTTTCTACGGGGTGGTTTGCCATTGCCTTCCCCAGTCATCTACGCTTTCCCCCCAGCAAGATGGGGACTCCTTTGACCGACCTCAGAAGGATGGAAGGCTGAGTCAACCTGGAACCGGCTACCTGAAAACCCAGCTTCCGCCAGGATCAAACTCAGGTCGTGAGCAGAGAGCTTCGACTGCAGCACTGCAGCTTTACCACTCTGCGCCACGGGGCTCTGGGAAATACAGCTTAGGGTGTTGAATAGCTGTCCTGACCAGGATAGCCTGATCTCATCAGATCTTGGATGCTAAGCAGGGTTGGCTCTGATCAGTATTTAGATGGGAGACCACCGAGGAAGTCCAGGGTCGCTCTGCAGAGGCAAGCAATGGCAAACCACCTCTGAACGTCTCTTGCCTTGAAAACCCTTTAGAGTCACCATATCTGTGGTGACTTAATGGCACTTTCCACCACCGCCACCACTGAATATCTGTGCAAGTCAGGGCTTTTTTTTTTTTTTTTGTAGCAGAAACTCCTTTGCATATTAGGCCACACACCCCTGATGCAGCCAATTCGCCAAGAGCTTACAAGGCTCTTAGCGCAGCACCCGCTGTAAGCTCCAGGAGGATTGACTACATCAGGAGACCTTTCAGAATTACTGTTCACCTCCAGACTATAGAGATCAGTTCCCCTCGTGAAAATGCAATGCTTTGGAGGGTGTTGTGTCCCACTGAGGTCCCCGTCCTTCTCAAGCTCCGCCCCAAAATCTCCAGGAATTTCACACCTGGAGCTGGCAACCACAGCAGTTATAATGTCATAGAGTCCATCCTCCAAAGCAGCCATTTTCTCCAGGAGAATCGGTCCCCGTAGTCTTGAGAGCAGTTATAATTTCTGAAGATCTCCAGGCCCCACCTGGAGGCTGGCAACCAATACTCCCTCTAAGCGGCAGAGACTTGTGAGCAAAAAATTCCACTTGGTGAACTACTGGCATGAAAGTTGTGAGCTGCTGCATAAATTAGTTTGCTCTGGGGCCATTTTTCCTGAGCGAAGACAACAATGGGCGAGCCGGAGGCTAAAAAACTGTGAGTTGGCTCCCACTAACTCAGCTTAGAGGGAACACCTCTGGCAACCCATTCATGCGGAACTGAGCCAGAATTCCACAACACATTTTCGTATCATGCAGGCCAGGGAGAGAAAATATCTTTACCTCACCACCCCTCTCGTTAAATAGGCCTTCCCCACTTTCCAAAACGACGCCTGTCAAACGTCGAGAGCGTAATGAAGAAACCATCTGGAGACGAGTGGGGAGATGGCTTTTTCACAAGGAACTTGTTTAATAAAAATAAAATTCCTCCTCCGTTTCTGACACAAAACCGTAATCATTCCGCCCTTAACGTGCTTTGTCATACTCAGCTCTATGAAGTCAGAGGAAATTGTAGACATTTATCATGTCTGGGCACTCAGGATTGATTCTGACTCACTCGCTTTTATCTCCCCAACAGTCACTAAATCTAATTGCTGTGTTGTAATGGATTAACCTTTGCGGTTCTCGGTAGCATTTGTATTGTGTTCAAAGAAAAACGACAGAGACTTGGGGGAGGGCCTACCAGCCACGTGCTTTTATGGCAAGCGCTGGCTGTCACGATAGAGCGTCACCCTTTGCACACAGCCAATAGATGGCCTCAGCAGATCTCCAAAGGAAGAATTCTGTGGGGCGCAAGTGTTCCTCAGGTCTTAGGGTACCTCAGAAATCGTGTGTGTCAGTTTGATGTAGTTTGGTGTAGTGGTTAAGTGTGCGGACTCTTATCTGGGAGAACCAGGTTTGATTCCCCACCCGCAGCTTCTGGAATGGCCTTGGGTCAGCCAAGAGGGTATTGGATAAAAATATGGAGCAGAGGTCCATCAGTGGCTATTAGCCACAGTATATGTGTGTGTGTGTATGTATGTGTGTGTATATGTATATGTGTGCGTGTATATATATAAATATATATACACACACACATATTGGCCACTGTGTGACATAGAGTGTTGGACTGGATGTGCCACTGGCCTGATCCAACATGGCTTCTCTCATGTTCTTATGTGACACAGAGTGTTGGACTGGATTGGCCATTGGCCTGATCCAACATGGCTTCTCTTATGTTCTTATGTGACACAGAGTGTTGGACTGGATGGGCCATTGGCCTGATCCAACATGGCTTCTCTTATGTTCTTATGTGACACAGAGTGTTGGACTGGATGGGCCATTGGCCTGATCCAACATGGCTTCTCTTATGTTCTTATGTGACACAGAGTGCTGGACTGGATGGGCCATTGGCCTGATCCAACATGGCTTCTCTTATGTTCTTATGTGACACAGAGTGTTGGACTGGATGGGCCGTTGGCCGGATCCAACATGGCTTCTCTTATGTTCTTATGTGACACAGAGTGTTGGATTGGATGAGCCATTGGCCTGATCCAACATGGCTTCTCTTATGTTCTTATGTGACACAGAGTGTTGGACTGAATGGGCCACTGGCGTGATCCAACATGGCTTCTCTTATGTTATTATGTGACACAGAGTGTTGGACTGGATGGGCCATTGGCCAGATCCAACATGGCTTCTCTTATGTTCTTATGTGACACAGAGTGTTGGACTGAATGGGCCACTGGCGTGATCCAACATGGCTTCTCTTATGTTCTTATGTGACACAGAGTGTTGGGCTGGATGGGCCATTGGCCTGATCCAACATGGCTTCTCTTATGTTCTTATGGCTCTCACAGAGGTTGTCCTTGAAAGGGCAGCTGCTGTGAGAACTCTCTCAGCCCCACCCATCTCACAGGGTGTTTGTTGTGGGGGAGGAAGATGATGGAGATTGTGAGCCACTCTGAGATTCTGAGATTTGGAGTGGAGTGGAGTGGAGTGTGGGATATAAATCCAATATCATCATCATCGTCTTCTTCTTCTGGTTTCCAGTTCTCTACTTCCCCCGAAGCCCTGACCTTGATAGCCCAAGCTAGCCCAAGATCTTGGAAACTAAGCAGGGTTGACCCTAGTTAATACTTGGATGGGTGACTGTCCAGGAAGTCCAGGGTTGCTAGGCCCAGGCAGGCAATGGCAAACCACCTCTGTTCATCTCGCCCTGACTTGCATGGCCCTGATCTTGTCAAATATCACAAGGTAAAAAGGCTCAGTCCTGGTTAGTGTTGGGGCGGGAGACCATCAAGGAAGTCCAGAGTCGCTACGCAGAGGCAGGCGAAGGCAAACCATCCCTGAACATCCCTCGCATCGAAAAACCTCTGAGGTCGCCATAAGTCAGCTATGACTTGATGGTGCTTTCCACCACTGTCCTCTTTGGCTCTGAAGACAGTGTCAGCAATTTGAGAATGGATCCCGTTATCTCGCCTCGCCTTCACTGGAGGTCTTCCAGCAGAGGCACGACCATGTGATTGGGATGTTCTCATGCTGGATTGCTTGTGTTTGGTGGTGCTTGGACCAGATGACGTAGAAGGCTTCTGGTTCTAAACTCTATGACTCAATGGACCTGTTCAGACGCACAATTTAATCAGTTTGTCACCGCTGTTTCCTACCAGATTAAAAGTGGCTGATCAGACAGCAACATCTGCCTTCCGGTAGTCAATCGTTGTCACCCAGCCCCAATCCTTCTCCAAACGGATTATTTTGTTACCTGCTCCTTTGCGGGTTTTCTGAGTTGTCCGGTTTCACATCTTACTTTTCTCCGTCTGGATAGTTCTGCTGCAATACTAACCGACTTCCGGATGTCTGAAGGCCGTCCCAGAGCAAAAGGAGCCTCAGACATCCAGTTTACGGTTGCCATTTTTTTTTTTTTACTACTTAGCGACATGCACATAACCACATAATGTTTTCTGACCTATGCGCATGTGCTTATGTGCGTAAGCGCATATTGCGCTTATGCACATAATGTGCTTATGCGTATAATAGTGAGGGAAACAAAAAAAAAAAGAACTGCACGGTGCCGTCGTGTAGACAGCAGAAGACGGTTTCACCGCGGAGTGATTCGAATTGCAGTGTGGCAGTCTGATTGATAATATCCGGAACAATGATATTCAGAACAGAACTGGGTCAGTTTAACACGGACTCAACACGCTGTGTGAACAGCGCCAATGGGTGGAATCCAGCCAGTTATTTTTCATACAGTCGCACATCAAATCTGCCTCTTTCCTTTAGCCCTTGTCCCATGTGGCTTTTATACATGGAGGTCCCATGACCCCAGCGCAGTCTTTCTTGGTGATCAAAGGGGACCTTTCCTTCCTTAATCACTAGCAGACAAGCTAGCTGGAACCAAACCAATGACTACCTCAATGACTCACTTGAGCTTCCAGGAAACACCACATGTTCCTGAAAGCGTCTTGTCTCTTGGGGAAAAGTCTTCCAAGCACCATGTGATCCCAAAGGGTGATTAACGTATGGAATTCACTGCTCGGGGCGGGGGAGCAGCTACATGCTCTTAGTACAGGGCCTATTGGAAGCTCTTGGAGGATTGGCTACATCTGGGGGTTCCTGCTACAAAAAAAAAGCCCTGACCAGCTTCTGAGATCTAATGAGATTCGGTTAGCCTTAACCATCCTGGTCAGGACAGAGGAGGTCTGCCCCTACCTGTCTCTGCGTAGCAACCCTGGACTTCGTTGGTGGTCTCCCATCCAAATACTAACCAGGGCCGACCTTCTTTAGCTTCTGAGATCTGACGAGATCTGGCTAGCCTGGGACATCCAAGTCAGAGATGAAAAAACGTTAAAAGAATCAAAATGGCCAAACCCTTGCCCAAACCAGGCAACGATAATGTGCCAACATTGGCCTTCCATAGAGACACAGTCTCCGCAGGTCTCTCTTGTAGAGACAATGCCCTCATTCTCCCACACACATGATGTCAGACAAGCTGGCCATTGGTGAGGAGGAAAGTGCTCTTCAGATTAGGCTTCTTTCTGGACTTCCTTGGTGCGAGCCAGTTTGGTGTAGTGGTTAAGTGTGCAGACTCTTATCTAGGAGAACCGGGTTTGAATCCCCACTCCTCCACTTGCAGCTGCTGGAATGGCCTTGGGTCAGCCATAGCTCTGGCAGAGGTTGTCCTTGAAAGGGCAGCTTCTGGGAGAGCTCTGTCAGCCCCATCCACCTCACAGGGTGTCTGTTGTGGGGAAGGAAGGGAAAGGAGATTGTAAGCCACTCTGAGACTCTGATTCAGAGAGAAGGGCGGGGTATAAATCTGCAGTCTTCTTTTTCTTCTTCTTTTGACTGCCACCTGAATGTGAACTGGACCCAGGCCTCATTTGGGGCAGGAGCTCACAAGTGTGGAGCTCCAAAACCACTAAATTTAATTGTGCTTTTTCACCCCTTTCTTACCCCCTCCCCAAAAAATACTTGCTTCTGGGCTCCATTGTTCAAACCTCTTGTGAGAATTTTGCTGAATGTTCTAATATTCCCTCCCCCCCCCAAAAAAAATGGGAAAATAACCAAAGCAGATAAAGCAGACGGATGGAAATCTTCATCATGCCATTTTGGCCACATAGGAGAAAATAATCTAAAAAGTATGATGGGAGGAAGGTTTGATTATTATGACAGTTCTAATTCAAGAAACCTTTTAAGGTAGATGCTGAGGTGATATAATTGAGTACACCTTCTGGTGATGTCAGGGGTGGGTGGCATATGCAAATGAGCTGTGCTAATGAGTTCCAGCACCTCTTTTTCTACAAAATGACATCTGACGGGACTTTTTTTTGCGGCAGGAACTCCTTTGCGTATTAGGCCACACACCCCTGATGTCGCCAATCCTTCTGGAGTTTACAGTAGGCTCTGGACTAAGAGCCCTATGAGCTCCAGGAGGATTGGCGACATCAGGGGTGTGTGGCCTAATACGCAAAGGAGTTCCTGCTACAAAAAAAGGCCAGACCTCTGACTGGACCAACTTGAATTTGCTTTTTTTGGAATATACTTCTTTGGAGATGTATGTACTGTACTCAGTATCATGTTTCTTTGACAGGGCACAACTCTGCTATATTAACCAAATATCTCAATAGTGCTCTGCAGAGCTTTTTTTTTTTGTAACAGAACCCCCCCCCCCTTTGCATATTAGGCCACCCCACCCCCCAATGTAGCCAATCCCCCAAGAGCTTCCAGTAGGCCCTGTAAAAAGAGCCCTGTAAACTCTTGGAGGATTGGCTACATCAGAGGGGTGTGGCCTAATATTCAAAGGAGTCCCTGCTACAAAAAAAAACCCCTGGTACTATGTCGCCTTCCCTGTCTATCGGAAGACATTACAATTAGGACATGGGAAAGAAATGTCTTTTCTGCCAACGCAAGCTGATTTTTTTTTTTTTTAAATGTGAGTCTATTATGTTCATAGGTCAAATCAGGAGATGGGGAAACCAGGGGAGGACAACCGCCTCTTCCCCCATTTATCATCGCATGCAATACATCTCGTCTGCTAGACAGCATTCCCAAGCAAAAAATCCTATACTGAGGAAGGATATATATTATGAACTCCAGTCGAAGACGACATTTCTCCAGTCAACAAGTCTTTTTTATCTGGGACGGGCTTAACTGTACTCACAATCTAGAATAGTTTATAGATGTCCAAGAGGAACCCAGTGGGCAGAGAACAAAAACAACATTTTTTTCCCTATGTCTATATGTATAGCAGGGACTTCTGTAGCACGCACAGCTTGGGTTAAGCAAGTTCATTACCTTTTAAGGGACATTTCCCCCCGGTTGTATGTTCTGTTTTTCTCAGAAACTAAAGACATGGCAAATGCTCCAGGCATACGCATTTGCTAATGTCTGTCTGCAAGGCCTGTTTATAGGGTTGCCAATCCCCAGGTGCTGCAAAGCGCTCTTTTACTCAACCACTTTATCACTGTAATTCTTAAGTGCCCTTCAAAGCGAATAAACAGTCCTTAGTAGAAACTCAAACTTTAAATGTCGCCACGTCTGAAACTCTGCTGTCTTCTTGTCTTTCTGTCGAGAGACGCAGATAGCCCTCCTGTTCCGCTTTGAAGAGTAATTCAACAGGTGTAGTCTGTTCGTGCATACTGCATACTGAGCCTGCTTCGGCGGGGAGGGCGGGATATAAATAAAATGTTGATTGATTGATTGATTGATTGATTGATTGATACAGATATGGCTGTGAGCTGTTGCTGAAGCACGGGTCCCGGAGTGTAAAAATAGCGGCCAGAGGAAGTGTAAAGGAAACACGAACTTGAACCCAGGACTCGTGTTGCTGCTACTACACCTGTTGAATTACTCTTCAAAGAGGAACAGCCGGGCTATCTGCGTCTCTCGACAGAAAGACAAGAAGACAGAAGAGTTTCAGACCTGGCAACATTTAAAGTTTAAGTTTCTACTAAGGGCTGTTTATTTGCTTTGAAGGGCACTTAAGAATTACAGTGATAGTGGTTGAGTAAAAGAGTGTTTTGCACTTATATTGCAACATTTGGTGAGTGGTGTTTTTCTTGCTTTGCCTAAACTCCACACCACAAATTTCCTTATTTATCGAATCCCCAGGTGGGGGCAGAGGATCCCCTGGTTTGGAGGCCCTCCCCCCACTTCAGGTTCATTAGAAAATGGGGGGGGGGGAATGTCTGCTGGGCATTCCATTATTTCCTATGGAGACTGATTCCCATAGGATATAATGGAGAATTGATCCATGGGTATCTGGTCAGGGGTGTTTGGACGTAGAGCCACCAAATTTGCAGCATAGCATCTTATGACTCTCCTCAAAACACCCTCCAAGTTTCTATGGCACCATATTGTACCATAGAGTCAGGCCCGTAGCCACGGAGGAGGGGCAGGGGGGAAGGCCCCTCCACCCAACCCCCCTTCCAACTATATGGCCCCTCCTTTTGCTGCCCCGTTCTCCCCGCTCCGCTCTTCTCGCTGCCGCCATTGCAGATTTCTCCGCCGCCGCTGCTCTGGTGGCCCCCGATCTCCCCACTGCTCTGTCAGCCCCCACCCTCCTCTGCAGCGCCTCCCCCCTCCCACCCACCTGGTAAAGCACCAGCTTCCGGGGCTCTTTCAAGGAGGCCCCCCTGCCGATCAGCTGATCGGCGGGAAAAGTGGCGCTGAGGCAGTGGCTCCTCTGATGGCTTTTTGGCTGGTCCTTCCTGCCCCCAGCGCCCCAGCACTGAACATGCTAAGAGCGCTGGAAAGCTGGTAGAGGAGCTGATCGATGGGGGGGGGGTCCTTGAAAGAGCCCCAGTAGCTGGCACTTTACCAGGTGGGTGGGTGGGAGGGAGGGGGGAGGTGCAGCGAAGGAGGCTGGGGGTCAACAGAGTGGTGGGGAGATTGGGGGCCACCAAAGCAGTGGCAGCAGAGAGAGTGGGGGCCGCCAGAGCCCTGAGCCCCCCCACCTAATGTTCTGGCTACGGCCCTGCGTAGAGTTCTACCTTACCTATTGTACCATAAAGTTTTCCCTCCCAAATTGCTAGTGTCCGGGAAAACCATAGAGTTTTCCCAGAAGCACCTAGAGCAGCCAGCGATTGACATTGTGAGGACATCAGTTGCGAGTGACGTCATCAGACTGTGCATGCTTCATGCATGCAAAAACAATCCCCTGCCAGAGGCTGTGGGGGACTTGGAAACCCTATGGTGTAGTGAGATGGCCGCTGGAAATTTCACCCAAATGGGAAGGGGAGAGGGAGCTACAAACTGTGCTTCTCATTGAAGCCAACAGAAATTTTAAAAATGGGGGAAGGGATCAACAAAAAGGAACACATTTAACTAAAAGTTATGAAGTGGGGTTTTTTTCCTAATGAAAAGTATTTGAACAAAAAATAATTTATGCCCGTCCCAGTAGTGGTGAAAAAACAAGCTCAAAGAAAGTCTGTAGCTAAATTAGGGATGCCAACCTCCAGGTGGGGCCTGGGGAGCCCCAGAATTATGGCGGTTCTCCAGACTACAAAGATCAGTTCCCTTGGAGAAAATGGCTGATTTGGAGGGTGGACTTTGTGGCATTGTTCCCCTCTGAGGTCCCTGTCCTTCCCAGGCTCCACCCCCAAATATTCAGGAATTTCCCAACCTCCCAGTCAATCCTACCTCCCGGGGCTTTTTTTGTAGAAAAAGCCCAGAAAGAACTTATTTGCATATTAGGCCACACACCCCGATGTCATCATTTTTTCACACAGGGCTTTTTGGTAAAAGTCCAGCAGGAACTCATTTGCATATTAGGCCACACCCCCTGGTGCCACCATTGTTCCACACAGGGTTTCTTTGTAGAAAAAGCCTAGCAGGAACTCATGTGCATATTAGGCCGCACCCCCTGGTGTCACCATTGTTTCACGCAGGGCTTTTTTGTAGGAAAAGCCCAGTAGGAGTTCATTTGCATATTAGGCCTCACCCCCTGGTGCCAAGTCAGCTGGAACTGTGTTCTGGTGCATTCCTGCTCAAAAAAAGGCTCCGCTACCCCCACCATCCCTAGCTTAAATGAAGCACTTATTAAGCAATGCATTCGGGGTGGAATTCTAGCAGGAGTTCCTTTGCATATTAGACTACACACCCCTGATGTAGCCAATCCTCCAAGAGTTTACAAGGCTCTTTTTTTGTAAGCTCTTGGAGCTTACAAAAAAGCTCCACACATATCAGGGGTGTGTGGTCTAACATGCAAAGGAGTTCCTGCTAGAATTCCACCCCAAATGCATTTATTTTTGCAGTTATACATTTGTAAATGTATATATATATATATTTACCTTTTATATAATAATTCTTGACACAATCATTGGTCCGTAACCCTAATTTTAAGAGGTGAAAAGTGTGAGACTTGCGGCAGGCTACAGTGTGGTTTGCAGACGGAATGCTGGAATGCTGGAAGACGTCGATCGTTTTTTCAAGATAACCGACTGCCACATCACAAAAACATGAGTGGCAGGAATTCACCCACTTTCAGAAATCTAAAGAAAGCCCATTTGGCTAGCCGAAGGAATGCTTAGAAAAACAGCAGCGGAGAGCAGGGCGGTGTACCATCGACAACCATGACAAATCCCGTTTAATCCCTATACCGAGATCTTAACCACTTTCCTCTTGCCGTTGGTGGCTTCAAATTGCACTAACAAGAAGCAATTAGGCTGGTGGGTTCATTGACCCTGACTTTTCATATTATCTTTTAGTCATTCTTACTGTACAGGCCCTCCACTCTGTCAGTGCGGCTTCGCCTGCGGCTTGCACACAGTCATCTGGCCACAGTGGTGGGTGAAAAGGAGTTTCCTTGGATAGAAATGAATGCTTTACATTCACTGCGCTGTGTTCTGTGTCTCTCTATGAGTTCTGATTCTTGTAAACATGGTTCTGTGTGTTGCATGGTGTGAGGGCTGCCAAATTCCTGGACTGGGTGGGAGTTCTCCCCCCCACCACGGAGGTTCCCAACTCACCAGCCCACATTGGGTTCCCAACCCACCAGCCCACTCAGAAGTCACGTTATCACACCAGCGACATCACACGTGGACGCTCTAGGAGCATCTGAGGAAACTCTATGATTTTCCTAGACAATCCAGCAATTTGGGAGGGAAAACTCGATAGTACCATAGGCTGTGGGGGACTTGGCAACCCTACATGAGGTCAAGGATTTAAAAAAAAAAAATTCCCAGAGCTCCGGAGGTTACTTATCCCATAAGTCATTGCAAGCTTGCTAAAGGAAGTTGTAGAAGGCAACGCCTGATGATCCCTGCTTTTTCAGACAGTTTGGAATCAGAACTCTATGGGCAGCTGATACTTCAAGCCTCCTTTTCTGGGAGTATGATGTAAACCAAAGGTGTCAAACATGAGGCCTGGGGCCCAAATCAGGCCCCTGGAGGGCTCCTATCAGGCCCCCAAGCAACTGGATGTCATCTGCTTCCTTCTCCCTCTCTCTTGCTTCCTTCTGAATTACAGTTCGCTTTGCCAGGCTTGCTCAATCGCACAAGAGCTACAGAGTAAAGCCTCTGTTCTCCATTGTCTGAGTTTCCTCCCTTGGGAAGGAAGTTGGGGGGGGGGGGAGGAATAGCTTCCTTTGCCAGGTTCTCTCAATCGCACAGCAGAGCTACAGAGCCAAGCCTCCCTTCCTTCTATTGGCTGAGGCTCCTTCCCCTCCTTGTTCCCTGGGGAAGGAAGGAAAGAGCCAGAGTTTCCTTTGCCCAGTTCCCTGGATCCCATGGAAGAGATACAAAGAGAGCACCTTTAAGACCAACAAGTGCTAATGTTTTAAGCATGGTTTATTTTATGCTATTTAAAAAAAATTGTGTTTGTCTGTGTCCTTTATAAAGTTTATATTTCTGCTACCTGGCATTACATTTTATGACACACATGGCCTGGCTTGACAAGGTCTCATTTATGTCAGATCTGGCACTGAAAAACTTTCAGAATACGGTAGGCCAAACACCCACCCACACACCAAATGCTTGTGGTAAGTCTTAAAAATGAACAAATATGTCACATGAAAACAGGAGTCTCTCAGTGATGCCTGACCCATCTAGACTAAGGAAAGGAAAGGACCCCTGTGCAAGCATTAGTCGTTTCCGACTCTGGGGTGAAGTTGCTTTCACAACGTTTTCATGGCAAACTTTTTATGGGGCGGTTTGCCATTGCCTTCCCCAGTCATCTACACTTCCCCAGTCATCTACACTTCCCCTCCAGCAAGCTGGGGACTCATTTTACCAGCTTCAGAAGGATGGAAGGCTGAGTCAACCTCGAGCCGGCTACCTGAAAACCCAGCTTCCGCCGGGGATCGAACTCAGGTCATGAGCAGAGCTTAGGACTGCAGTACTGCAGCTTTAACACTGCACCACAGGGCTCTTCATTCTATTTGGAACAGAATTTAAAAAAAAACCCTTAGACAAAACCTTAATCAAAAAGTGATAGTGGAGGGGAAAAATTAAACTGAGGTATAGGATTGGCGCAGAGTGGTAAAGCTGCAGTACTGCAGTCCAAACTCTCTGCTCAAGACCTGAGTTCGGTCTCGGTGGAAGCTGGGTTCAGGTAGCTTCTGCTTAAGGTTGACTCAGCCTTCCATCCTTCCGAGGTCAGTAAAATGAGTCCCCAGCTTGTTGGGGGGAAAGTGTAGATGACAGGAGAAGGCAATGGCAAACCACCCCATAAAAAGTCTACTGTGAAAATGTTGTGATGTCATGTCTTCCCAGAGTCAGAAACGACTAGTGTTTGCATAGTGGACTAACGGAAAGCCAGTTTGGTGTAGTGGTTTAGTGTGCAGACTCTTATCTGGGAGAACCGGGTTTGATTCCCCACTCCTCCACTTGCACCTGCTAGCATGGCCTTGGGTCAGCCATAGCTCTGGCTGGAGTTGTCCTTGAAAGGGCAGCTGCTGTGAGAGCCCTCTCAGCCCCACCCACCTCACAGGGTGTCTGTTGTGGAGGAGGAAGGTAAAGGAGATTGTGAGCCGCTCTGAGACTCTTCGGAGTGGAGAGCGGGATATAAATCCAATATCTTCTTCTTCTTCTTCTTCTTCTTCTTCTTCTTCTTCTTCTTCTTCTTCTTCTTCTTCTTCTTCTTCTTCTTCTTCTTCTTCTTCTTCTCCCTTAACAGACTGACACAGTTACTTCTTTACAATTACCATTCAGTTGCAGACAAACACGAGTTGGTTATGTTTGATCACTCATTATTCCGTTCTTAAAAACTCTATTTCTCTCCCCTCCCTATAATTGTGATTTCAGGGGTGTTGTCAGGGCTTTTTTGAGCAGGAATGCAGTTCCAGATGGCTTGGCATCAGCTGGTGTGGCCTAATATGCAAATGAATCCCTGCTGGGCTTTTTCAACAAAATAGCCTGGGGTGTTAAGCTTCAGATGTAGGCCCAGGAGCAGTCAAACAGTTAAATACGTAAGGCGAACGCAAGGGTTGTATAATGAGACCCTAAGCCTGGCAACCAACAGGAAGGTTGGGTTGCAGACACCAGGGGGAGGGCAGTGTCCCATGAAGAGCAATGACATCACTTCCAGATAAAACCATAGAGCAGGGGTGGCCAACGGTAGCTCTCCAGATGTTTTTTTGCCTACAACTCCCATCAGCCCCAGCCAGCATGGCCAATGGTTGGGGCTGATGGGAGTTGTAGGCAAAAAAAACATCTGGAGAGCTACCGTTGGCCACCCCTGCCATAGAGTTTCCAGAGATTCCTAGAGCTGCTGCTGTCACTTCTGGGTTTCCCTGGAAGTGACATCATCATGCTCAGCGCACCAGCGTGTTTTTAATTTTTAATACTGCTGCTCGTAGCGGCTTCAGGCAACAGGAGTTTGACCCCAAGTCTCTGACTTCTTCCCTTCAGTGTTTCCCTGTAGGATTTCCACTCCTTCTGCACCAGAACCGTTGCCGTAATTCATGCCTTACAGCAGTCAGTGGAGTGGGGAAAACAGAAAGAATCATTCAGCAGTGGAACTCGTTTCCATTGGGCCTTGCATCCAGGGTTACGTTGTCTTGCGCGTAGCATCTTTCTTCCTGAAAAACGGAAGAATAGGCTGTTGTCCTTGTCCACCAGCAGTATTCAAAGGTGGCACCGGTCAAAAAGATAGATGAGAATCCACATGGAAAACATAAAAAAAGATTAGAAGGTGAAGGATGAAAGATGATGTTGCTGACTAAAATCTGCCATCTGGGGCCAGTGATGTGCAGAGTCGAGGAATTCGAATGCTACCCCGAGACTTTTATGAACGGCGCAAACATATATTTATGCTGAGATTTATTGCAGCTGGGTTTTTTTATTTGGGATGTTTGATGCAATAACCCTAATGTACGGTGATGTTTATAAGATCATGTGCGCTGGATGACCATAAGGTATCAATAAATATCTCAGAATTCTTCAGCGTTCACAGAGTTTTACGGGATTAACTGTAATTTTGCTCTTTGGCGTTTTATGTTTCAGGTTTTTGTTTCCCTTCCAAAGCAGAGACGTTCCCTAAAATGCTTTCATCGTGATTTTTTTTTTTTTTTAGCTGCCTCGGAATTATTTTAAATAAAGGACGATGTATGCTTATTCTCAGGGGTGGAATTCTAGCAGGAGCTCCTTTGCGTATTAGGCCACACATCCCTAATGTAGCCAATCCTCCAAGAGCTTACAAGGCTCTTGGAGGATTGGCTACATCAGGGGCCGTGGCCTAATACGCAAAGGAGCTCTTTTCTAGAATTCCACCCCTGCTTATTCTTATCAACACAGCTGCTGATGAGATCTCAGACGCGAGCCTCTTAGTCGGTTTTCTTTTGCAAATCAGCCTTCGTAAACACTTGTGCTGCCGAAGTTTGCAAATTACCTGGCTCAGTTTCCTCTGCTCCAAGCACATTATACCCTGCTGATGTTCTTCCCTCTCAAATATCCAGGAATTTCCCAACCCAAAGTTGGCAACCCCAGCGATTGGCCTACCCTCCCCAGCTGACTGGGGGCGGAAAGTGGGAGAAACCCCGCTGGGACCTGGGGATTGGGAAGCCTAGCCACTGCAGATTTGATTGGCTTTTTGAAATGCTGCTTTGGCAGCAGCTGCCACCACAGAACAAGGATCTTCACTGTGTGACTGCAGGTAAGCTGCGGCAGCCATTTTGTGTGCCTGCTACACCTCTTGGGGCAGCCATTTTGTGGCTGTGTGCATCAGGTTGGGTCATAAGGTTGCCAGCAGGGGATTGTTGATCCGGGGGGGGGGATTTGGGGGCATCGCGCAACATCCTCAACATGATGACATCACCCGGAAGTGCCGTCGTTGCATCCAGGACATCATGCAATGATGCTCTGGTGTTTTGGGCAAACTGTACGGTAAAATTGGCTTAAAACCATAGAGTTTGTCCAAACACCAGAGTGTCCCCTGCATGACATCCCTGATGAGATGACATCACTTCCGGGTGGTGTCATTGTGCCAGAGATGTAGGGCAGCAACATCTCTATTTAGGGGCAGGTTGTCTATGGCGAGAAGCCCCCACAACAGTGGATCTCCCACTTGGACCTATTGTGTCAGAATTCCAGCAGAGTCAATGGGCTCAAAAACTTTGGCGCCCCCTGTTCCATCTGGTTCCTTCACCCTCCCTCCAGTGGAGGCAGAGCCAAGGCAGACTGAGGGATGGGGCACATTTACAGGACTGTTTTTTTTCTCTGTCCTATGGTGCAGAGTGGTAAAGCTGCAGTACTGCAGTCTGAGCTTTCTGCTCACGACCAGAGTTTGAACCCGGCAGAAGCTGGGTTCAGGTAGCTGGCTCAAGGTTGACTCAGCCTTCCATCCTTCCGAGGTCGGTAAAATAAGTACCTGGCTCGTGTAGATGACTGGGGAAGGCAATGGCAAACCACCCTGTAAAAAGTCTGCCGTGAAAACGTTGTGAAAGCAACGTCACCCCAGAGTCGAAAACGACTGGTGCTTGCACAGCGGACTACCTTTACCTTTACCTTTTTTTTTCTTACTAGCATGCCGGGATATGTACATTAGTCAATACATGAAAGCTGACTCTCCTCAAGACAAATTATCCCCTAAACATTCCTTTGAGTTTCTCCCAGGGTTTGCTAACCCATTGGGTACAGGACACTGAGGAAATATTTCCCTCAGGGCTTTTTTTGTAGCAGGAATCCCTTTGCATATTAGGCCACACCCTGCTGGTGTAGCCAACCTCCTGGAGCTTACAGTAGGCCCTTCACTAAGAGCATGGGTGGAATTCTAGCAGGAGCTCCTTTGCGTGTTAGGCCACACACCCCTGCTGTAGCCAATCCTCCAAGAGCTTACAGGGCTCTGTTTTGAAAGCTCTTGGAGGATTGGCTACATCAGGGGTGTGTGGCCTGATATGCAAAGGAAATCCTGCTAGAATTCCACCCTTGACTAAGAGCCCTGTAAGCTCTTGGAGGATTGGCTACATCAGGGAGGTGTGGCCTAATATGCAAAGGAGTTCCTGCTACAAAACAAAGTCCTGGTTCCCCTCTTTGCCTAGCCGAGCTGTGAACTGTTTGTTCTGGGCTTGTCAATATCTGGGGGTTTTAATTAATCAAGTTCACGCTGAGGACTCTCTCCTTCTCTCTCTGCCCCTCCTTCATTCTTTCCCGACACATTTCTTTCATTTGAAGCCGGAGCCCTCTGCCAAACAGGCCCGCATTTGGGGAAAGGGAAAGGGCAGCCTGTCAAAACTACAAACGACTCTCTGTTCTCCTTAATTCGGTTTGGTGGAGTTTCAGTTTGTCAAATGACAAGATCCCGTATTTTGACAGTTGCCTATTTATGCTCAACTTGGAGGCATAATAAAAATCAGTTTGGCGTCTGGCACGCCTCTGTCTGTTGCTTTTACTTAGGAACGTGATGCTCCTCTTAACAATTTGACTGACGTCGGCGCGGAGGTTCTCCTTTTCATATTTTTTTTTGCTAAAAAAAAACACACACACAATGATCCGAGACAGCTCGTCTCTTTCTTGAACATTCCCCTCTTCTGGCCGCACATATCAAGACGGAACAGATTCAATGCATGGCAATTTATCCATTTTTCCTGTTTGGATTGGAAAGCTTCCTAACATTGAAGAAGAAGAGGAAGAAGAAGAAATGAAGAAGAAGACGAAGAAGAAGAAGACATTGGATTTATATCCTGCCCTATACTCTGAATCTCAGAGTCTCAGAGCGGTCACAATCTCCTTTACCTTCCCCCTACCCACACCTTGTGAGGTAGGCGGGGCTGAGAGAGCTCTCGCAGCAGCTGCCCTTTCAAGGACAACTCCTACGAGAGCTATGGCTGACCCAAGGCCATTCCAGCAGCTGCAAGTGGAGGAGTGGGGAATCAAGCACGGTTCTCCCAGATAAGAGTCCGCACATTTAACCACTACACCAAACTGGAAAAGGCAAAGGGGGGGGGGAAGCAAAGCCATATTTACAGCATTCGTTTGATTTGTTTGCATTTACTTATTTATTTACATTATTTGTCATTCGCCTTTCTCACTGGGACTAATTGCACAGAAAGCATCAATGCCACCATCAGCAGGACAGGACTTTCAATAAACAATGAAACAGGATTAGGATTAGGATTGTAGAAGTCCCGAGCGAACCAGAAATAGAAGAAACAGAGCGTTTTCCCACATAGCTTACCTCAGAGCGACGTCCCTCTTCACCGCGCAGCGTCTGTGTGGATTTCGCACCAACTGCTCCGCATAACCAGGAAGAGGCGCGGCTTTTGCGTCGCAGATGTAAACCGCTAAAAACCAGTTTACATCTGCGACGCAAAAGCCGTGGCTCTTCTGGTTATGCGGAGCAGTTGGTGCGAAATCTGCGCAGACGCTGCGCGGTGAAGAGGAACGTCGCTCCGAGGTAAGCTATGTGGGAAAACGCTCATAGAATTGAAGCAAAGCAGAAATGTCAGGGCTTTGCTTTTTCTTTTCCTTTTGTAGCAGGAGCTCCTTTGCATATTAGGCCACGCAACCCCTGATGTAGCCAGTCCTCCAAGAGCTTACAGGGTTCTTAGTACAGGGCTTGCTGTAAGATTCAGAAGGAGTGGCTACATCAGGGCAGGACCGGATTAACAATTTGGTCAAGTAGGCATTGGACTATGGGCCTCCATGCTTTTAGGGGCCCCGGACCAGCTCCCCTCCCCAGTTTCCCCCCTGCTTGCAGCCCTCCCAGCCTGCACAAGCAGCCAGCGACTGAGCCACTCTTTGCCCGATTTGCCTGGTATGGCTGCTGCTGGTGTAGTCACCAAGTTTGCCTCTCTCTGCTCTCCCTCGCATCTTTGTCAAGGAGGCTTTTGAGAATCATAGAATCATAGAGTTGGAAGGGACCTCTAGGATCATCTAGTCCAACCCCCTCCTGCACAATACAGGAAACCCACAAACACCTCCCCCTAAATTAACAGGATCCTCATTGCTATCAGATGGCCATCTAGCCTCTGTTTAAAAACCTCCAAGAAAGGAGAGCCCACCACCTCCCGAGAAACCTCCCCCTTTCTCACAATACAAGAACTCATGGGCACTCTAAGAAATTGCTGAGCAGTTGGGTTAGAACAGAGTTCTTCCTCATGTTGAGGCAGAAAATCTTTTGATTTAATTTCAACCCATTGGTTTTGGTCCTGCCTTCTGGGATCACAGAAAACAATTCCACACCATCTTTTATACGACAGCCCTTCAAGTACTTGGAGATGGTGATCCTATCACCTCTCAACTGCCATAGGCTAAACATGCTCAGCTCCTTCAACTTTTCTTCAAGGGACTTGGTCTCCAGACCCCTCACCATCTTCGTCGCCCTCCTCTGGACCCGTTCCAGCTTGTCCATATCCTTCTTAAAATGTGGTGCCCGAAACTGAACACAAGACTCCAGGGCCGTTTTCGCACTCACGTTTTACTGGCGCCACGACCATCCTGACGCCGGCGAATCTGCATGGATTTCGCAACAGAAGCTCCGGCGCTCCCAGAAGCGCCGGCTACTTCCGTCGCTAAGCCAGCGCAAACGGAAATCGCAAAGATGCAGGAAAACGTTTGCGCTGGCTTAGCGACGGAAAGCGCCGGCGCTTCTGGGAGCGCCGGCGCTTCTGTTGCGAAATCCATGCAGATTCGCCGGCGTCAGGAGGGTCGTGGCGCCAGTAAAACGTGAGTGCGAAAACACCCCAGGTGAGGTCTTACCAGAGCAGAGTAAAGCGATACCATCACATCATGTGATCTGGACACTAGACTTCTGTTGATAAGGTGCCCACAGGCTGCAGGGGCCACAGGAAATGGGGTGGGCACTCCGACTGAGATAATTTGCGAGCCCCCCCCCCCCCAGATTTTGACTGCCTGGGGGCCTCCACAGGGTTTAATCGGGCATTGCATCAGGGGTGCATGGCCTAATATGCAAAGGAGTCCCTGCTACAAAAAAAGCCCTGATAAGTGTTACTATGACACATTAACCAATGCAAAAATGACATAGTACATCCTTTCGACTGGAGATACTGAGGACTGAACCCGGAACCTTCTGTATGCAGAGTTTCCTTCATTAAGCCACAGCCCCACCCACTCCCCAATCACTCAGAAACAAGCAATGTGACTTATAGAATATAGTATTATCTCTCATACTGACTAAAATCCCAAACTCTCTCTTCCTTAGAAATTAAGAGCTGGCCCCACATATCCGTTACCTGAAAATTACAACTAGCCATGTCAGACTGAAATCCAAAATAGCCAGGCCTCAGGTTCAGCAGGAGCTCACAGGAGCACAGCTCCTGAACCTTTCTGACGACCCCCCCCCCCCCGCTCCTCACCTGCCTTGTCCATTGAATAGTAGGTGCAGCTGCATAACAATCCCTGGATTAGGAGAGCGGGCAGCTAGCCAGCCACCAGGGGCTTTGCCACACCCCCAGCAGCCCTCATTAACCCCCGGAGAAGCCCACGCCACCCTTTCTCCACTTCTTCTGTGATCTTGTGTGGCAGATGGCTTGTTGACCTTTTGACTGTCGGAGGGGGCAGCCCAGGAGAGCCCCAGGTGAGTGAGGCCTGCTTGGTTTGGCTGGATCTCTAGCCAGCCCAAGCAGGCCTCGCTTGCCCTAGGCTCTCCTTTCTTGCATCGGGTTGCTTTTGGCTGGGAGAGAGAGGCATATGCTAATGAGTTATGTGAATGAGCTCCATCACCTATTTTTCTACAAAATGACCCCTGAAAATAGCTAATGAGTTCGGACTGACTTCCTTTCTGCCCCTGTCATGATTGGGTAAGATAAGCACAGTCAAAAGGAACATCTTACCAAAGTTCTTGTTTTCATATATGGATGTTCCATTTCCAGCTGAAGTCAATGAGAGGTAAGTTCACACTGCAGCTGGGTTGATACCTTCCCAAGAATGAATTCAAAGACACTTCATGAGAATTAAAGGAATGATACCAGATTACTGACGCATAGGGCTTATAGTCATGCAGTCAGGTTGGTGGTAGAAAGTACCATAAAGGCTCAGCTGATATTTGATGACCCTGTAAGCAGGGCTTGGAGAGCCAGTTTGGTGTAGTGGTTAAGTGCATGGACTCTTATCTGGGAGAACCGGGTTTGATTCCCCACTCCTCCACTTGCAGCTGCTGGAATGGCCTTGGGTCAGCCATAGCTCTGGCAGAGGTTGTCCTTGAAAGGGCAGCTGCTGTGAGAGCCCTCTCCAGCCCCACCCACCTCACAGGGTGTCTGTTGTGCGGGAGGAAGGGAAAGGAGATTATAGGCCGCTCTCTGTCCTTGAAAGGGCAGCTGCTGTGAGAGCCCTCTCAGCCTCACCCACCTCACAGGGTGTCTGTTGTGGGGGAGGAAGGGAAAGGAGATTATAGGCCGCTCTCTGTCCTTGAAAGGGCAGCTGCTGTGAGAGCCCTCTCAGCCTCACCCACCTCACAGGGTGTCTGTTGTGCGGGAGGAAGGGAAAGGAGATTATAGGCCGCTCTCTGTCCTTGAAAGGGCAGCTGCTGTGAGAGCCCTCTCAGCCTCACCCACCTCACAGGGTGTCTGTTGTGCGGGAGGAAGGGAAAGGAGATTATAGGCCGCTCTCTGTCCTTGAAAGGGCAGCTGCTGTGAGAGCCCTCTCAGCCTCACCCACCTCACAGGGTGTCTGTTGTGGGGGAGGAAGGGAAAGGAGATTGTGAGCCGCTCTGAGACGCCAAGCGAAGGGCAGGTTATAAATCCAATATCATTATCATTATCGCCATCCTCTTCTTCTTTTTGTAGCAGGAGCTCTTTTGCATATTAGGCCACACCTCCCTGATGTAGCCAATCCTCCAAGAGCTTACAGGGCTCTTCTTACAGGACCTGCTGTAAGCTCCAAGAGGATTGGCTACTTCAGGGGTGTGTGGCTTAATATGCAAAAGAGTGCCTGCTACAAAAAAAGCCCTGCTGCATGGTCTTCAAGGCAAGACATTCAGAGGTGGTTTGCAACAGCCTTCCTCAGCCTCATGATGCTGGACTTCCTTGGTGGTCTCCCATCCAAACACCATCCTGGGCCAGCCCTGCGAAGCTTCTGAGATCTGATGAGATCAGGCTATCCTGGGCTTTAGGTCACTTTGAAAACCAGTGAAAGATGGTTGGAAATCCCAATCAAGCCCCAGACTTTGTTGTTGTTCAGTCACACAGTCGAGTCCGACTCTTTGTGACCCCATGGACAAAGTCATGCCAGGCCCTCCTGTCTTCCACCTTCCTCAGAAGTCTGCTCAAATTCATGTTTGTTATATCAGTAACACTGTCCAGCCATCTCATCTTCTGCTGTCCCCTTCTTCTTTTGCCTTCTGTCTTTCCCAGCATCAGGGTCTTCTCCAGGGAGTGCTCCCTTCTCATTGGGTGGCCAAAGGATTTGAGCTTCAGCTTCAGCATCTGACCTTCCAGGGAACAGGCTGAGTTGATTTCCCTTAGGACTGACTGATTGGATCTTCTTGCAGTCCAAGGGACTCTCAAGAGTCTTCTCCAGCACCACAGCTCAAAAGCATCTATTCTTCTGCGCTCGGCCTTCCTTATGGTCCAGCTCTCACAGCCATACATTACTACTGGGAATACCATGGCTTCGACTATACGGACGTTTCTTGGCAGGGTGATGTCTCTGCTTTTTATTATACTGCCTAGATTTGCCATAGGTGTCCTCCCAAGGAGCAAACGTCTTTTAATTTCATATTTTCATATGCATGCATACTTCTCCAGAACAGGGATGAGGCGAAGTTAACCAAGCTACATATAGCTGGTGGGCAGTGGTTTAGAATGCAAAATGGTACAAAGTTAAAATCCAGTGGCAAAATAGTGTAACTTCTTCATTCCCTAGATCCAAGTAGTCAGCCGTGTTGGTCTGAAGTAGTAGAACAAAATAGGAGTCAAGTTGCACCGTTAAGATCAACTTAGTTTTATTCAGAATATAAGCTCTCGTGTGCTCTCTAAGCACACTTCATCAGACGAGGAGTCTGGTACAGTGAGCAAAGCCAGTGGCTCAGAATGCAAACTGGTACAAATTTAAGATCCAATGACAGAATAGTAAAATTATCTGGTAGGGAGTGGTTTAGAATGCAAAATGGTACAAATTTAAGATCCAATGACAGAATAGTAAAATTAACAAATTGAGCAAACCTGAGAAGCATGAGCATGCAAAAGCAATAAAACAGTAATATGTCAAAATGTGAGAATGTCTGTTAATGGCGATATTGTATTAAGCCTGGGTCAAAAGGAAGGTATTTATATCTCAGACGATTTCCCATTCAACTAATTTACCTTTTAACATGTAACATGTAACATACATATATTAGGGTTTGTAGAATCTTTCGGGATCAAGTGCCGTGTTCTACTGGAGAAAGTTTTCCTTCCAGACGTTTCGTTCTCAGCTGGAAGGAAAACTTTCTCCAGTAGAACACGACACTTGATCCCGAAAGATTCTACAAACCCTAAGGATGTTACCAGCTGTGAAAACCTGAAATCTTTGATAACATACATATAGTTTGCCATGAGGAGAAAAATACATTAAAATTAGTGGGAGGTGGGTTCAGTATATGTAACGGGATAAACAGCCAATATCCTGTTTGAGTATGTCAGTACAGCTAAAAGAGAAATACATTGGATAGTTATTCATTCCCTAGCCCTCTTACCAAAACGCGGGGAAAACAAAAGTCCGGCCACTAGAGGGTTCCCCAAACCATTCGAAAATCCCATCCCGGCCCAGTCAAAAGCTGTTCTTTAAATCTCCCAACAGCAGAAAAGCTGCCAGATGTCATTCTGAACCACAGGTCAAGGTTAGAGAGATTAACAGGGCATGAGCTGTTAAACTGGTATATATTAATGAGCGAGGGTTGTTCTGTCTAAACTCATTGAGTTCATAATTAGCTGAGAGTGTGCAGGAAAAACACGGGGAAGTGGGAGAAAGGGCCTTTTCAGTCATTTGTTTTTCAAAGATTCGGACACGGTTCTAAAAAAAACACCCCAAAAAGGCTGCTGAACCACTCAATACACCACACCTTTCGAGAACAATACCTGTTGTGTTCTTTTATCCCAACCTCCCTCCAAGAAACTCAGGGAAGCTATATAGTCTCTCTTCTCTCATTTTATCCTCATCCTCACAACAGCTACAACTACAACAACAGTACAGAAAAGGGCAACTGGAATGATTAAAGGGTAGGGACACTTTTCCTATGAAGAAAGGTTAAAGAGCTTGGGGCTCTTTAGTTTGGAGAAAAGTCCACTGAGGGGTGACATGACAGAAGTTTACAAGATTATGCATGGGATAGAGAAGGTAGAGAAAGAAGTACTCATAGAATCAGAATCATAGAGCTGGAAGGGACCTCTAGGGTCATCTAGTCCAACCCCCTGCATAATGCAGGAAACTCACAAACACCTCCCCCTAAATTCACAGGATCTTCATTGCTGTCAGATGGCCATCTAGCCCCTGTTTAAAAACCTCCAAGGAAGGAGAGTCCACCACCTCCTGAGAACCCCCCCCCCCCTTTCTCACAATACAAGAACTCATGGGCACTCTTAAGAAATTGCGGAGCAGTTGGGTTAGAACCGATAAAAGTACTTATTCAACCAAAGAGTGATTAATCCATGGAATTCACTGCCACAGGCAGTGGCGGCAGCTACAAGCATAGCCAGCTTCAAGAGGGGATTGGATAAACATATGCAGCAGAGATCCATCAGTGGCTACTAGCCACAGCATATTGTTGGAACTCTGGGGCAGTGATGCTCTGTACTCTTGGTGCTTGGGAGGGCACAGTGGGAGGGCTTCTAGTGTCCTGGCCCCACTGATGGACCTTCTGGTGGCACCTGGTTTTTTGGCCACTGTGTGACACTGAGTGTTGGACCGGATGGGCCATTGGCCTGATCCAACATGGCTTCTCTTATGTCCTTATGTAATTCTGTGAGGTAGAGTTCAGCTTGGATATAATGCTCAGCCCATGATTCTTCAGTGAGCTTCATGTCAAGGCAAAGCAAAGACTGAAACCTGGATCTTGCTGGATAAACTCTTGTCACACCAGATTTGCAGCAGCATGGATGTAATATTTGATTGCTGCTTCCAACAGAATATTTTTTAAAGGTCCTTTTGCTAGAGCATGGTCCTGACCTGGATGGCCCAGGCTAGCCCAATCTCATCAGTTCTGAGAAGCTAAGCAGGGTCAGCCCCGGTTAGTACTTGGATGGGAGACCACTACACAGAGGCAGGCAATGGCAAACCACCTCTGAACTAGGGCTGCCAAGTCCCCAATTCGGGCGGGGAATCTCCTGCCGGGGAGGTTCTCAACCCCCCCCCCGGCCCACATTGGGCCAGCGGGGGGAACCTCCCCCTGCATCGCTGGCGCGATGACATCACCTGGAAGTGATGTCATTAAAATGGTGGCGCCCATTCAGGGCCGCTCTAGACGTTTCCAGGAAAACTCTATGGTTTTCCCGGATGCTTTAGCCATTTCTGAGGTAAAACTATATGGTGCAATAAGTACCATAGAGTTTTAACCTTCCAAATGGCTAGAGCATCCGGGAAAACCATAGAGTTCTCTCGGAAACGCCTAGAGTGTCCCCACATGGGCGCCACCATTTTGATATCACTTCTGGGTGATGTCACTTCATTGCGCACACATGCATCGCACATACAAATGTCCCCCACCGGGGGATGAAGAGGACTTGGCAACCCTACTCTGAACATCTCTTGCCCTGTCCTGGATGGTCCAGGCTAGTTTGATCTCATCCGCTGAGGTAACCTAAGCTGGATCCATCCTGGTTAGTATTTGGATGGGAGGCCTCCAAGGAAGTCCAGGGTTGCTACACGGAGGCAGGCAATGGCAAACCACCTCTGAACATCTCTTGTCTTGAAAACTCTACATGGTTGCCATAAGCGAGCTGTGACTCAAAGCCATTTTCCACCCCCTTAGAATCATAGAGTTGGAAGGGACCTCCAGGGCCATCCAGTCCAACCCCTTGCACAATGCAGGAACTTCACAAATACCTCCCCCTTGCTAGAAGTTATTCAGGATCAGGCCTTGAATTCAGCAGGAGCTCACAGGAGTGCAGTTCCTGAACCTTTCAGGAGGGGTTCCCCCTCCTTTTCCCCACTTACTTTGCCCATTGAATAGTAGGTGCAGCTGCATAACAATCCCTAGATTAGAAGAGCAGGCAGCCAGCCAGCCACCAGGAGCTTTGGTACACCCCCAGCAGCCCTCATTAACCTCTGGAGAAGCCCATGCCACCCTTTCTCCACTTCTTATGAGATTTTGTGTGGCTTGCTGGCCTTTTGACTGTTGGGGCGGTGGCCAAGGAGAGCCCCAGGCAAGTGAGGCCTGCTTGGGCCGGCTGGATCTCTAGGCAGCTCAGGCAGGCCTCTCTCACCCAGGGCTCTCCTTTCTTGTAGGTTGCTTTTGGCTGGTGAGGGGGGGGGGCAACATACACTAATGAGGTATGCTAATGAGCTCCACCACCTATTTTTCTACAAAACAACCCCTGTTCAGGATAAATGATTCTGTGTTAAGCAGATGGCCGCAAGTGGTTCCAACTGATGCGTTTGCATTAATCCGTCTGATTAATTGTCTCCAGCCTCCTGTTGGGAAGGGCTGCAAAGAAGTGGAAGGCCATCCATAGGGTCCTGATCAGTGTTCCCTCTAAGCTGAGTGAGTGTGAGCTAGCTCACAGATGTTTAGCCTCCAGCTCACACATTTTTGTCTTCGCTCAGGAAGCATGACCCCGGAGCACAATAATTTATGCAGCAGCTCACAACTTCAAGGCTCGTAGCTCACGGCTTTAATACCAGTAGCTCACAAAGTAGAATTTTTGCTCACAAGACTCTGCAGCTTAGAGGGAACATTGGTCATGATGTCAGCCTTACAAGTTCTTCAACTTAATCTCAAAGACGATGGCCTCCAGGGTTTTGTAAGGAAATCTCACTGTGAATGGTTGGATGGCACTGCAAATTTCAAATAATATATAGTACTGGCACCTTTTGGGGGAGTGCTCCCGAAATCCAGAGGTGGGAACTGGTGGGACATGAAGTATATATGAATACCGCCACTATTCTATTTACAAAATGAGCACTACTCCTAAATGAGCAGGCATAGGAAGGCTGGTGAGATTGGAAACTTAACCTCTTACTAATTCTCGAAAGTTGCTGACTAATGGCAGAGCATCTGCTTGGAATGCAGAAGTCCTGGGGCCAGCCCCTGGCATTTCCAGCTCAAAGGAACAGGCAGTAAGAGATGCAAAAGGCTAGGGTTGCCAGTCCCCAGGTGGGGGCAGGGGATGCCCCCATTTGGAGGCCCTCCCCCCACTTCAGGGTCATCACAAAGCAGAGGGAGGGGAGGGAAATGTCTGCTGGGCACTCCATTATTCCCTATGGAGGCCAGTTCCCATCGGGTATAATGAAGAATCGATCTGCAGGTATCTGAAGCTCTGGGGGGCTGCTTTTTGAGATAGATGCACCAAATTTTTAGCATAGCATCCAATGCCTCTCCTCAAAATACCCTCCAAGTTTAAGAAACAACGGACCACGGGGTCCAATTCTATGAGCCCGCAAAGAAGGTGCCCCTATCCTTTATTTCCAATGGAGGGAATGCATTTAAAAGGTATGTGGTCCCTTTAAATGTGACGGTCAGAACTCCCGCCATTCAATTCAATTATGCTTGTCACAACCCCCTGGCTCCTGGCTCCACCCCCAAAGACCCCAGATACTTCTTGAATTGGACTTGGCAACCCTAGACCTGGAGAACTGTTATCAGTCCGAGTAAATATTCACCTCGATACACCGGTGATCTGATTCAGTCTAAGTCAGCTTCATATGTTTTGTTCTCCAGCCACTACACCGCACTTTCTCCTTCTGTGAATAAATCTTGGGTTTTATGTCATGACACGCCCAGGCACAAAACCTTGTCTAATGTCTTACAGCCAAAAGAAAGTCTGAAATGCATTGATCCATCACAACAGATTTACATGAAGCCTGAGAGACATGAAGATACCTGAATGAAAGACAGATGAAGAAACACATGCATTCCATGTCGAAAATAAGCAAATGCATGCCTCAAGCTCACCCCACCACCCCCCCGCCCCAACTACAGCAACGTTGGCCTAATACTTTCCTCTAAACCAGTTCATGATTCTAGAGTAACATTAAAGTAGCAGCCAGAAGATGAAAAGCTTAAATATCAACCATTTTCTTACAGGCCCCCCAAATAATGATACGCAAGGACCTGCTCATGATACAATACGGAGCTTGGAATCCTGATGGTTAAATGCATACTGAGATATAACTAAAAGCTTACGGCCTAAAGCCCCTATATTTAACATATTAAGCTTGCTTTTCAAAGCTCTTTAGAAGCAGTGACAGCTGTTAATAAAAACCAGATTGTCGGTAATAAGTGAGAGGGCGCCTGTAAGATGGCAGCATTGTTGAGCTCTGATGTCTTAGAATGGATCAGCATTTATTGTGTGTTCGGCTTTGGACTCGGGGCTGAGTGTCAAGTTCATTGACACGATGGAAAAGCCACTAGGGGTGTTCATAGGGGTTCCTGAGCCAAAGATATGCATGAAAATAACGGCTGAAGATGTTACAGTGGTTTCCTGGGACAGTATTAGCTATCCGTGATTCTTAGAGAAATGGGCTCTATTTTTAGCAGGAGCTCCTCTGAGTATTAAGCCATGCCCCCCCCCCCCCCCGATGTAGCCAATCCTCCAAGAGCTTAGAGGGCTCTTAGTACAGGGCCTACTGTAAGATCCAGGATGATAGGCTACATCAGGAGGTGTGGCCTAATATGCCAAGGAGCTCCTGCTAGAAAAAGAACCCTGGAAACAACCATCCCTACAAAAAAAATCAATGCTGTTTTTGAGTTTGGGTACTTCCCAAGCTAGCAGCAGCATGGGCATGCACTCATCGTGTTGTTCTTTGATTCCACTGGTTTCCCAAGCAATGGTATCCTTCCTTCCAATCGGATCTTTGCAAGGCAGGAGCACCAAGAGTTTCCAGCCAATCCAACCTCAGCAGATAAGCTCCAGAGAGGGAATACGTAAGGTGGTTGTGTTGCCGCAGTGCTTACAGTGCTGCATGTGACTGAAATCCAGGGAGTCTTTTTAATTTATTTTTAATTTTATAAATTTTATTTACCAAATTGGTTTTTTTTTTAAAAAAAAAACACTATTTACAGATAACAACAGGGATAGTGAAAAATCAACAAAAACATCACATATTTAAAACTATAATTATCCTATAACACTATATTCAAAGATAAATTTTTATCCTTCTTACAGATCAGTTTCTTCCAAGCAAATACATCTCATATAGTTATCTTGAGTTTTAACAATTTATTAATAACATATGGTTACAAAGCTTAATTAAATCTTATCTATACTAACCCATATGATATTTCAATCCCCCCTCCCTCCAATATTTGACTTCCCCGAAGTTATAAATTTAAATTCAATACTAAAGGTACCGCTAACTAATCAAAGTTCAATATTTTTCTTTTCTCACTACTACTAAAAAATTGTCCAATGTCTTTTTACATTCCACTCTTATAGTTATCTTGGGGAACTGGGAATTTGCGTAATAAGACCTATTTCCATCTCCTCTCAATGTGAATATTCTAAACATTTTAAAATACAAAAAATCTCTATAACTTTAAATTTTTGGCAGGATATCTCTTTCAGTCAAATAAGTGAGTATTGGATACCATAAATCTAAGAATTTCTGATATTGATTACTTGTATAATCGCCTTCTTGCTTAGCTGCTATTTTATATATTATGAAATAATCCCACAATTTTTGACACCACAAGTCCCTATTTGGTAGATGTTCTGATGTCCAATATGAGTCTAGCACTGGCCAAGCAATGGTGATCAATAAAGAAAATTATTTCTTTCTTATCCTTTGGGATCTCTTTATCTATAAGATCTATTAAAATTACTTCAGGCTTCAATGGTACTTTCTAGAGTTGCCAAGTACCTCTGTGCCTCCAGCAGGGGTACCTATTGTATCATAGAGTTTTTCCTCCCAAATGGCTAGAGCGTCCTGAAAAACCATAGAGTTTCCCTGGAAATGCCTAGAGTGGACATGTGCGACGTTGCCAGCACAATGATGTCACTTCCAAGTGACATCATCGTGCCAGCGACTTTGGAGGAGGTTCCTCCCACTGGCGCAATGTCGACCAGCGGGTTGGGAACCTCCCAGGTGGGGGAACCCCCGCCCGGACCGGGGACTTGGCAGCCCTAGTACTTTCACTTGAGTAATCTTCTCAATTTCCTTGATTATCATAGTCCAATAGGTTTGGGTCCTTGAACATGTCCACCAGTTATGGGAAAATGTGGCTTTTTGACTGCATTTCTCATGACACCAGGGGTTGTATAAAGTACCTTTATGAAAGTATCCAGGGAGTCTAAAGAGGAAGAGGGAAGAGTGTGTTCCATGTGAATTTGGTAGTGCTATATTGAATGACCAGCCCCAGCCCCTGGAATTGGCTGTAAATTTAGAAGAATGCTATTTGCAGTAGGGTTGCCAAATCCCCTGTGACCTCCAGACGCTCTAGCATTTTGGTAGGTAATACTCCCTAATTTTCCTCCCAAAATGCTAGAGTCCGGGAAAACCACAGAGTTTTCCCGGAAACGCCTAGAGCGACCATCGCGTGCCGTCATGATGACGTCATTTGCAGGTGATGTCATCACACTGGCAATGTTGAGGGAGATTCCCCCACCAGTCCATTGTGGGAACCTCCTGGGCGGAAGAAACCCACCCAGCTTGGCAGCCCTAATTTACAGTGTGTGGAAACTCACCTACTTCAGGGTTTCTAACCTGAACTAGTAACACCTGACCCAAAAAGAAACACTTTGAGTAAAAACTCCCCTCCCCCCCCCCCCCAAAAAATCCTGGATCTGAAACAGTCATGCAATTTTTCTCAGCACGCATCTCTAAAATCTGCCCCATTTTCTTTTATGTTCATAGGGCAATCATGCTTTCTACTGTGTGTATGGTATAAATGGCTATTCACTGCATCTTGTCAGCTCTTGACTAGTCCTCAATAAGCAGACCTCTCTCTGGTGTTCGGAAAAGGGTTACTTTCAGGGCTTTTCTTTTGTAGCAGGAACTCTTTTGCATATTAGGCCACACACCCCTGATGTAGCCAATCCTCCTGGAGTTCACAGTAGGCCTTGTACTAAGCGCCCTATAAGCTCTTGGAGGATTGGCTACATCAGGGGTGTGTGGCCTAATATGCAAAGGAATTCCTGCTACAAAAAAAAAAAGTCCTAGTTACTTTTATTGATAGACACATTCACAGCAATATGACTTTTCATGTCAGATCCGGCTTTGATCCTTGTAGCCAGATCTATATACAGTACCCTCTCCCAGGCTGTCACAAACCCTCCAGAACTCAGAGCAAAAAGCCCGCGCAAAGCAAAGGTAACAGTTTCTCACCCAGCCCCCCATTGCATGCTAACAGGTGCCAAAACAGTCTCTGAGAGAGAGAGAGATCATGTCCTTGAATTCCAGACTCAAACATCCCCGCCAGAGTAGAATGATTACTTGATATGTTACAGACAAACAGAAAGCAAGCAAGCAAGCATCACCAACATTCTCATTACGGTTACAGGAAGTGCGGGCACCAACGATATTCATAACTACAAAACCTCACCGTGCTAAGTATGCTAATTGTAAATTTCCATGTCAAATTTCACTATAAATATGTCTCTTGTGATTCTTGCACAATAAATATTTCCGTACAAAATTACAAAGTTGTCAAATTTGTTGGCTCAGCGTGCAGGAAGTTGAAAACAAATCAGCCAGTATCATGATGCTCCGGTGTAGGGAGAGGCCTCATTTGGAACACTGCGAACAGTTTTGGTCACTGCACCTACCATATATATATATATATACACACACAGAGAGAGTGTGTCTACATGGGTCACTTTGTAGAAAAATAGGTGGTGGAGCTCATCCAGGGATTGTTATGCAGCTGCACCTGCTATTCACTGGACAAGGTGGGAAAGAGGAGGTGGAACCCTCAGAAAGGTTCAGGAGCTGCACGCCTGTGAGCTCCTGCTGAATCCAAGACCTGTATATATATATATATATGTGCGTGTGTGTGTGTTTATCTTTTCTCCAAGCTAAAGAGCTAAATACACACACACACACACACACACATATTGAGCTCTTTAGCTTGGAAAAATATATATATATATATATACACACACACACACACATACACATATACACACACACACACACACACACACACACATATATATATATATATACACACACACACTTACACACACACACACACATATATACATATATATATATTTAGCTCTTTAGCTTGGAGAAAAGATGACTGAGGGGTGACATGATAGAGGCTTACAGAGTTATGCATGGGATAGAGAAGGTAGAGAAACAAGTACTTTTCTCCCTTTCTCATAATAGAAGAACTCATAGGTCCTCAATGAAATTGATGAGCAGTAGGTTCAGAACAGATAAAAGGAATTACTTTACCCAAAGGGTATTTACCATGTGGGTTTCATTGCCTGAGGAAGTAGCAGCTACAAGCATAGAGAGCTTCAAGAGAGGACGGGAGAAACATTTGGAGCAGAGGTTCATCTTTGGCTATTAACCACAAGGTACAGATAGAACTCTCTGTCTGGGGCAGTGATGCTCTGTATTCTTGGTGCTTGGGGGGCAACAGTGGGAGAGTGCTGGCCCCACCGGTGGACCTCCTGAGGGCACCTGGGTTTTGACCACTGTGTGACACAGCGAGTTGGCCTGGATGGGCCATTGGCCTGATCATTCCCAGCTTCTCTTACGTTCTTAAAACGTTCTCTCCAATGTTCTGTTGAAAGCTTCGGCACGTACGTCAACACGAGTCAACATGTTACTTTTTAGTGGCAGTTTAGTCTCGGTTTCCAATTTAGTATGGGTTGAAATGCTGTAAATCTATTTGGTCACAGAACATCGAATCCTTACAGGGGGAAAAAAATTATTCTGTTTCGTGTATCTTCTCCCAATTTCCACAAAATTGCAGCGAAAAGGGATGTGGGGATCAAAGTAGTGGTACTGGCAGCACATGAATCAAGGGGAACAAATGAGGATCCCAATTTTAGTCGGCTTTGATTAAATCCATACATCGACTCTACCTACGTTTTTTTGTCTGTGGGCTGAAAGCTGAACATATCAGTTTCCCCCTTATCCTGTACTGAAACTATTACATCTATCTGGAGCAGCGCTGATGGACTCATTGTAACAAAACAAACCATTTGGTCTGCGATAGGCCAGATTTACATTACAACTCCCCCTAAAGCAAAACCATGACATCATTGTGTGGCAAGTTGGGAGTAAACACCATTGAACTCCATAGGGTTTGGTGCAAGAGCCAGTTTGGTGTAGTGGTTAAGTGTGTGGACTCTTATCTGGGAGAACCGGGTTTGATTCCCCACTCCTCCACTTGCACCTGCTGGAATGACCTTGGGTCAGCCATAGCTCTCGCAGGAGTTGTCCTTGAAAGGGCAGCTGCTGTGAAAGCCCTCTCCAGCCCCACCCACCTCACAGGGTGTTTGTTGTGGGGGAAGAAGGTAAAGGAGATTGTGAGCCACTCTGAGACTCTTCGGAGTGGAGGGAGGGATATAAATCCAATATCATCATCATCTTCTTCTTCTTCTTCTTCTTCTTCTTCTTCTTCTTCTTCTTCTTCTTCTTCTTCTTCTTCTTCTTCTTCTTCTTCTTCACTGTGGAGTCTTGTGAGCAAAAATTCTACTTCGTGAATTACTGGCATTAAAGTTGTGAGTTACCACATAAATCAGTTTGCTCTGGGGTCATCCTTCCAGAGCTAAGACAAAAATGTGTGAACCAGAGGCTAAAAACCTGTGAGCTAGCTCACGCTAACTCAGCTTAGAGGGAACACTGGTTTGGCAGCGGTTGTGGAAAGCGCAGTCATATGAAGCTGCCTTCTACTGAATCAGTCCTTCAGTCCATCGAAGTCAGTATTGTCTACTCAAGTCTACTGTCAAGTCTTATGGCAACCAGGTAGGGTTTCCAAGGCAAGAGAAGTTCAGAGGTGGTTTGCCATTGCCTGCCTCTGCGTAGCAACCCTGGACTTCCTTGGTGGCCTCGCATCCAATACTAACCAGGGCCTTCCATGCTTAGCTTCTGAGCAAGACTTCTAAGCTGTGGAGTCTTGTGAGCAAAAATTCTACTTTGTGAGCTACTGGCATTAAAGTTGTGGGCTACTGCATGAATTAGTGTGCTCTGGGCCATTTCTCCTGAGCTAAGACAGAAAAATGTGATCTGGAGGCTAAAAAACTGTGAGCTAGCTCACACCAACTCAGCTTAGAGGGAACACTGCTTCTGAGATCTGATGGGATCAGAGAAGAAGAAGAAGAAGATGGTGCTGATGATATTGGATTTATATCCCACCCTATACTCTGAAATTCAGAGCAGGCACAATCTCCTTTACCTCCCCACCCCCAACAGACAGCCAGTGAGGTAGGTGGGGCTGAGAGACAGCAGCTGCCCTTTCAAGGACAACTCCTACGAAAGCAATGGCTAACCCAAAGCCATTCCAGCAGCTGCAAGTGGAGGAGTGGGGAATCAAACCTGGTTCTCCCAGAAGAGTCCACTCACTTAACCACTACACCAAACTGGCTCTCTAGTACTTCAGAATATACATGTGTAGCATCAAACTTGGTAAGTGGAGTCCAGCATGTATTTGAAAAGAGAAGGAACTTCCACAATAATTTGGTGGGAGGCTTCTTCATTCATGTAAAACCGATAAGCATCATAAGTCATTTCAGTCAGGTTTAAACTACTGCTCCTGCGTTATTCCCCGATAGTATTGGTTGTTCTACATTCTTTCATTCATTGAATAAGGGAACACGAAGACTCCATGAAGCAGGCTGGAGACAAGACAATATTATTGAGGAATTCATATTCTGATTTATACAAGGCTGTGCCAACGTCGGTTATTTTTTCACTTTGATTTGGTTTGATTCCCCACTTCTCAACATGCTGGAGTGACCTTGGGTCAGTCATAACTCTGTCAGAGGCATTGGAAAGAGCAGTTTCTGTCAGAGCTCTCCCTGATTAAGAGAGCCAGTTTGGTGTGGTGGTTAAGTGTGTGGGTGGTTAAGTGTGTGGTTAAGTGTGTGGGCTCTTACCTGCGAGAACCAGGTTTGATTCCCCACTCCTCCACTTGCAGCTGCTGGAATGGCCTTGGGTTAGCCATAGCTATCACAAGAGTTGTCCTTGAAAGGGGCAGCTGCTGTGAGAGTCCTCTCAGCCCCACCCACCTCACAGGGTGTCTGTTGTGGGGGGAGAATATATAGGAGATTGTAAGCCACTCTGAGTCTCGGATTCAGTGAGAAGGATGGGGTATAAATCTGCAGTCTTCTTCTCAGCCCCACCTACCTCACAGGGTGTCTGTTGTGGGGAAGAAAAGGAGATGGTAAGTCGCTCTGAGACTCCATTGGGTAGTGAAGGGCAGGGTATAAACCCAATCTCTTCTTTTGCTTCTACCAGCCACACACAACAAGTTTTAACAACCGACTGTTTTCTCTTGAGATGCCATGTTGAAAGGCATTCGAACAAAGGAGCTTTCCTTATTTACAGTGGACCAGATCTATGATTGTTACTCACTTGTTGTGGATAATCCAGCTGCCTTTACGGAAATACACATTCCTGATGCAGGAAGATGGCATTTCCCTAGCAGTCAGGTGGCAACCTATCAGCAAAGGCCCTTTTCTCCCTGAAGCTAACACATCAGTTGTAACAGAGATTGCTTTTATTTTATTTATTTAATTTCAGCAATAGAAGGGTACACCAGGGTCATCTAGTCCAACCCCCTGCCAACCCAGGAACTGCAACTATAATATCCCCAACAAGTCAGCATGCAATTGATACTTTAAAAATCTCCGATGATGAAGACTCCACCACCTAATGAGGAAGACAGTTTTAGTGCTGAACACACCTCATAATCAGGAAATTCTTCCTCAGATTTAGGCAAAACCTTCTGTACAGAGCATGAATGTCTACTACAGGGGTGGCCAAACTTGCTTAACGTAAGAGTCACATAGAATAAACAGCAGATGTTTGAGAGCCACAAGACTTGAACATCAAATGCTTGAGCGCCACAAGGAAGAGAGGGAGGAGTGTAAAGTCAGCAACTTTAAATTTAAATGCATTCTCCAAGCTGCCAGCTGGCATGACTTGGAGATGTGATTTATAGAGACAAATGCCTTCTCCAAGCTGGCTGACAGGGCCATGGGGGCTTTGAGAGGCACACAATATGTGTGAAAGAGCTACATGTGATTCCCGAGCCACAGTCTGGCCACTCCTGTTCTACAAAGTGGGCATCTACTAGAAAGTGCTTGGATCATTAGCACAATAGAAATCTCTGTTATTTTGGGTGCAGTCACACATGCTAAACTTTGCAAGGCGCTTTCCAACTGGATTTTGCTGTGTGAAATGGCAAAATCCACTTTCAACAGTTTCTGAAGTGGATTGAAACGGCATTATTTAGCATGTGTGACCGCATCCTTAGTTGACATTATTAAAAGGCCTGCTTCGTTTATTAACTTTAAAAAACAACGACAATTTCCACAGCTCAAGCTCCTGTTCCCCTGTTTTAAAAGTGAGATATACAAGGATAACATAAGTCCCCCACAATAATGCCAGACCATTTCATGAACTTTTATTTTTGATATCTGGCATTTATGGCAGCCAAAGGTCATTGCAATCAATCACAAAGAGGATAAATTGTGTGTGTTTCAACAGCACATATACTAAAACTGGGATGAAACAAAGGTTAGCGGGGCCCTGCCTTTAGTTTCAGTTATTTAGCTCTGCCAAATTTATTCAGGAAGCATGTATGTCTCCTGATTCTTTCCGCCAAAATGTGGCCAAACATATACATAGGATTGGATCCTGCAGTCCAGACAGGGCCAGCGGATGGGAGTAGGCAGGATACGCAGCGGCCTAGTGCACTACCTTGCCCACGCAGAGCACTCCTTCAAACCTACCTTCAAGGCAGGCTTAGAGGAGTGCTACACAGTGCAGTATGCTCTTCAGAAGCTTTCTTGGAGTCTCTGTTTTAAAGCCCGGCTGCTTTGGGATTGAAAACGGCTGACGGGCGCCTTCTCATTGCCCGCGTGGCCACTTTCAACCCAAAAGTGGCTGGGCACTGCTAAAACAGTGCACCCTTTGGAGACTTCCAAGGAAGCCTCCGGAGAGCACACTGCAGGGGAAAGCGGTGGCGTGGCGGCACTCTTGTGTGCCGCCCATTGTTCCCTTGACCCCTGCTCGCCTGGCACGATGATATCCCCTGAGGGAACCCCTAGTGCCAGGGCTGAATTCAAGGAGACTAAAAATGGTGCCTTTGGGTATCCTTGTGTCTGCTGGCACCTTTGCTGCTGTCCACAAAGTGTTTTTAGAAAGTGGATAGGGCTGGGTGGAGATTTGCCCAGCAAGTTTTCTGATTGACCATTGGAGATCTGATTGGCTGTGCAGATTTCTAAATATCTTCCATCTTCTTGGACTTCCGGGATCGGAAAATGGCGAGCTGAGCTGCTTTCCTTAACGGGGGCAGGCTGGCACTTCTGTTCGGGGTAGTAAAAGGCAAACGAATGCCTTCTGCCTACTTTTCTCAGCTAGAGAATTGTCCAAGATATGCACAGATACCTTGAGGAGACTTACCTTGGCTGAAAGAGTGTCCCGGAGGGGGCTCCTTTGAGGGATCTCCAGAGAGAAGTTGCATATTCATCATCTACAGAAGTTTCCAGAGTCATTTATTTGACTTAAGCTCGACAGGATCCAAGTCTTCTTTTACAACTTTAAACATCTAATCTACAAAAGACTGGTGTCGATTTGGATAAGCTACAAAAAAAAAAGGTACTGATCGCTATCTTTTCACTCCGGGACTAACTAAAGCTAAATAAAATAAAATTAAAAGGTGGAAGTTGGATACAATGGAAGCCTGAAAGGAGGAGAAGAAAAGTAGTTAAATTTGAACTTTGTAAATCTAAAAGACAGTGCTAAAAAGAGAAAGGAATTTATTGTTTAGTCTATCTGCGGTTGAGGAAGTAGCCCCATCGTCATAGACTTGCAGCACTCACAGTCAACACAGGAAGTATGTCAGACATTGCGAGATTTCTCTACCAGTGAAATGAGACTTGGTGGCTGGAAAAGCAGGAAGTACCAAAGGAAGAAGAAGGAAGCAAGAGAAGTAAACAGCCTACTCTAGGATTATAATATTAGAGAGAAACATCGGCGGTCATTGCTGGGAGGACAAAGTTTTAACAACGTTTTTAAAGTGACTGGGACAATAAAAATTGGAGTTAATTGAGTTGGTAATTTTAAAATAAGGACTATTGGACAGTGGTGAAGAAGATCTGAAATGAATAAAGGGAAAAGAAGGAACATTTTTTAAAGTGAAGCAAAAGTTGCGACTGCCATTTTGGGGGAAATAAAAAATTTAAACATTAATATCTGAGCCTGGGAGGCCCAGAGGACGGCGAAATTGGGCTGATTGGAAAGGGCAAGCTTCACTTTATTAAACCTGATGGTTCAAATTTAATTTGGTGAGATAAAAATTTTCGATCTTTTTTATATGTCAGACCCAAAGCAAATTCATACTAGGTCTGCTTCAATGGAGAAAATGCAAGCCCAATTAGATGCAATGGAAGCCAGGATAATGAAGGGGGTGAAAGAAATGATAACTGCCTCTAAAAAAGAAATAAGAAAGGACATTGAGGACTCAAAAAAATAATTTTAAAAAGAGATAGAGAATCTCAGAAATGAGACTAGTAATAACAAAAAAAGTACAAGAGGTGGAAGAGAGAGTGAAAACACATGATTCCACCTTGTTAAAATTACAAGAAAAGGTGATAATACATACTGTAAGTCGATGGAGACACAGATTCGTCTGAGAGGTGTACCAGAAGATGAGGAATCTGATTTGAAAGAATACATAATAAAAATAATTGCAGAATTTTTGGAGGAAGATCCCAAAGGGAATAGAAATATGTATGATTATATGTATAGAGTGAACTCACTCTATGCAAAAAAGAACAATCTGCCAAGATATGTGGTCATAAGATTTATGATAAAAGAAATGGTGGGAAAAATCATGAATAAAAATTTTGAAAAGGCATTGATAGTGGGAGGTAGTAGAATAAGAATTATGAAAGAGTTGCCAAGACAAGTGTTAACTGACAGGAATGCATATAAAAAATTGACAGAAAAACTATGTGACAATTGAATGAGATACAGATGGATAATACCTGAAGGTCTGAGCTTTGAACTTCAAGGAAAAAGGATTACAATTACAAACACACAGGAACTGCGTAGATTTTATGGAGAGAATAAAGAATTTGCACCATGATGGATTACAAATTGATACCTTGGAATGTAAATGGGCTAAATTCACCACAAAAAAGAAGGGCAACATTTCATTGGATAAAAAAACAAAATTGTAATATAGTTTGTTTACAAGAAGTGCATATTAGACAAAAGGATTATAAATGTTTATGGAATAAGCAATTGAGACTAGAATTTTATACATTGGCTGAACAGAAGAAGAAAGGAGTAATTTTTATATTAAAAAAGAATTAGACCCGAAATTGGTTTTTAAAGATAAAGATGGAAGATACATAGCAGTGGAAATTTTATTGAATGCTAAAAAGACTTTATTGTTGGGACTTTATGCTCCAAACGGTGCAAAGGACATTTTCTTTAAAAATATTACGCAACATCTTGATGAAGTGACTTATGAGCAAATTTTGTTGATGGGGAACTTTAATGGAACAATTCAGAACACAATAGATAGATCTGGGAAGAAAAAAATTGATAAAGAAGGGAAATTGCCAAAGTCTTTTTTTGAACTGGTTAAACAAGAGAATTTGGAGGATACATGGAGGAAGTTTAATCCTGAAGTACGGGACTACACCTTTTTTTCAGCCAGACATAATTCTTTTTCTAGAATTGACATGTTGTGGGGTACTAAAGATTTGGGACTTATAGCAGGGAAGATAGAGATTTTACCCAAAATAGGAGCTGACCACAACCCAATAATGTGGATTACAAAATTGTCTAAAAAGTCAAGAAGATGGAGAATAAATGAAGATTTACTACAAAATAAAGAAATAGTGACATCTTTAGAAAATGAAACTAAAGCTTATTTCCAAGTTAATGAAAGAGAAGATATAGAATTTCAGACGGTATGGGTTGCCTATAAGGCAGTAATGAGAGGAATACTAATAACACTGAATAATAAAGATAAGAGAGCAAAAGATAAGCAGATCTTGGACATTCAAAATGCAATTAAGAAAAAAGAAGGTGAATTAAGAAAAAGGCCAGGGAAAAAGAAAATTATAAGGGAGATTACAATATTGCAAACACAAATGAGACATTTATTAAATAAGGAAATGGAATGGAATTTGAAAAAATTACAACAGAAATCTTTTGAGGGTGCAAACAAACCTGGAAAGTACTTGGCCTGGCAATTGAAGAAAAAGAGAGAAAGTAAAATTATTAATAAAATTGTGGTTGATGGAAAAGAGGTTGTGGACCAAGAAGGAATAAAGAGAGAATTTTTTAAGTATTATGCTAATTTATTTAAGGGTGTTAAAGTAAGGAAAGAAAGGACTGAAACGTATTTGCAAAAGATCAAAATAGCACCCTTAACTGAATATATGGAAAAAATGTTGAATGATCCAATTGAAAAAATAGAAATTGAAGCAGCGATTAATGTAATGAAAATTGGAAAGGCACCTGGACCAGATGGATATATGGCAAAAAAAATTAAATGCTTAAAGAACAATTACTACCGAAACTTCAAAAATTGATGAATGCAATAAGATTGAATGGGAAAATACCCAATACATGGAAAGAAGTTGTAATCTCGTTGATTCCAAAGGAAGATAGAGACGTCACGAATGTAAAGAATTATAGACCAATTTCATTATTAAATAATGATTATAAGATATACACAAGAATCCTGGCAGAACGGCTTAAACAATATTTAATAAATTTTATAAAGGAAGATCAAGCGGGTTTTCTCCCCAAAAGGCAAATAAGAGACAATATTAGAACTGTTGTAAATATTGTAGAATATTATGAAAGACATCCAGAGAAGGAAGTTGCATTATTTTTTGTGGATGCAGAGAAAGCTTTTGATAATCTGAACAGGGACTTTATGTTTGCAGTTATGGAAAAAATAAAGTTGAGGAAAAACTTTGTAAGAATGATATAGACAATATATACTGAACAACGAGCAAGGTTATGTATAAATGCAGATCTCACAGAGGAAATGAAAATTAGCAAAGGCACAAGGCAAGGTTGTCCGCTTTCGCCATTGTTGTTTATAATCTCTTGAAATCTTATTGATGCAAATACAAAATGATGAAGAAATAGAAGGAATGAGAATTAAAGGTTTTACCTATAAATATAGAGCATTTGCAGATGACATAATGTTTATAAATGAAAATCCTATACAAGTAACACCTTTGTTGTTAGCTAAAATACAAAATTTTGGAGAATTGGCGGGACTTTATGTTAATAAAAGAAAAATCAAAACTTTTATGTAAAAATAGGCAAGTTAATAAACAAAAGGAACTGCAGAAGCTAACGGGATGTGAGGTTACCTCTAAAGTAAAATATTTGGGTGTGGAAATAACAATGAAGAACATTGATTGGTTTAAAAATAATTATGAAAAGTTATGGCGTAAAATGGATGAAGATATGATAAAGTGGAACAAGCTTAATTTGTCATTGCTTGGGAGAATAGCTGCAATTAAGATGAATATTTTGCCCAGAATAATGCATCTATTCCAAACTATCCCGATTGTGAAAGACAGCAAACAATTTAATAAATGGCAAAGGAAGATCTCAGAATTTATATGGGCTGAAAAGAAACTAAGGATTAAAATGAAAGTTTAACAGACACTAAAGAAAGAGGAGGATTTCAATTACCAGATTTAAGACTATATCATGAAGCAGTTTGTCTGGTATGGATAAAAGATTGGGTGACGCTATTGAATAAAAAACTTTTAACATTGGAAGGTCATGGAAATAAATTTGGCTGGCACGCTTATATGTAGATGGATGGTTTCTTCTCTCACCATTACATAAGAAATAACTTGCTAAATATCTGGATGAAGTATAAGAAATATGGTGATGAGAGAAAACCACTATGGATAGTGCCTGCAGAAGTAATAAAATAACAGCTGAGTTAGGAGAGGGAAAATGGATGTCATACAATCAACTATTAAAAATACAAAGTGGTAAAATAAAAGTTGAAAACTGCTGAGGAGCTGAATTATAAGTATGATTGGTTTCAAATGCAACAAATAAAGAGTTTGTTGGAAAGTGATCTTAAAACCGAAGGAATAAGCTGAGAACAAACGTAAATGGAAAAAGTTCTGCTTGGAGATAATGAAAAATTAATTTCGAAAATTTATAAGTTACTTTTAAAATGGTCTACGGAAGATGAAGTAGTGAAATCTCAAATGATTAAGTGGGCAATTAATGTAAATAAAGAAATAAATATGGATACATGGGAATATTTGTGGAAGAATTCTATGAAACTCTCAACATGTCAGAGTATCAAAGAAAACTGTTTTAAGATGATGTATAGATGGTACATGACTCCTAAAAAGTTGGCAAAGATGAATAATAAGATGCCAGACAGATGTTGGAAATGTAAAAAACATGAAGGTTCTTTCTACCATATGTGGTGGACTTGTGAAAGAGCGGAAAAGTATTGGCAGATGATTCAACAAGAGATTTCTAAGATCTTGGGATATGAATTTAATAAAGTTGCAGAGACTTTTCTGTTGGGATTACAAATGGAAAAATTTCCAAAAGAAGATAGGACTTTAATCTGGTACTTGCTCTCAGCTGCTAGGACACTGTATGCGCAGTTGTGGAAGCAAGAAAAAATACCAGAGAAATGTGATTGGATTGTAAAAGTTATGACATGGAGTGAAATGGACAAGTTAACAAGAACCTTAAGAGACTATGATTTAGAAGTATTTAAGATGGAGTGGAAAAAGTTTAGAAGATACGTAGAAAAAGAGTGGAAAATAAAAGGACATTGGACAATTTTTGATAATGATTAAGTATAAGAGGGAGGAGGATATGAATTTTGGTTCTTACTAACTGAGGGTACCTTTAATATTAATATTTTAAGTATAGTACGCCGGCGGGAGTCAAGTAATGGGGGAGGGGTGGTTAGAAAGTAATATATGGGATAGAGGGAAAAAGTAGTTATTAATGATGTAAGAAATTGCATATACTACCATATGTTACTAATAAAATTGTTTGAACACAATATCTTCCATCATCTTGTGTTTTAATTAATTGTTGTTTTCATTACCATATATTGCAAATTGAGAATTTTATGATGTTATCGTATATGTATTTATGTTGTAACCCGCCCTGAGCCTGCTGTAAGGTGTTGCCCAGAATCTATCACAAGACTTCTTGTGAACCAGTTTGGTGTAGTGGTTAAGCGCATGGACCCTGGGAGAACCGGGTTTGATTCCCCACTCCTCCACATGCACCTGCTGGAATAGCCTTGGGTCAGCCATAGCTCTCATAGGAGTTATCCTTGAAAGGGCAGCTGCTGTAAGAGCTCTCTCAGCTCCACCTGCCTCACACAGTGTCTGTTGTGGTGGTGGGGGGAAGGTAAAGGAGATTGTGACCACTCTGAGATTCTGAGATTCAGAGTATAGGGTGGGATATAAATCCAACATCATCTTCTTCTGCAAAAGAAGCTTTTAATGGAGATTCGGGTAGCACACACTTATAGCAGGTGCACGCAAGACTACTTGTCTTGCCACACTGGCATAAAATGAAAGTTACAGTTCAAATATAGGTTACAGGTTAACGGCCCATCATTTCTCCCGCCTAAATGCCTCCTGCTCAAAAGTCTTTGAATTAGTTCCCAGTTACTCTTCTCCAAGGTCGCATTACAACTTGCAGACATCTTTTGTTGGTACCTATCTTCTGTTACCAGGGAGACTAGATTAGGCTCTTGCTTCCCACAGTAGCTTACCCTCTACTGTAGCCTCCTTTATTACTGATATTATTCTACATAAACCTTAAAAGAATACAATGAATATATATGAGGGTTAGTGAATACTGTCATTGTAATACTTGGGTTAGTACAGTTGTGAATATATGTGCATGAATACACGTAGGAACACCTAAAACAATACAGTTATGGATATATGAATATACTTTGGATAATTGTCTCTTCATCAGCAATGACAATACTATTAAGAAAATTAATAGACAGTTTCTGAACCACAAGTTGGGAGACAAATCCTTGTCAGGTACTTGTACCTGACAACTGCCATGGTGAGAACGGTGGAATAGAAATCCCATAAACAAACAAACAAAATAGTCAGCTATTGCCACTATTGCATAAGAACCTTCACTGTATGAATGAACGTCAGCTGTGTCAGCCATTTTGTGACTGGATCCACTTCCTGTGGCAGCCATTTTGTGGCCATCATTTTATGGGTGCACCCAACCATTTAGGGTTGCCAAGTTCCCTGTGGGCTCTGACAACCCTAAGTGATGACTCACAAGTGACATCATCACGCCAGCAACACCACGCGCTGGCTGCTCTAGAAGCTTCCAGGAAAACTCTATGGTTTTACCAGACGCTCTAGTAATTTGGGAGGGAAACTCTGTAGTGACATCATCACTCCGGTGATGTCAGGTGGGGATCCCCCCTCCGACCCACTGTGGGCTGGTGGGTTGGGGACCTCCAGAGTGGGAGAACACCTGCCGCAACCGGAAGCTTAGCGACCCTACCACCATTCTATGTCAGAGTTCCAAAGGTACCTGCAGGCTCAGAAATGTTGGGTACCCCTGCTATGTAGAACATAAATCTTGTGTCAGTGAAAATTTCCTTTTGCTACAGGATAATTACTCTGTTATGAATCTATGGGCTCCAACCCACTGTGAATCAGATCAGGGTCTTCCGGACGTCCTTTGCTGGATGAGGAACCAAGCACCAGGGCTTTTTTTGTAGCAGGAACTCCTTTGCATATTAGGCCACACACTTCTGAGGTAGCCAATCCTCCTGGAGCTTGCAGTAGGCCCTGTATGAAGAGCCCTGTAAGCTCTCGGGGGATTGGCTACATCAGTGGGGGTGTGGCCTAATAGACAAAGGAGTTCCGGCTACAAAAAAAAAGCCCTGCCAAGCACAATACGTAGTTCTGCATTGAGGGGTTCCTCTCCTGATCTTTCTGTTTTTATTTTAATTAAATTTTTGACTGCCCTTCCCAGTAGCTGGGCTCAGGGTGGTTCACAGCTATCACAATTCAAAACAAGATAAAAACCAATTCTGTAAACAGTAGAACATTCTAGTTCCCTAATGTGAGATGGAATTGGGTCCTGGTGGAGTCGCTACCTTGTGGGGAGGGGGGGAGAGTGAAGGTGGAAGTGTGAGTGCCAGATACAAACTGTAGCTGTCCTTAGTCAAATACCTGGCAGAACATCTCTGCCTTGCAGGCCCTGCAAAACAGAAGTAATTCCCTCAGGGCTCCGATGGAAGTTGACAGAGAGTTCCACCAGGTTGGGGCCAGGGCAGAAAAGGCCCTGTTCCTGGTCAAGGCCAGCTGGAAGCCTTTTGGGCTAGGGACCACCAGTAGATGTTGGCCACTAGAGAGCAAGGCTCCCTCAGGTGTATACTAGGAGAGATGGTCTCAAAGGTATGCATTATCCCAGTTAGAAAATATGCAAGCTACTTAGAAAGTACTACTACTCAGACCGCCCTGAGCCGCTTTGGTGGGAAGGGCGGGATATAAACTAAATTTTAAAAAAATGAAAGTGGGAAGAAGAATTGCAGATTTATACCCCACCTAGGCTTGCCAATCCCCAGGTCCCAGTGGGGATTCTTTCACTTTCCCAGGCTCCTTCCCGCCCCCAGTCAGCTGGCCAGCGGGGGGAAGCCCCGCCCACAAAGCTACTATGTGACTTTCCCCCTTCGGAGGCTCCAATCTCTGATTGGAAAGGCTTCCTCTTGGGATGGGGTGTCTGTGTAACTTGGAAGAAGCTGGCTGCAACTCGTGAGTAGAAAGGCCAATCCCTCACTTCATTATTTCCTATGTGGAGATCGATTCCCATAGGGTATAATGGGGAATTGATCTGGAGGTTTCAGGGGCTCTGAGGAAGCTGTTTTTTTGAGGTAGAGGCACCAAAATTTCAGTATAGCATCTAGTGCCTCTCCCCAAAGTACTCCCCAAGTTTCAAAACGATTGGACCAGGGGGTCCAATTCTATGAGCCCAAAAGAAAGTGCCGCTATCCTTCATTATCTCCTATGGAAGGAAGACATTTAAAAAGGTGTGCTGTCCCTTTAAATGTGATGGCCAGAACTCCCTTGGAGTTCAATTATGCTTGTAACACCCTTGTTCCTGGTTCCGCCCCCAAAGTCCCCAGATATTTCTTGAATTGGACTTGGCAATCCTAACCCCACCCTTCTCTCTGCACCAGAGACTCAGAGCGGCTTACAATCTCCTTTATCTTCCTCCCCCACAACAGACACCCTGTGAGGTGGGTGGGGCTGGAGAGGCCTCTCCCAGCAGCTGCCCTTTCAAGGACAACCTCTGCCAGAGCTATGGCTGACCCAAGGCATTCCAGCAGGTGCAAGTGGAGGAGTGGGGAATCAAACCAGCTTCTCCCAGATAAGAGTCCATGCACTTAACCACTACACCAAACTGGCTCTCTGAACTAGATTTACAGTGCAGTCCTCAGAACAGTTACACCCAGTGGGGTTAGGAGATTATGATTGTCCTTTTCCTCCCCCTCTTCTATGCCAAATATACAGCTACTGCTCCTCTGACGTGATATGCTACCTCAGCAATTTCTCCATGTACATGCATCTGACCCGGATGGTAGACTTGATATCCTCCTGATGTTGATCTGGGAACTGTAGGATTATCCGGAAAAAAATGGAAATGTTGTGAGTGATTGCCTCGATAAACCCTAAAAATGCTTCCACTGACAATCTGTTCAGGCAAACGTTCAGTTTAAACAAGAAGGAGCCAAACGCAGGCCTCATTTTTTAAAAAATGATTTATTAGGGAGCCAGAGTTAATTAACTTCAAAAGATATCATCTTCGTTTGAATGCGTTCAATGTGAAAAGGATCCAGGCCGAAGTTCTGCAGAACAAAGTTCTGGCACTAGTTCTGTTTCCTGGAACCATTCTTCATGTCTTTTCAGGGTAGGGTGTTTTTTTTTTTTTAATGACATCCTGCAATATCTGTTCCACAAGCTGTTGCAAAAAAACCCCCAAAACCCGCTGCTTGTGCTCTTAAGAACGGATGATCAATAGTGCAGGGGCAATGGAGGTCCTAGAGAGGCACCCATCTGCAAATAAGGAATTTTCGATCACAACGAATAATGCCGGGGTCACTGTAAGTTATTCAAACGAAAGAGAGACTGCAGCCCAGAAATCAGATTGAAACCTGCTGCGAAATTGTTGTAGCTAGTATCTAGGAGGCGCTCAATGGTTTTGCAAATTGCCAACAGAAGTATGGATGGATTGGCTCCTTGTCAGGTTGGCTGTTATGCCAATAAGGGTTATTGAGCTTGATCTTGTTGATTGAGACTTGGAAGGACAATCAGAGAGAAACTAGAAATGATCCTTAAGCATAAGGAAGTGTCACTGGTAGAGAGCAAGATCGAGATAATTCATTCCCTCATTGCTTTGACCTGGATGGTCATGCTGGGTTAATCTCATCACATCTCAGAAGCTAAGCAGCGTTGGCCCTGGTGAGTATTGGATCAGAGCAGGGGTGGAATTCTAGCAGGACCTCCTTTGCCTATTAAGCCACACACCCCTGATGTAGCCAATCCTCCAAGAGCTTGCAAAAAAGAGCCTTGTCAGCTCTTGGAGGATTGGCTACATCAGGGGGTATGTGGCCTAATATGCAAAGGAGCTCCTGCTAGAATTCCACCCCTGACTAAAGCTGTCGTATTTTGGTTATATCATGAGAAGACAAAATTTCTTGGAAAAGAAAATAACACTGGGAAAAGTTAAAGGCAACAGGAAAAGAAAATGAGTCAGCACAAGATGGATTGACTCAGGGCTTTTTCTTTTTGTAGCAAGAATGCCTTTGCATATTAGGCCACACCCCTGATGTAGCCAACCCTCCTGGAGCTTACAGTAGGCCCTGTAAGAAGAGCCCTGTAAGCTCCAGGAGGATTGGCTACATCAGGGGGTGTGGCCTAATATGCAAAGGAGTTCCTGCTACAAAAAAAGCCCTGGATTGACTCAATAAGGGATGGCCCAGCCTTCAGTTAGCAAGACCCGAAAGGAAGGAAAGGTCCCCTGTGCAAGAACCAGTCATTTCCAACTCTGGGGTGACTTCGCATCACGATGTTTTCATGGCAGACTTTTTACGGGGTGGTTTGCCATTGCCTTCCTCAGTCATCTACACTTCCCCCCCCCCCCCAGCAAGCTGGGTACTCCGTTTACCAACTTTGGAAGGATGGAAGGCTGAGTCAACCTTGAGCCGGCTACCTGAATCCAGCTTCCGCTGGGATCGAACTCAGGTCGTGAGCAGAGAGTTCAGACCGCAGTACTGCAGCTTTACCACTCTGTGCCACGGGGCTGCTTAGCAAGACCCGAACAAGACTGTTAATTATAGGCCGTATCTTGGGTAGCCACCTGTCTGGTTTCAGATGGAAGTAGGACCTCCAAAAACGTACAGGTAGGTTCACATGAGAGGAGGTAGTCCTTAAGGTATGTTGGTCCCAGGCTATATAGGGATTTAAAGGTCAATACCAGCACCTTGAAATGACCCTGGAAGCAAACTGAAAAGTCAGTATGGTTGGAAGCAAACTGAAAAGTCAGTATGGTTGGAAGCAAACTGAAAAGTCAGTATGGTTGGAACAACTCACTCCAGTCAACACTCTGGCCACAATATTCTATACCAACTGCACCTTCCTGACAGCCTTCAAGGGGAGCTCCACATAAACTCCATTGTAGTAATCTATAGATGTTACTATAGCATGCACCAAAGGACTTTTAAAAATATGGTTCACTTGAAGCACAGTGCTAGGTAATGAACACCCGGCAACAGTAAATCAGGGACATTTTCTTTTTTGAACTCCAATATTAAGCCCCAGAAGAACCCACATCCATTGTGGGGGGGAATTATTGACACAGCCAGCACTGAGCAGTGGGACCAGGAAGAAGAAGAGGAGAAGGAGGAGATCGGATTTATACCCCGCTCTCCACTCAGAGTGGCTTGCAATCTCCTTTCCCTTCCCCTCCCCACAACAGACACCCTGTGAGGTAGGTGGGGCTGAGAGAGTGCTGAGAAAATTGCTCTGAGAGAACTGCTCTGAAAGAACTTCTGACTGACTCAAGGTCACACAGCAGTTGCATGTGGAGGAGTAGGGAATCAAACCCGGTTCTCCCAGCCATTACACCAAACTGAAAGAGGGCAAAGTGGAGAACTCTGAATGTGAATGGTTGGAACAAACTGTTATTCCAGAGAGGTTCGATTTTGTTAGTCTGTGGCAGCAAAAACAAGCAGGAGATCTCTGGCACCTTTAAGACTAGCCGGATTCTGTTCCAGCAAAAGCTTTCATGAACCAGCCTCCCACTTCCGCCAATACATGCGGTGGGTCCAGACCGAGCAGACATTTATCGATGAGGGTATTAAAAAACAACAAACAACTGGGCTGAGGGACCATGAAATTTGAATTTCACATAATTACATTTCACCTTATACTTCCTGCATTTCATGGCCCCTTGATTCTGCTGTTTATTATTTTTTTTTTCATAACCGCATTTATAAATGTCTGCTGATCAAGGCACCTTGATGAAGTGGGCCGTAGTCCACAGAAGGTGAGGAGGGAATAAAATCTCGCTAGTCCTTCAGTTGCCTTATGGCTTCTGCTTATTTTTGAACAAAATGTGTGACCGAACAAGTATGGCCTGTGGAAAGAAAGCTGGATTGTCCACAGTGAGGCCGATTCTCTTGTGTCAACTCGTTAGGCTTCCGATAAACCCCTCTTAGATCTTCCCCCATTCAGGAATCACAAGACTGTTGGTCTCTGTCCTTAAAAAAAAGAAAGAAATTGTATTGTCAAACCGTGAGACACCTTCTGTGGAACTGTCAAGAAACTGAAATGAACCAAGAAAGATCAGTTTACATCCCGTTTGCGAATAGCTCAGACTGTATAAATAAATACAATGCTTTGTAGCGGCTGCAAGTATGGGCAGGTTCTAGGGTGGGGTGGTGGTGTCAGGGAGGGAAATGGCCCGATGCATGTCAGCCTGTGGTTTTACGTTAGATTAATGAAAACCCCACACACCGTAACTATGTTTACAAAAAGCTTAAAGGAGTTATCCCACAAGGTAGAGCAGAGTCAGGGAAGGATCAGGTTAAATCAGTTATTTAACTTTCACAGACCTACAGTTTCAAGTCTTCCAGAAGCAACCAGAGGAAGGAAGCAGCCTAATTTATTAGACACTGTTTTTAGAACAGCGGTTTTTTAGCCTTTGGCCCCAGAGGCTGCCGGAGCAAACAGCGGTAAACATAGTTCAGATAGCCGCAACACGGACAGGTGGATCTGTGACCAGGTCAGTGCTAGGCTTGCTAGTCCCCAGGTCCAGAAAAAAAAATACACCCACAAAGGTTATAGTGACCAAACAACGAAATAATAATAAGACAAGGTCCAATTGCAATAATTAACAATGATCAGCAACAAAGAGGAATCCCGACGTGCAGGGGGTCGACTTGAAACTTCCTGCTTCGATCATTCTTCATGCATAGAGTGCTCCATTAACGACAATGCAAAAAGACTCCAGTTCAAATCAAAATTAACACTCATATTGCCACTGCGTTTCGTGACTGCAAATAATCAGGGCTCTTTTTCTAACAGGAGCTCCTCTGCATATTAGGCCACGCTCCCCTGATGTAGCCAATCCTCCAAGAGCTTTGAGGGCTCTTCGTACAGGGCCTAGCGTAAGCTCCAGGAGGATTGGCTACATCAGAGGGCGTGGCCTAATATGCAGAGGAGCTCCTGCTCGAAAAAGAGCCCTGCAAATAATACTAATTCTTCACAAGGACACAGAAAGTATTTCCAAACAATATTCAAAGACAGGCACTGCGCTCGCACTGTCTTTGAATATTGTTTGGAAACACTTCCTGTGTCCTTGTGAAGAATTAATGTTATTTGCAGTCACGAAACGCTGTGGAAATATGAGTGTTAATTTTGATTTGAACTAGAGTCTTTTTGCATCGTTATTAATGGAGCACCCTATGCGTGAAGAATTTGTTTATTTGGCTAATTTATATTCCGCCCTTTCCCATGCGGGCTCGGGGCGGATCACAGTCATAACAAAACAGTTAAAATACATCAATAACTCGATAATATACACGTAAAAACATAACTCAAAAATATACACAGGCGGGCAGGCACATATTTCAGGTGAAAAAAATATAACATTTTGGCTCGTTATAGTTTTCTAGCCCATTATGGGGGAGGGAAAAAGAATTATCGAAGCAGGAAGTTTCAAGTCGACCCCCTCCACATCGGGACTCCTCCTTGTTGCTGATCATTGTTAAATATTACAATTGTACCTTGTCTTATTATTATTTCATTTGGTCACTATAACCTGTGTGGTTGCATTTTTTTTCTGTCTGTAAGTCCCCAAGTCCAGGCAGGGAAATCCCCTGGTTCTGCAAGTTTCTCCCCATCTCCGGCTAGCTGGCTGGTGGGGGGAAGCCCCACCCCAACAACCACCATATGCCTTTAGATCTCAGGCAGGTTTAGAAGCTAGCAAACTGCTTGTGTTTTGGAAAGTGCATGTGTGCCTTTAAATCTCTGCAAGACCAAAGCTCATGGTGAGCAGGCAGAGCCACGGTGTGTAAGTAGAGAGCCTTCTGTTACTTTTGCATTTCTTTCAGAAACTGTTTGTATAGTGAAAGGGATAGGAAAGATTTAACTTGAACCTGGTTACGGGATAGAGGAAAATTACACCCCCTAGATCTCTCTCTCCTTTAAATTGGTTGAAATACAGCATAGTGTTACATTCAGCAACTCTGGTGAGTAAAGCTATCTATATCATTGCCCCAGGGAGATCACAAAAATGTGGGCATGCAAACTGTTTATTTTGGCTGCTTTGTGAGTATGTGCGTGCGTGTTCACTTTAGTGGAAGTTCAGCAACAAAAAAAATAAGGAAATGGACTGTATTCAGGGGAATTCCACTGCTGTATTTTTAGTTATTTGGAATAGGAAAGTCTTCTGAGAGCCAGTTTGGTGTAGTGGTTAAGTGCATGGACTCTTATCTGGGAGAACCGGGTTTGATTGCCTACTCCTCCACTTGTACCTGCTGGATGGCCTCAGGTCAGCCATAGCTTTCGTAGGAGTTGTCCATGAAAGGGCAGCTGCTGTAAGAGCTCTCTTAGATCCCTACCTCACAGGGTGTCTGTTGTGGGGTGGGGGAAGGTAAAGGAGATTTGTACGCCGCTCTGAGATTCAGAGTATAGGACAGGATATAAATCCAATATCATCATCTTCTTCTTCTGGCTCAACCCCCAAAGTCTCCTGGCTCTACCCCAAATATTTCCTGAGTTAGACCTGGCAAACTTAAAGGTCACCCAGAACTTGCCTACTTTCTTGGAAGCTCACAGCGGGCTTTGAAACCATGTCTATCATGTATATTTTGTAGGGATTGATTAATTTGTCCTTAGCCTGCTGGTATCATATCTGACCTAGATGGCTCAGGCTAGAACAATTACATCAGACCTCGGAAGCTAAGCAGGGTGGGCTCTGCTTCGGACTTGGATGGGAGACCACCAATGAAGTCCAGGGTTGCTGTGCAGAGGCAAGCAATGGCAAACCAGCTCTGAATGTCTCTTGCCTTGAAAACCCTATGGGGTTACCATAACTTGGCTGTGACTAGATGGTGCTTTCGACCACCATATCACATCTGTCAGCCCAAATAGGGCTCTTATTTATCAAGTTATAACAGGAGAAGTTGAGGTACTTTCCCCCAGAAAAGCGAACATCCCTGGATACGTTTCAGCTCAGGAAAACAGCATGGCAGGTGGCTTGAAGCTCCTTCGCCCCCTCCATGCCAAAATCCCAGTGTGGGCTCCACATGCCTGACTTCTACAGAACAAAAATCACGGAAGCCCCATTCACAAGTTTCCTTGTATCTCTGCCCTTTTGGCCATGGTTGGTTGGCTGTTTTGTGAAAGAGGTTTATAGACCAGATGGACCACTGACCTGATCCAACAGAGCTCTTCTTATGTCATCTAGAGCAGGAATAGACACCTTCAGTCTCTATTTTATCAATTGGCTGAGGCTTCTCCCTTGGGGAGGAAGTTGGGAAAGGAGAGCTTGCTTTGTCAGGCTCTCTCAATCGCACAGCAGGGCTACTCTTCCTTATATTGGCTGAGGCTCCTCCCCCTTTAATTGTGTTTGTCTGTGTCCTTTATAAAGTTGATATCCCTGCTACCTATCTTAAATCTACCTAATCTTAAAACGCACTATGGCCCGGCCCGACATGGCCTGGCCCAACAAAGTCTCATTTATGTCAGATTTGGCCCTAATAACAAATTAGTTCGACACTCCTGGTCTAGAGTGTTATATCCTGAACTGATTGGCTCAGGCTAGCCCAATCTCATCAGATCTTGGAATCTAAGCAGCAGGGGTGGAATTCTAGCAGGAGCTCCTTTGCATATTAGGCCACACATCCCTGATGTAGCCAATCCTCTGAGAGCTTACAGGGCTCTTTTTTGAAAGCTCTTGAAGGATTGGCTACATCAGGGGTGTGTGGCTTAATATGCAAACGAGCTCCTGCTAGAATCCCACCCCTGCTAAGCAGCGTTGGCCTTGGCTAGTATTGGGATGGGAGACCACCAAGAAAGACCAGGGCTGCTTCTCAGAAGCTGGAAATGGCAAACCGCTTTTGAACGTCTCTTGTCTTGAAAAACAATCACCAGGAGAAATAATTACCAAATAAATTATTTTACAATGAAGAGCAAATTATACACAGTTGTACAATCTGGAAGCCAAGTCTGGCTGAAAGGTGAGGTATAAATATATCAAATAAACACACAAATCAACAGAAAGGGGAAATCAATTGTATTTTGGCAACTTTTCAGTGATTTTTCATGTTTGGTTAATCTCAAGACAAAAACATTTCAAGACAGCACTGGAAGCAGAAAAGTAACACAGTCCATAAAATAGAGGAACACATTTCATGAGAGAATTGAGTTTCAAGTTACCTCTGCATCTTTTTATGAAAGCTGTTGTAAATATCACCCTCAAAAAATCAGTACTGAATCATATTTGTTATAAGGTATTGTGGTTCGGTTTCTCAATCTTTTGTATCCCAGTGATTTCATTGTTAATGATGCCAGATGCTGAAGAATCCTGCACAAAAAGAGTGACCAGCACTCTTGTAGCAATCCTTGGTCAGACATTCAGAAAATCCCGCTACGGGCATGAGTGGAGTCCGAAAGCATGTTGGATTTTAAGCCGTTGTCCAAACGTCAGCATCTGCAAATGGTGGTTAGCTCGTTCGAGTCCCATGTTGAGACAACTGGGGCGCAGACTAATTTGATACTGCTTTAAATCCAGAACAAAATTCTTCTGATGGTTCCTGAGCGGAATTTCTCTGTTTGAACGCTCTATCATTGGTGACTCATTGGAAGCGCACCACCGCTTCCCACCCAAAGCCCCCTGCAAGTGATATCACTGCGCCAGTGAATGAGCGAGTGAATGTTGGCTCGATAAATCATTTACCCGCCCCTATGTCCAGAAACGAAACTCATTTTTGAAACTAGATGTGAACTAAATGTGAACAGATTTGAATTCCTTTTTTTTTTTTCTGCACACATAGTGCTCGTGCTGGAAAAGTAGTGTCAATGGACTAGCAAAACTGTTAGTGATCCAACCCATTTAAAAGTGACGTGCATCCCCGCCCTCGAGAACGAGGTCATGGTGGGTGTGCGAGGTCACTCGTGGAGAAGGGAGGAGACGCTGGATCTGCTTGATAGCGCAGATAGCGGGCATCACTGGGCCTGCGCTAATGTGCATTGACGTCTCATGAAACGAGGTCCGGTAGAGTGTTCTGATCGACCAGCAACGGAACCCACATGGGATAGAACGGGAGCCTAGCTGTTATCTGATCAGGAAATTGGTTGTGCGGATTATAATAGAGGCACGTTGCAGATGGATTTAATGGTGAGTGTGACCGCACCCCTTGAGAACTTTTTTGGTTATCTTTTTTGGTCTGGAGAGGGGGAGTGACATGAACACTGTGACATCACTTCCTGTTGGGTGGCTGTGACGCTCAAGGTATTTCCTCAATCTCTATGGTAAACACCATAAACATTTGGGAGAAATCATAGAGCATCATGGATGCAGAGGCATCATTTCTGGCTGCTCAACTGGAAATGATGTCACAGTGTTTGTGCTGATGGCCTCTGATTTTCCCCTCCTGCTACTTGGTAGAGGGACGGCAGGAATCAAAGCATCAGGGGCAATTTTGCAGCCCTGTTCACCACCATGGATCACACAGTACATGTCTAGAGTTCTGGGAAATCTTCTCTTCTGCACCAAGGCTCCTTCACACAAATATGGCCGTCCTTGGATCCTTCAGAAACAATGAGAAGTTCACACATTTTGTTCCACAGAGATGGATTTTCCAGAAATAGAGAAGCACCTGTTTGTACCTGACATAGGGCAACTTCACATTTAAGCTTTAGCAAGCATATGCTTAAAATCTGAAATGTTGTCATTAACATTTTAAGGATATAGACAAGCTGGAATGAGTCCAGAGGAGGGCGACAAAGATGGTGAGGGGTCTGGAGACCAAGTCCTATGAAGAAAGGTTGAAGGAACTGGGCATGTTTAGCCTGGAGAGGAGATGGCTGAGAGGTGGTATGACCACCATCTTCAAGTACTTGAAGGGCTGTCATATAGAGGATGGTGTGGAATTGTTTTCTGTGTCCCCAGAAGGTAGGACCAGGACCAACAGGTTGAAATTAAATCAAAAGTGTTTCCGGCTCAACATTAGGAAGAACTTCCTGACTGTTAGAGTGGTTCTTCAGTGAACAGGCTTCCTCAGGAGGTGGTGGGCTCTCCTTCCTTGGAGGTTTTTAAACAGAGGCTAGATGGCCATCTGACAGCAATGCGGATCCTGTGAATTTAGGGGGAGGTATTTGTGGGTTTCCTGCATGGTGCAGGGGGTTGGACTAGATGACCCTGGAGAGTCCTTCCAAATGATTCTATGAACTGCTGAGGCAGATACCTGGATTTTTGTGTACAGAGCAAAGAATCCCTCAAGAACCACCTTTAGCCCAATTATTTTTAGGGGGAGGGGGTTGAACTGCACAAAATTGTTGGTAGTCATGGATCGAGGCGGCGCGGCAATACTGATGTTATTAGATCTGTCGGCTGCGTTTGATACAGTCGACCATCGGTTGCTGATCCACCGCCTCGCCGACATAGGGGTTGAGGGGCTAGCCTTACAATGGCTTTCCTCCTTCCTCATGGGTCGGGGACAGAGGGTGGCGATTGGGGGTGAGCGATCCCAGAGGCGCACACTAGACTGTGGGGTGCCCCAGGGAGCAGTTCTCTCCCCGATGTTATTCAACATCTATATGCGCCCCCTCGCCCAGATTGCCCGGAGATTTGGGCTGGGTTGCCATCAATACGCAGATGACACCCAGCTCTATCTACTAATGGACGGCCGGCCCGCCTCCGCCCCGGGGAACCTGGACCGGGCTCTGCGGGCTGTTGCAACGTGGCTTAGACTGAGTGGGCTGAAGTTAAATCCAGCGAAGACAGAGGTTCTCCATGTGGGTCGTGGCACTCTGGGGAAGAAAATATCTCTCCCGGCCTTTGACGAGGCGCCGCTAAAGACGGCGCAGCGGGTAAAGAGCCTGGGCGTCTTACTGGAGCCTTCATTATCAATGGAGGCCCAGATAACAGCCACTGCCAAATCAGCCTTCTTCCACCTGAGGCGGGCGAGGCAGCTGGCCCCTTTCCTAGAGCGTCAGGACCTAGCAATGGTGATCCACGCGACGGTCACCTCAAGACTGGACTACTGTAACGCTCTCTACATGGGGCTGCCTCTGTACCGGACCCGGGAGCTGCAGCTAGTGCAGAACGCGGCGGCCAGGCTGTTACTCGGTCTCCCAAGATGGGAGCATATACGGCCGGGGCTGCGCGGACTGCACTGGCTGCCAATCGTATACCGGATCCAGTACAAAGTGCTGGTCATAACCTTTAAAGCCCTATATGGCCAAGGACCGACCTACCTGAGGGACCGTCTCTCCCCATATGAGCCCCAGAGAGCACTGAGGTCAGTGGGGAAAAGCAGACTGAATATCCCTGGGCCAAAAGAAGTTAAACTTCAAAGCACCCGCACTCGGGCCTTTTCCGTTGCGGCCCCACAACTCTGGAACCAACTCCCAGAGGAGGTGCGGGCCCTGCGGAACTTAGACCAGTTCTGCAGGGCCTGCAAGACCGCCCTCTTCAAACAGGCGTTCACCAATAACTGAATTAATGTTTACCGCCAGATTAATAACGTTTACCGCCAGTGTTGATTTAGGAATGTTTTAATTAATTATCGATTATTGACTGATTTTAATGTGAATTTTAATGTGAATTTAATGTTTTTATTACTGTATTGTTTACTTGAAGTGTTGTTAGCCGCCCTGAGCCTGCTTCGGCGGGGGAGGGCGGGATATAAATAAAATTTTACATTACATTTTACGTTACATTCTGCACTGAGTATTAAGGTCATACAGGGAGTGATACAAACACATTTCCCTACCGCACTACTGAGCATGTGCAGGTCCATCCATATCAAAATGTGTAACCTGTGAAATGGACTGTAGGTGCGGCTGCAATCACAGCAATATGAAGTAACCCACAGGGCCCCACGTCCCCAGTCGCGAGGGGAGCCTGAAAGGGCATTTGCTGACAGAGTCCTTCAAGGCGAGTTGAGCTGCCTTGGATTTTTTTTTTCTTCCTCTATTATTTCCCAAGGTCTCGGTGGCTCAGGTAATGGAGACATAATTTCTGGAGTGCAGAAGACGCTCCCCCCACCCCCACCCCCCCCGTGACCTGGGTTGTAGAAAGTCTGTCAGACCTTTTGTTTGTGCCAGAGCGAATGGAATCCATGACTCCTGGGCCAAGCTGAATCCCTCACTCTGATCCTGTGCGGAGCCTCAGACGCGGGCAGATGTTGTGGAAACTGAAAATTTCTTGCTGTACTTGTTAAGCTGGCCCGAAACGTTCACCGAGTTGGAGATGGCTGTGTACCAATCAGGGCAGCCAGGCTGAGGGGACTGCGACTGCACTGTGTAGTGAGAAGGCCGTGGGGGCTGGCTGGAAACAAACCCCTCAGCCAAGGAGCGAATGTTAAAGTGTTCAGTGCCTCTCGCGTGTATGTTTATTATGGAACAGGGAAGAGATCAGGCACACGTTAAGTCTAGCAGGAAAGAAAACAGATCCAGGCTGTTAAAATGTTCAACGGAATAGGGTATGTTCGAGGAATAGGGAAGGAATAGGGCTGCTTCTGTGCCGCATGTCGACTTAAAGGGTGTTCCAAGCCAAGAATCAGTCCCCTTGGCCGGCAGCTGCAGACAATTGGGTAAGAGAAGAAAAAGAAGAAGATGTTGATGATGTTGATGATGATATTGGATTTATACCCGCCCTATACTCTGAATCTCAGAGTGGCTCACAATCTCCTTTACCTTCCCGCCCCCCCCCCCCAACAGACACCCTCTGAAGTGGGTGGGACTGAGAGAGCTCTCCCAGAAGTTGCCCTTTCAAGGACAGCTCTGTGAGAACTATGGCTGACCCAAGGCCATTCCAGCAGCTGCAAGCGAAGGAGTAAATAGAAGTGGAGGAGTAAATAGAATTGGCAACTTACAAAATGCCAGGAGATTTGAGGGCAGCACCTGAGTAGGGGTTGACAGGCATGGCCTAGAATCTGGAAAGAGTCCAGGGCCTAGCAACCGGCAGGAGTCCAGAGGAGTGGAAACATGGGCGGGTGCCCTTTGTGGGGTTGCCAGGATTATTTGTTGCACCAGCAGCAGGATTTGGGGGGCATTCTGGGGGTAGGCAAGGACACCACACAATGGGCTGATGTCACCCAGAAGTGATGTCAGCGTGCCAATGATGTTGGGGGTGACACTCTGCTTTTAGGGCAAAACTTGATGGTAAAATTGGCCTCAAACCATAGAATTTTGCCAAAAAAGCAGCCTGCCACTCCCCTGATATAACTGACATACTGATGTCACTTCTGGGTGGTTGGGGGGGATTTATGTTGGAAATATGTATCTGTTTTGTATGTCCTTTGCAATGTTTTAAAGTTCCAGTCATTATAGGGTTAACACTGTGCCTGATTCCCTATTGTCCGTATGACCTAGGAAGAAGATACTGACTGCTGTCAGTCAAGGCCTAGAAACAGGAAAACCTGTCTGTTTGGTCAGTTAGTTAAGTGACTTCCTTTGTTCAGGCAGAGAGGTCAAGAAGAAGGAGGAAGCAGCCTCCATTAAGCACATGATCTTCTAGTAGGGTTGCCAAGTCCAATTAAAGAAAAATCTGGGGACTTTGGGGGCAGAGCCAGGAGACTTTGGGGGTGGAGCCAGGAGACACTGGGGGTGGAGCCAGGAACAAGGGTGTGACAAGCATAATTGAACTCCAAGGGAGTTCTGGCCATCACATTTAAAGGGGCAGCACACCTTTTCAAATGCCTTTCTTCCATAGGAAATAATTAAGGACAGGGGCACCATCTTTTGGGGCTCATAGAATTGGACCCTCTGGTCCAATCGTTTTGAAACTTGGGGGGTATTTTGGGGAGAGGCACTAGATGCTATACTAAAAATCTGGTGCCTCTACCTCAAAAAATAGCCCCCCCAGGGCCCCCAATACCCACGGATCAATTTCCTATTATTCCCTATGGGAATCATTCTCCATAGGGAATAATAGAGTGCCCAGTAGACATTTCCCTCCCCCCACACACACTTTCTAAAGGGGGGGAGGGCCTCCATACCATGAATCCTCCTCCCTCTCTCTCACACACACAAATACTTACTTGGTCTTCTTCCGGAGAACTGTGCCTGCTGAGAAAACGAAAGCAAAGAAGGGAGGGGCCGTTCTCCGAAGCCCTTCCTGTTTCCTCCTTCCTGCCCAGCCTTAAAGGGACAGGGATTTTACAAACTGCTCAGGAGCTCTACAACAGGAGCTCTATAGGTATGTTCTCCCCCCCTCCACCCCCCCCCCCCCCGCTTCTCAATTTTTGAAGACCGGGAGATTAAGCTGGGAACCCAGAAGTCTCCTGCTAAAGCGGGGGGATTGGGAACCCTATCTTCTAGGGTAAGCGTGTTGTTCTATAGTGTCCGTTGTTTTATCTCCCAGTACCCTTTCCTTGTAGAAATAAATATGTTTTTGCTTTTTCATGTTAAATGCCTCTCAACAATTATTTGATCCAGCGATCCATGGCACTGTTTGAGATAAAGAAATAGAATTCCAAACAGAAATCCCTAACAATTTACTCCCACCAGCTAGCTGACTGGCAGTGGACAGGAGCCCACAAAAGCAGGAGATCTCTCGCTCCCACCCGGGGAATGGTCTCCCTAACCCTTGGACAAAGGCATGGTGTCACTTCTGGATTTCACCTTTCTAGGAATCACCAGAAACTCTAGGGTCAAACTTTGTGGTGATTCCTAGAGAGGTGTGATGTCACTTCCGAGTTTCCCCCAGAAATGATGTCATGCCATTTTCCCAACTGTTATTTAGTTTGTTTCCGACTTGTGTGGAATAGTTGACATCAGGGATTGCCAAACTGTGGCTCGGGAGCCACCTGTGGCTCTTTCACGCATATTGTGTAGCCGTCAAAGCCCCCATTGGCTGGTTTAGAGAAGGCATTTCAATCTTCAAATCTCTTCTCCGAACCAAGTCAGTCAGCAGCTTGGAGAGTGCATTTAAAGTTAAAGTTGCTTTCTTTCCACCTCTCTCTCCTACTCCTATCTATTTTCCTTCCTTCTGTCTGTCCGTCTTGCAGCTCTCAAACATCAGACATTAATGTCTTGTGGCTCTCAAACATCTGACATTTTTTTCTGTGTGGCTCTTATGTTAAGCAAGTTTGGGCACCCTTGGTTTACATGCTTCAAATACTGGCATAATCTAATTCAACCAGGCTACACAGCCCTTTATTCCCGTTAGCAAATATCTCTTCCTATAGTTTCTTGCTATTTGTGAGAGCACTGTTGTATTAACAGGACAGATGTGTTTTCTGGAATGCATCTTGATTGAGGAAGAGATTTTATTATGGACTAGTATTTTGATAAGAAGAGCCCCGTGGCGCAGAGTGGTAAAGCTGCAGTACTGCAGTCAGAGCCCTCTGCTCACAATCTGAGTTCAATCCCAGCGGAAGCTGGGTTCAGGTAGCCAGCTCCAGGTTGGCTCAGCCTTCCATCCTTCCGAGGTCGGTCAAATGAGTCCCCAGTGTAGATGACTGGGGAAGGCAATGGCAAACCACCCTGTAAAAAGTCTGCCATGAAACCGTTGTGGAAGCAACGTCACCCCAGAGTCGGAAACGACTGGTGCTTGCACAGGGGACTACCTTTACCTTTTTATTTTGATAAAGCCTAATTAAACTTTACATAATAATGTTTTCATAAGGTGGAGTGTTATTTAAAAAAATAAGAACCCTCCACACACATATGTGTCTTCTGGCTCTTGAACTTCTGAAGATTATTAAATGTGGTTCAGAAGATTAGTAAGAGAGCCAGTTTGATGTAGTGGTTAAGTGTGCGGACTCTTATCTGGGAGAACCGGGTTTGATTCCCCACTCCTCCACTTACAGCATCAGGAATGACTTTGGGTCAGCCATAGCTCTCACAGGAGTTGTCCTTGAAAGGGCAGCTGCTGTGAGAGCCCTCTCAGCCCTACCCACCTCACAGGGTGTCTGTTGTGGGGGGAGAAGATATAGGAGATTGTAAGCCGCTCTGAGTCTCTGAGTTCAGCCACCCTGGTATAGCACTTTGGCCTGAGTACTGTGAACATCTTTTCCCCAAAAGGTCATATTTCTGATCATTTTTGCATTGTGGGAACATTTCCAGTAACATGAGAAACCATGGCTCTTGTGGAGAAAAAAAACTCACCGCAGCTCCATCTGGAAAGTTGGGCAACACAGGTGCAGGGAGGAGTTGTGAGGGTGTTCTTCAAATGGGTCCTGGAACTTCTCCTGCTACCCAGATAGCAGAGAAAGGGAATATGTAGCAGTGGCTTCCATTACTTGTATATTCTATGAGAAGATGCCCCCCTTCCATTACATGGACGCTTGACACTGCCTTATACTGACTCAGATCCTTGGTCCATCAAGGTCAGTATTGTCTTCTCGGACTGGCCTTTCCCATCACCTACTGGCTGGTCCTTTTAACTGGAGATGCCGGAGACAGAACTTGGGACCTTCCTCATGCCAAGCAGATGCTCTGCCATTGAGCCATAGCCCCTCCCTCTGCACTATGCCCATTGAATGCGCCACAGTGAACATGACTGAATGGAATTAATATATCTAAAAGCGACGCAGCCTTTAGCTCAGGGGTGTTGAACATGCAGTTCAGGGGCCGTATCAGGCCCCCAAGCAACTGGCTGTCATCTGCTTCTTTCTCCCTCTCTCTTGCTTCCTTCTGCATAACAGCTAATTTTGCCAGGCTTGCTCAAGTGCACAGGAGCTACAGAGCAAAACCTCTATTTTCTCCATTGGATGAGGCTCCTCCCTTGGGGAGGAAGGGGGGAGCAATAGCTTGCTTTGCCAGGCTGTAATGATCACACAGCAGAGCTACTGAGCCAAGCCTCTCTTCCTTCTATTGGCTGAGGCTCCTCCCCCCAGTCCCCTGGGGAAGGAAGGAAAGAGCCAGAGCTTCCTTTGCCCAGTTCCCTGGATCCCATGGGAGAAATATGAAGAAAGCACCTTTAAGACAAATGAGTGCTAACATTTTAAGCATGTTTTACAAAAATATATTTGCATTTGTGTTTTTTATAAAATTTATATCTCTGCTACCTAATCTTAAATAGGTACAAACATGGTCCGGCCCGACATGGCCTCCCACCTCGTCCTGTCCTGCCACCCTCCTTCCTGGTGTGGCCGCAAGTACTTATTCTCACGATTTTTTATAACTGATCACATCTTTTTTTGAAAAATTAAAATTAAAAATCCGTAAATTAAAAATGTGAAAAGTTTCAAGGTGCTCTTCATTTCCCCTATTTTTTAATAATGCGGGGGGGGGGGCGCTAGTGGGTGACTTGCCTAGGGCGCCAGAAAGCCTAGCACCAGCCCTGGACTTCTTTGCATATTAGGCCACACCCCCTGATGTAGCCAATCCTCCTGGAGCTTACAGTAGGCCCCGTAACAAGAGCCCTGTAAGCTCTTGGAGGATTGGCTACATCAGGGTGTGTGTGGCCTAATATGCAAAGGAGTTCCTGCTACAAAAAAAAGCCCTGACCACGGCTGATGTCTTGCAATTCCTATTTAACTGATCTTTTCTAGAGAGATCTTTTCAAAATATTGAGCTTTTTTTGGTGGAGTTTCCCCCCCCCCGGCCCTTCCCTGGTCACCCCTTGCTCCTCTTTGGCTCCTTTTAGAGCTATATTTCTGCCCAGGCATTAAAAAAATGCTGAATGCCTGAAGCAAAGTAGTAGAATAAGCATGTTTCTCTACTGTTCCTTGGCAGGCTCTCTGGGCCAAGTCCTGCTTTAAATTAAAGCACATGTGGCTTGCGTTTAGCATTATCATGAAAATGAAATTACCACTTTAGAAAAGTCAAGTTATTTTGGAAGTGAAAACTGCAGGTCAGAGCCCACCAAAATTCCCCCAAAACTTGTTTCGAGAAACATCTTGCCGAATGTTTCGGGCCTGCCGGAGCAGCTGCTCCTTCCCCATTCCCCCCCGCCCCCGTGCCGTGATTGATGACGACTTCTCCCGCTCAGTTTCCTACATTTGTTACAACTTTTTAAGCGGAGGGCGCTAAATCAAGACGAGAAGCTCCCTTTGAAAAAATCTCTCGGTTGTTGCCGTTCTGGCTCAGCCTGCGATAGACCCAATGGAAAGAAAGGGAGTTGTATGGGCAGGGGAGATTCATCCTCTCATTCTGAAGTCCTCGAGGGACCGGCTGGACAATAGTCACTGAAACAATCCTTGAACGATTCCTTGTTGAGCGGTACCCCCTTTGAGGTTATTAACGAATAAGCTAATTGTATTGCTGGTTGGCTGACTCAGTCGCTCTCTAGGCTGAAGACTCCCTGTTCTCTCTCTTTTTGGAATCTGGAATGACTTCTTGTGCCCAAAGATTTAAGTGGGTGGTAAAAACTCGTGCAATACGCTGATGCGGGGGTTGGAACAGGGAAAGCTCTGGTTTTATTTTTAACTTCTTTAGTTAATCGTCTACCCTCAGGGGTGGGAAGTTAATTCTTAGATTGTGCCAGGGCGGCTTAAAGTTGGATGCCGGAGGTTAAAGACGAGTCACCACAGTCAGAGTGAAACTTGGAGGTTGGGTCTTCCATTTTCTGTAGTAGTGCCAGGGCCTTTTTTGTAGAAAAAGCCCAGCAGGAACTCATTTACATATCAGGCCACACCCCCTGACATCACCATTGTTTTACACAGGGCTTTTTTGTAGAAAAAGGCCAGCAGGAACTCAAGTGCATATTAGACCACACCCGCTGACATCACCATTGTTTCACACAGGGCTTTTTTGTAGAAAAGGCCCAACAGGAACTCATTTGCATATTTGGGCACACCCCTGACATAACCATTGTTTTCTGCAAAAAAAAAGCCCAGCAGGAACTCATTTGTTTATTAGTCCGCACCCCCTGACATCACCATTGTTTCACACAGGGCTTTTGGGCAGAAAAATCCCAGCAGGAACTCATTTGCATATTAGGCCACACACCCCTGACACCAAGCCAGCCGAAACGGCATTCCTGTGCATTCCTGCTAAAAAAAAAAAAGTAGTAGTGCTAATAAAAATGTTTAAGGCATTTACTTATAACAACAGCACGGCTATGTTAGAGGTACACAGGACAAATGACGGGGCTTACCTGCTTCCATCTCATCCGAGTCTTTCCTTGTGAGAGGGTTGGATTAGATGACCCTGGAGGTCCCTTACAGCGCTATGATTCTATGAAACATGTAGGCTGCAAGAATTCTCCCAGAGTCCCCCCCCCCCCCACACTTTGGCAATGCAAATGAGATGGGTCATGGCTGAGTTATAGGTAGGGGTCATTTTTTAGAAAAAGAGGCGCCACAGCTTATTAGCATAACTCATTTGCATATGCCACACACCCCTGACATCACCGGAAGCGTGTCAGAATGCCAGGTAGCGGAGATATAAACTTGATACAGGGCACAAAGAAACACAAAGATTATTTTTTTTCTTAAACATGCTTAAAACATTAGCACACTCACAATAAGTCTCTGATAACTGACACCTCTTGCTCTGAATTATTGTATCAAAATCCGGAGACAATGTCTGTGCTGTAGCTATCTCGAGTATGCCATTCAGGTGTTGCTCAGGGGTGTGTGTGAAAGTTGCAAACCTACTTTCGATTTATTGACATTCATTACAGAAATCTCATGTTCGATGCTCAGTGCCCTAGGATCCAGGGGAAAACATGAAATGGCTGGGTATTGCGAGCTTTTGTACATAAATTGCTTCATGTGCTGGTCAAGAACACATGAAGAAACCATGACATAGACTGAGGGCTATGTGTTTGTCTATAAAGCTATAGTCTTCCCCAAAGAAATTACTACAACTCCTATGAGTCAGTGCAAGAACAGAGAGATAGCCAGGCCTTGGATTCAGCAGGAGCTCACAGGAGTACAGCTCCTGAACCTTTCTGATGCCCCCCTCCCCACCTACCTTGTCCATTGAATAGTAGGTGCATAAGAATCCCTGGATTAGGAGAGCAGGCAGTCAGCCAGCCACCAGGGACTTTGCCACACCCCCAGCAGCCCTCATTAACTCCTGGAGAAGCCCACACCACCCTTTCTCCACTTTGTATGTAATTTTGGGCAGCAGGTGACTTGCTGGCCTTTTGACTGAGGAGGGGGGAGCAGCCAAGGAGGGCCCCAGGAGAGTGAGGCCTACTTGGACTGGCTGGATCTCTAGCTAGCCCAAGCAGACCTCACTTGCCCAGGGCTCTCCTTTCTTGTGTTGGGTTGCTTTTGGCTGGTGGGGTGTGTGGCATATGCTAATGAGTTATGCTAATGAGCCCCGCCATCTATTTTTCTACAAAACGACCCCTGGATCTGAAAGACCCAAGTTCGAATCCCCACTCTTCCATGGGAGTTTTCTAGGGGACACCGGCCAGTCTCTCACAGCCTAACCTACCTCATAGTGTTGTGAGGATAACATGGAGGAGGAGAGAATAATAATGATGTAAGTTGCTTTGTGTCCCCATTAGGGAGAAAAGCAGAATATTTTGTTTGTTTGTTTGTTTGTTTGTTTGTTTGTTGAAGCATTTGGATGCCACCTTTCCATTCAGTGAGGGTCCACAGGGTGGCAAACATTTTTTAAAAATTAAAGCATTGGGGAGGGGCCATAGTAGTAGAACATCAGTTTGGCATTCAGAAGGTTCAATTCCCGGTATCTCCAGTTAAATTCCCAGTATCTCCAGCCCTATATGGTTGAGGACCTGCCTACCTTAGTGACCCGTCTCTCCCCATATGTTCCCCAGAGGGTACTCAGGTCAGGAGCACAAAACTTACTATCGATCCCTGGGCCGAGGGAAGCAAGACTGAAAACAACTCGAGAAAGGGTCTTCTCAATCATCGCCCCCCATTGGTAGAACCAGGGCTCTTTTTCTAGCAGGAGCTCTTCTGCATATTAGACCATGCCCCCCCCCCCCCAATGTAGCCAGTTCTTCTGGAGCTTACAGTAGGCCCTATACTAAGAGCCCTCTAAACTTTTGGAGGATTGGCCACATCAGAGGGCGGGGCCTAATATGCAGATGAACTCCTGCTAGAAAAAGAGCCCTGGGTGGAACCAACTGCCTGAGGTCAGAGCCTTGCGGGACCTTGCCCAATTCCACAAGGCCTGCAAGACGATATTATTTCAGTTAGCTTTTAACTGAATGATAACCACCGCCACGATATTAGATCTAAATGGATGTTTAAGAACACTGAATGCCATCCTTAAAGGTAAAGTAAAGGTAGTCCCCTGTGCAAGCACCAGTCGTTTCCGACTCTGGGGTGACGTTGCTTTCACAACGTTTTCACGGCAAACTTTTTATGGGGTGGTTTGCCATTGCCTTCCCCAGTCATCTATGCTTTCCCCACAGCAAGCCGGGTCGCCATTTTACCAACCTTGGACGATTGGATGGCTGAGTCAACCTGGAGCCGGCTACCTGAACCAGTTTTCACTGGAATCAAACTCAAGTCGTGAGCAGAGGGCTCCGACTGCAGTACTGCAGCTTTACCACTCTGCGCCACGGGGCTCTTTTTGTTAAACTGTATGTACATCCTTAAACTGTATGGAAATTAGCACCAAATTGTTTGAAATTGTTTTTATCTAATGTTTAATTTAACTGTTTTTATTGTTACCCTATTATGTATTGTGAGCTGTCCTGAGCCTGCTTCGGTGGAGAGGGCGGGATACAAATCAAATAAATGAAACTAACTAGACTAAACTAAACTTAAAAGGATTTGGCAATAGGTGATGAGTAGAGTTGCCAAGTCCAATTCAAAAAAATATCTGGGGACTTTGGGGGTGGAGCCAGGAGACTTTGGGGGTGGGGCCAGAAGGCATTGGGGGTGGAGCCATTTGCAAGGCTGGAACAAGTACAATTGAACTCCAAAGGGAGTTCTGGCCATCACATTGAAAGGGACTGCACACCTTTTCAATGCCTTCCCTCCATTAGAAATAATGAAGGACAGGGGCACCTTATTTGGGGGCTCAAAGAATTGGACCCCCTGGTCCAATCCTTTTGAAACTTGGAGGGTGGTTTGGGGAAAGGCATCAGATGCTATGCTGCAAATTTGGTACCTCTACCTCAAAGAACACCCCCCCCCCAGAGGCCCAGACACCCGCAGATCAATTTCCTATTATTCCCTATGGGAATCGTTCTCCATAGGGAATAATAGAGTGCCCAGTATACATTTCCCTTCCCCCCACCCCCAGTTTTTAAAGCTTTCTAAAGCAGGGAAGAGCCTCCAAACCAGGGAATCCCTTGCCTCCACCTGGGGATTGGCAACTCTCCCTCTCTCTCACACACACACGCACACACACGCACACACACTTACTGGGTCTGGTTACTTGCTCTGAAAACAAAAGCAAAACAAACGGAAGCTGCAGCTGACCTTCCCCATGAAGTGCTTCCTGTTTCCTGCTTCCTGCGCAACTTTAAAGGCACACAAACAACAGAAACACACATTTTAAAACGGGACCTGTTTGCAGGTTTCTAAACAATTAGAATACAATTAATATTATAATTCAATTAAAACACATAAACAAAAGCCCAATAGGAGGAGAGTTGATATCCGCTATTGGGGGTATGCCAAATGAAACGGAAAGTCTTCATCTGCTGGTGAAAGACAACTACCAGGGGAGACACATGAATCTCTCTGGGGAGGGAGTTTCAAAATTTTGGTGCCACTACTGAGAAGACTCTTTCTTGGGTTGCCTCTCATCTAGCTTCAGATGTTGGGAGTGGCCAAATAGGGCCTCTGAAGATGACCGGAGTGACCAAAACCAAAAAAAAGTGCCTTGTAAGCTCTTGGAGGATTGGCTACATCATATGAGTTCATATGGGAGAAGATCAGGCCTCAGATTCAGCAGGAGCTCACAGACGCGCAGCTCCTGAACCTTTCTGAGAGTTCCCCCTCCTCCTTCCTACCTTGCCCATTGAATAGTAGGTGCAGCTGCATAACAACCCCTGGATGAGCTCCACCACCTATTTTTCTACAAAGTGACCCCTGGAGAAGATAGTCCGTATAAATATCTAAATGTAACGGAATGCTTTGTCTACTGATAAATAGAACTGGATAGAGTTGAATGTAGGCTTGCCTTGCCAGCTCCAAGTTGGGAAACTGCTGGAGATTCTGAGGGGCACTTGGGGAGGACATGGACCGTAGTGTCATAGGGTGTTTTCGCACTCACCTTCAGCCGGCGCCGCGACCCTCTTGACGACGGAGGATCTGTGCTGATTTCCCACACGAAGCGCTGGAGCAACCAGAAGAGCCGCCAATTTCCGGCGCGAAGCCCGCTCAAGCGTTTTCCTGCTTCTTGGCGATTTACGTTTGAGCGGGCTTCGCGCCGGAAATTGGCGGCTCTTCTGGTTGCTCCAGCGCTTCGTGTGGGAAATCAGCACAGATCCTCCGTCGTCAAGAGGGTCGCGGCGCCGGCTGAAGGTGAGTGCGAAAACACCCATAGAGTCCACCCTCCAAAGCATCCATTTCCTCTCTGTAGTCTGGAGATGAGCTGTGATTCCAGGGAATCCCCAGGTCCCACCTGGAGGTTGGCATCCCTAAATGAGATTTCAGCATGATGCTCAGCAATACTGCCACATCATAAGGGGTGGAATTCTAGCAGGAGTTCCTTTGCATATTAGGCCACACACCCCTGATGTAGCCAATCCTCCAAGAGCTTACAAGGCACTTTTTTGTAAGCTCTTGGAGGATTGGCTACATCAGGGGTGTGTGGCCTAATATGCAAAGGAGCTCCTGCTAAAATTCCACCCCTGCAGTTAATGATACCGTTGTTCTTTGTGCATGCTTCATGTTCCTTGTCCCAAGCCACATGCCTGCTCACTCTGTCTCACGGAAGTATAAAACTGGATTGCATTTTAGGATGGTGCTGTTCTGATAAATGACTAGGCTAGGGGAAGGGAATCATGAAAGGTAACTATAACTGTTTAGATTAAGTTGTGATTTTAGGATTCACAATGAAAAACCAAATATTTGCTTATTTTGAAGTCCACAGGAATTGAATTCATTACTTTTTGGAGGTTTGCAACCAAGATAAGTATTTGAACATGTGTTTTTGTTGACATTTTATGTGCAGAAGTGATCCTCAAGTGGCATCAATATCTAAACCAGAAGTGACAGGAAAATAAGAATTTGCATCGGGTAAGCCATAATGAATTTTGAGTACATAGAGGAGCAAAAAACAGGAACTTATGTGATTTCTGCCGCTGTGCCTATCGACACAGATGTTCCCAGATCTTGCCACTAGTTGTGAGCAAACTGAACATTTTTTTTTAAAAAAGACATTGAATTATGATTTCTTGGCAAGCTGTGCTATAATTTACCAGAACATGTTCAACAAATTCCTGTATCTCAGCAAAATAATGTTTAGTGCAGGGGTGTCAAACATGCAGTTCGGGGGCCGAATTAGGCCACCAGAGGGCTCCTATCAGGCCCCCAAGCAACTGGGTGTCACCTGCTTCCTTCTCCCTATATATTGCTTCCTTCTGCATCACAGCTTCCTTTGCAAGGCTTGCACAGGAGCTACAGAGCAAAACCTTGATTTTCTTCATTGGTTGAGGCTCCTCCCCCTTCTGGTCCACTGGGAAGGAAGGAAAGAGTCAGAGCTTCCTTTGCCCAGTTCCCTGGATCCCATGGGAGAAATACAAAGAAAGCATTCTTAAGGCCAATGAGTGCTAATGGTTTTAAGCATGTTTTAAGTTTTTAAAAAATATATTTGTGTTTATCTGTGTTCTTTATAAAATTTATATCCCTGCTTCCTAATCTTAAATAGGTACACACATGGCCATGTGTGCTCAGCCGAACCCAACATGGCCCGGCCCCTCAAGGTGTCATTTATGTCAGATCCGGCCCTCATAACAAATGAGTTCAACACCCCTGGTTTAGTGTATCTGACTCCTGTAACATTTCAAGCATCACTGACTGGGATGAGTGGGGTTCTCTGGCCTGTGCCCACAACCCCAGAGAGATTTCTGGGGTGAGGGCCTGGGGAGAGTCATGGCTGACCTGGAAGTAAAATCACTTCAGATGACACTCTAAGACACTGTCAGACATGTGGCCCGGGGCCAAATCAGGCCCCCGAGCAACTGGCTATCGTCTGCTTCCTTCTTCCTCTTTCTTGCTTTCTTCTGCATCACAGCTTGCTTTGCCAGGCTTCCTCAAACGCACAGGAGCTACTGAGCAAAGTCTGTATTTTCTCTATGAGCTGAGTCTCCTCCTTGGGGAAGAAGGGGTGGGAGGGAAAGCTTGCTTTGCCAGGCTCTCTCAATCACACAACAGAGCTACTCGACCAAGCCTCTGTCCTGTCTATTGGCTGAGGCTCCTCCCCAATCCCCAGGAGGGAAGGAAGGAAAGAGTCAAAGCTTCAAAGATTCCAGGTTTTCACGGCTGGTAACATCATTAGGGTTTGTAGAGTCTTTCGGGATCAAGTGCCGTGTTCTACTGGAGAAAGTTTTCCTTCCAGACGTTTCGTTCTCAGCTGCGGAGAACATCCTCAGTGGCGTTGCAGCCGGAGCAGGCGCTCAGACCTTCTTGGCTGACTCAATGCACAGCAGCCAAGAAGGTCTGAGCGCCTGCTCCGGCTGCAACGCCACTGAGGATGTTCTCCGCAGCCGAGAACGAAACGTCTGGAAGGAAAACTTTCTCCAGTAGAACACGGCACTTGATCCCGAAAGACTCTACAAACCCTAATGAAGTCAAAGCTTCCTTCGCCCAGTTCCCTGGATCACATGAGAGTGATACAAAGAAAGCATCTTTAAGACCAACGAGTGCTAATGTTTTAAGCACGTTTTCTTTTAAGTTTCTAAAAAACTAATTGTGTTTGTCTGTGTCCTTTATAAAGTTTATATCTCCACTAGCTGGCATTACATTTTATGATGTTCATGTTCCACCCCCAACAAGGTCAACTTTATGTCGAATCTGGCCCTCATAACAAATGAGTTCAACACCCGTGTTCTAGGAATTCCCCCCCCCCCCCAATTTTTATAGTTAAAAGATGTAGAGATTGGGAGAGTTCCTAGAGCATAACCCCGAATTTACATCACTTCCAGGTCAGGCACCATCCTTCCTCCTGTTGTGAACCTCCATGTCAGCAAGGATGTGAGCACAGCAACAGGCAAGCGCCCACTAGAAGCAGGCCCTTGGTAAGTCTATTGAGGAATAGTTTACTAAGTGATCTGGGAATGTCTAGAGGTGTTCTCGTATGGACCGAGAGAAAAGATCATATAAAAATGTATAGAATAAGATATCATACAAGAAGAAGAAGAAGAATGCAGATTTATACCCTGCCCTTCTCTCTGAATCAGAGTCTCAGAGCGGCTTACAATCTCCTTCTTCCGCCACAACATATACCCTGTGAGGAGGGTGGGACTGAGAGACCTCTCACAGAAGCCACCCTTTCGAGGACAACCTTTACGAGACCTATGGCTAACCCAAGGCCATTCCAGCAGCTGCAAGGTGGAGGAGTGGGGAATCAAACCTGGTTCTCCCAGATAAGAGTCCACGCACTTAACCACTACACCAAACAAGACTTTGATGAGTTCATGCATTTAATAATACACTCCTTGGGGTTCGTGTCCTCGTCGCAACAGGCTCTGGAAAATCTTGGTGTTTGGAGAATGTCCTAGGAGTATTTCAAAGAACCATTTGGTGGCTCTCCTCCTCCCGATTGGTTAAGCTGTTTAGCACACTTTATTGCCTCCATGATTTATGGTCTGATGAGGACACTCAAAACAAGGCTGTGAGCCTCTCTGGGACTGAGCTGGTACATATTTTATGCCGTTTCAAATAAATCAATGTCTGCTGCAGCCTAAAAAATAAGAGCCTTGAAGAAAAGAAAATTGCAGAGCTCTATTTCCACAGCTTTGTGTGCTGCTTCCTGCAAAAAGCAGGAGAACTTCATTAGCGTGGAAGTATGGATCTGTGAACCATTAAGTTCCTTATTAATCATTTTAGTGACTTAACGAGTGGTATGGAGGGATGGATTACTCACGAGCTCCCTCCTCGTTTGGGCCGGTTTCTTCACACATGGAGATTTGGGGTTCACATATGGAGACTTGCGATTCTTGTTCTTCCTTAAAACGAACCATCATTCTTGTCCTTCCCTAAAACGAACCGTGTTTGTGCAACATTCTAAAACCAGAGCGAAGATTCCATTCAGCGGTTGGCTTCCTTAACCGGGTGGCTATGAGTATCTTGGCCCCAACCCATTACCAAGTTGATTGCATGGAGTGAATGAACAGAGTGAGCGTCTTCCCATGATCGGAGAGCCAGTTTGGTGTAGTGGTTAAGTGTGCGGACTCTTATCTGGGAGAACCGGGTTTGATTCCCCACTCCTCCACTTGCACCTGCTGGCATGGCCTTGGGTCAGCCATAGCTCTGGCAGAGGTTGTCCTTGAAAGGGCAGCTGCTGTGAGAGCCCTCTCAGCCCCACCCACCTCACAGGGTGTCTGTTGTGGGGGAGGAAGGGAAAGGAGATTGTGAGCCACTCTGAGACTCTTCGGAGTGGAGGGTGGGATATAAATCCAATATCTTCTTCTTCTTCTTCCTAAATATTGTTGATCATAGGGAGGGAGCACATGCACAGACACTTCCTCTGCATGTTTGCTGTGTACGGACCACTTGATGGAAGCAGGGCGAACACATGCATGCCCATTCTCCCACCTATACTGTCAGTCAACACACATATGGCTGTTCTGTACAGGGCGAACATTGAAGAGGTACGCTTGAAGATGAAATATGAGCAGAAACCCCCTGAGAAATTTCACTTGTCTTATTGCAACTTGTTTGACTTCTCTCAGAATTCCTCACATGTTTTTTGCCCAGGCATTAACCTATCTTTTGATTTGATTTAGGTGTAATTGACTGGAATCCAATGGGTGTTTCCAGGAAATATTTTGCAAAAGATGGTTGGAAGGCACAGGGTATAGAAACCTTGCCAAAGCTAAGAACATATGGGTTCATTCATGGCTGGACGAGAGCATTCCTGGAAACTCAATACCTGTTTTCTTGTTTGAAGACACACAGGATGCAAATAAGGGCACCCTAACGTGATACTTGTAGCCACCATCATGCTTTTTAGTACTTCCAGTACTTCCTTAGATGCCCCCTGAGCTTTTCAGAAAGTGGGCAGGGCCACGTTAAGACAAGGCTTATTATTGACTGCCCTCAGTAAAACAAAAGGGGTTTCCATGAGAGAGTAAGGGGATGAATAAGTTTTCTTCAGGCTTTCCTTCTTCCCAGAGGTGTAATTCCATCTGGCTCCTCTTCCTCTGGCGGTCATTTTGGGTTTGGCTCCTCCTCCCGCACCGGCCATTTTGAAGGGGCAGTCACCACTCCCTTGCAAAATCCCAAAGCCGCTCGCAGGTTCAAAATGGTAGGAGACCTGTGATGTGAATAACAAAGTAAATAAAGGGCACAGAAAAGAGGAAAGTCTGGAGGACAGAGGAAGCGAGGAAACTGAATCTAGGGGCAATGAGGAGGCTGTTATTTGAAAGGTCATTGTTGCTTCAGAGTATTCAGAGGATAGGTCCTACATACTTTTTTTTTTTTTCTACACAGTCATAAAGATCACAAGTTAACGATAAAAAAAGAGCTGGGATTTACAGGAATCCAAATGTAGTGTCATATATCTTTGCAACCAAACTCTACCTAATAGGAAATAGATTTTGTTCTTCTGTGGCTGATTTCGCACTCACTTTGGTCCGGGGCAGGCTTCCGTTTCCACGTGGAGCAAACTGGCGATTTCGCACCAGTTGCTCCGCGCTGTCATTTTGGGTGGGGGAAACCCACGATTTGCCCTGCCACAGTGTAAACCTGCTTTTTCAGGTTTATACTGCAGCAGGGCAAATCGCGGGTTTCCCCCGCGCAAAATGGCGCCACGGAGCAGTTGGTGCGAAATCACCAGCTTGCTCCACGCAGAGACGGAAGCCTGCCCCAGATCAAGGTGAGTGCGGAATCAGCCCGTGATTTTGTACTCCCAGACAAGTGCTCTGATCTGGATGCCCCGGCGTAGCATGATCTTATCAGATTGGAGACTAAGTAAGGTTGACCCTAGTTAGTATTTTGATGGAAGACCATCAAGGAAATCCAGAGTCACTATTCAGAGGCAGACAATGGCAAAGTCACCCATGAACGTCTCTTGCCTTGAAAACCACATGGGGTTCAGTGTAAATTTAATCTGTTTAATCCATGACTTGGCAGCTCTTTCCACTACCAACAGACAAGTGTCTCAGAATACATCAAAAGAACTTCAAAAATTAGTACATCTTTATACCAAAATTCATCTGAGATGGCACAAAAATTAGTTTTATCTAGGAAGTCATATTGTTGCCTAAAACAATATGTGGGCATCATCAAAAACTGGTAACGCTTTTGAAGAGAAGGTGGGGTTTTTTTTTGCTTCAGGTAGCCTTGGACAATAAGAGCCCCATGGTGCAGAGTGGTAAAGCTGCAGTACTGCAGTCGGAGCCCTCTGCTCACGACCTGAGTTCGATCCCAGTGGAAGCTGGGTTCAGGTAGCCAGCTCAGGTTGACTCAGGTCGGTAAAATGAGTCCCCAGCTTGCTGGGGGGAAAGCGTAGATGACTGGGAAGGCAATGGCAAAACCACCCCGTAAAAAGTCTGCCGTGAAAACGCTGTGAAAGCAACGTCACCCCAGAGTTGGAAACGACTGGTGCTTGCACAGGGGACTACCTTTACCTTTAGCCTTGGACAGTGAATGGAGCACAACCCTTTGGTGCTATTTAGTTCACTGTGCTTATAAGATCTTCCAACATCACCATAAAATGCCTAATATAATTTCAGGACTTTGTTGCTCTCTCAGTGCTCCAGGAAGAATGCGGGGTTTTCTGTCCCGATGGCTTCCCGAGGGATGTTGCAGTGGTAATTTATCGCAGTTTTCCTATACCATTGTTCCTAGGAGAACTATCTCAGTTTCAGGGGAACTCTTTTTTCCCCAGAAGGTAAGAAGGAAAACAGATCGCTCTTTCTTAACAAAATGCAGGATATAAAGGGATACCTGGCGCCTCTAGAGTCATTTGCTGAGCAGCAAACAGGGGCAGAAGGTTGACTTTCCAGAACAAATATCTTTATTGTGTAGAAAGTCCAGACATGAAATGTAGCAATTACCTTGGTCTAAGAATACAGCGACCTACTTTAGCAACTACTGATCAATTCAATGCCGGGGGGAGATTTGTACTAGGTCTCATCTCCCAGAACATTTGAACCCTGTGCCAAGATTGGATTTCCTCGAATGTGTATAGGGAGGAGTGTTTTTTATATATATAATATAAATTGTTATGAGGACAGAATGTTCCCATTTAGTGTCAGGAGCTTTTTCTTGAGTTGCGAAAGTACAGGCCGGCTGGCAAGCACCAAAGACATGAACCGAGCTGACGGTACAATGGATTTGTAATATTTAATCAAGTTCTCAATGATCACAAATCTCACAATGCATTCCGAAAGGTTGGGAGCGGGGGGGGGGGGGAGGGGGAGGAAAGTGCAATACATAAACCAGCTGAGCCAATATTTAAAGCCTTTTTAATTTAACAGAACCCGTTTTTACAGTATTCAGGATATGTAGCTGGCTTAAACGCTTGTCACATGATCTCCTGTCCAGATGTGCGAGTTGTGTATCTAGGAACGGGCGAGCCAAACCACAGTGCTTTCCCCGTCGCTCGTAGCTTGTTACTGTAACTCAACCGTACACCTCTCGGTTACAGAAGCGCCACATTAATATGTCGTAGAACAACAATAACACGGGAGGAGGATTAAGTTAACCATAATATTAGCAGGTATCTAAAAATAATAACAATAAAAATCATGAATTCAGACAGATTAATTTGTCTCTGCCTCCAAAAAACATCAAATATAAAACCCTCCAAGTATGCGCTTGTTTTAAATGTGCCTGCTTGGCCCTCTCTTAACCTGTAATGGAAAACCTTTCCCCAAAAGAGGAGGTTTCCTTAAGCATTCTGCAGTTCGAGGTTTAGGCCCAAGAACCTATTCAGCTCAACTTGCGACAGCCGCTGGGCTTCTAGGGCTACAGATCTGGTTGAGGATCATTATTGTGGAGAGCAGGGGTAGAATTCAAGCAGGGGTAGAATCCTTTGCATATTAGGCCACACCCCCTTGATATCACCAATCCTCCAAGAGCTTGCAAAAAAAGAGCATTGTAAGGTCTTGGAGGATTGGCTACATCAGGGGATGTGGCCTAATATGTAAAGGAGCTCCTGCTAGAATTCCACCCCTGTTGGAGAGAAATTCTGTGACAGAAGAACTTTTAAGAGAGCTCAGTGAGAGAATTTTTAACACAGACTACACCCAGGCCTCGGATTCAGCGGGAGCTCACAGGAGCACAGCTCCTGAACCTTTCTGAGAGTTCTACCTCCTCCTTCTGAGAGTTCCACCTCCTTGTCCATTGAATAGTAGGTGCAGCTGCATAATCTCTGGATGAGCTCCACCACCTATTTTTCTACAAAACGACCCATGGCTTTTCCATCATTGTTGATTCTTGTCAAGCAGCTTTTCAGGATTTTGAAGCGCTTTAAAAACCAGCCACGCCTGTTTTAACCAAATATGACAGTACTAGGAACAGGGCTTTTTTGTAGTAGGAACTTCTTTGCATATTAGGCCACACACCTCTGATGCAGCTAATTCTCCTGGAACTTACAGTAGGCCCTGTCAGAAGAGCCCTGTAAGCTCTTGGAGGATTGGCTGCATCAGGGGTGTGTGGCCTAAAATGCAAAGGAGCTCCTGCTACAAAATAAGCCCTGATTAGGAATAAGGCCCATTGTGGAGAAAAATGCAATGGGCTCTAGAAAGAGGTTCTGGCTGGCTGAGTCCAGACTGGCAGTTTGGGGCGCATGGGAGTTGCTTGGAAACCGGCTGCCTCAAAAAGGAACAGTTAAATCCCCTCCACGCATTCCAGTGCAAGGAGCATCTATCCTGCCCATTGGGGCGCCTTGGTGCGGTCAGACGGCTGTAGAAGAAGATTAAGATATTCAATTTTTATCCCGCCCTCCACTCCGAATCTCAGAATCTCAGAGCGGCTCACAATCTCCTTTCCCTTCCTCCCCCACAACAGACACCCTGTGAGGTAGATGAAGATATTGGATTTATATCCCGCCCTCCACTCCGAAGAGTCTCAGAGCGGCTCACAATCTCCTTTCCTTTCCTCCCCACCCCCACAACAGACACCCTGTGAGGTGGGTGGGGCTGAGAGGACTCTAACAGCAGCTGCCCTTTCAAGGACAACCTTTGCCAGAGCTATGGCTGACCCAAAGCCATCCCAGCAGGTGCTAGTGGAGGAGTGGGGAATCAAATCCGGTTCTCCCAGATAAGAGTCTGCACACTTAACCACTACACCAAACTGGCTCTCTGTAGCGCACCATTCTCTTGGCGCAGTTGGGGTTTCTTTTTTTTATACATTTTTTAGTGGTCTTAGATCCTGACATCAGGATTCTTGCATTCCTCTTTAGCAGAATAAAAACTCACAAGTTCCAAATGTCTAAATCTCAAAGGGGGGGGGGGGTTGGTATAGCCAGCTTCTCCACCATCCCCTCCCCCAATAAAGAAACCAAACATTTGGAAACTGGGGCTTAGATCAGTTCAGAAGCCTAGACAGGCTGTTCTAACACCGAGTCATTAAACTTTTTTTTTCCCCCTCTGCTGCCAGACTCTTGGCATTTTAGGCTTCTCAGTTTTGCAAGATTTATTCCTTTCGAGGACCAGTCACACAGGCCTTCCTGTGCTATTCAAGTCCTATTCAAGTCTAGCGGGAGTGGTGATAATGGAAGATTTATTTCCCTAATTTTCTGCAAGAAGCGATTCACAAGAAACTATTGTTTCCAGAGAGGATTTACACGAAAGGCCTTCCCCGTTTTAGAAATAGCATGAATCCTCACAGAAGTTAAGCTTAATTTCCTCCTCCCACTGAAATCAGTAACGGGGTTAGAGTGGGGTTGCCAATCCCCAGGTGGGAGCAGGGGATCCCCCAGTTTGAAGGCCCTCCCCCCACTTCAGGGTCATCCGAAAGCAGGAGGGGGGGAGGGAAATGTCTGCTGGGCACTTCATTATTCCCTATGGAGACTGATTCAAATAGGGTATAATGGAGAATTTATCCATGAGTAACTGGGGCTCTGTGGGGGGCTGTTTTTAGAGGCAGAGGCACCAAATTTGCAGCATAGCATCCATTGCCTCTCCTCAAAACACCCTTCAAGTTTCAAAAGGATTGGACCACGGGATCCAATTCTATGAGCTCCTATCCTTCATTATTTCCAGTGGAGGGAAGGCATTTAAAAGGTGCGTGGTCCCTTTAAATGTGATGGCCAGAACTCCCTTTGGAGTTCAGTTATGCTTGTCACAGCCTTGCTCATGGCTCCACCCCCATAGTTCCCAGATATTTCTTGAATTGGACCTTGCAACCCTAGGTTAGGGGTAGGGAACAGAGAACCTTATTTGCGCTCTCTCTCTCTCACACACACACACGCACGCAAAAGCAAACACATGTTCTGGGTACTACATATATACACAACTGAACTACCGCTTTCCTCCACTGGACGTATGGAAGCGAGGTTGGCTAGAAACTGTGTATTTTATAAATTTCCCCCCTCCTGCAAGAGTAGTCTTTTTCTTTTTGAAGAATGTGCTTACTATTGCAAGATTGTTAGAGGTCATAAGCAGGGGTCGCTTTGTAGAAAAAGAGGTGGTGGAGCTCATCCAGGGGTTGTTATGCAGCTGCACCTTCTATTCAATGGACAAGGTAGGTGGGGAGCAGGAGGGGGAACCCTCAGAAAGGTTCAGGAGCTGCGCTCCTGTGAGCTGCTGCTGAATCCGAGGCCTGGTCATAAGTAATTCTTTTTGCATCCATGACCGCAGTGCTAAATCATCAAACAAACAACAGACAAAAAATATTTTAAGAGGGGGGGCATGATTCTGGTACTCTTGAAGCCAGACCAAGCAATTGTGAGTTCAGGTGATCATCATGGGGGGGGTGTAGAAAAAGCCCAGCAGGGACTCATTTGCATATTAGGCCACACCCCCTGACACCGCCATTGTTTCACACAGGCTTTTTTGTAGAAAAAGCCCAGCAGGAACTTATCGGCATATTAGGCCATGCTCCCTGATGCCAAACCAGCCGGAACTGCATTCCTGCTAAAAAAAAAAAAAAAAAACCCTGGTGATACTGTGTAATACCGAAACTTTACTTCACAAAGAGGGCTTTTGAGAGCCAGTTCAGATATTGTTTGCTGTGAAGGATCACAGATGCCTAGGCCATGGCCACGTTATCAATAACGAGGCCACTGCTGGCACAAACGTCTCACATGCAAACACAGTTCATCACAGGATGTTAAACGGGTGCCCTTGAAATCAAGCTCTTGGGATATTTGGTTAATGTAGCTGAGTTTTGGCCAGTCACAGAAGCACGATACTGAGTGCAGTAACTGGATATCCCAAGAAGTATATTGCAAAAAATGAAAACTGACACTTATTCAGGTAGACCCAGTTCACATTCAGGTTGTAATCGAAAGGAGAGGAAAGAAGCCCAATCTAAAGAGTATTTTCCCTATGCAAATGGTGGGCGGGCGGGCGGAAGGAAGGAAGGAAGGAAGAAAGGAAGGAATAATTCTAACATAATAACTTGTAGGTAATAATAAGGCTGATTCTGCACTTAGTTTTGCTCCGGGGCAGGCTTCCGTTTCTGCGCAGAGCAAGCTGGCGATTTCACACCAGTTGCTCTGCGCCGCCATTTTGCACAGGGCAAACCTGCGATTTGCCATGCTGCAGGTTTACGCCGTGGCAGGGCTCTTATTCTAGCAGGAGCTCCTCTGCATATTAGACCACACCCCCTGATGCAGCCAATCCTCATGGAGCTTACAGCAGGCCCTGTACGAAGAGCCCTCTAAGCTCTTGGAGGATTGGCTACATGAGGGGGGCATGGCCTAATATGTAAAGGAGCTCTTGCTAGAAAAAAAGCCCTGCACTGTGGCACGGCAAATCGCGGGTTTACCCCACGCAAAATGGTGGCGTGGAGCAACTGGTGCAAAATCACCAGCTTGCTCTGCACAGAAACGAAAACCTTCCCCGGAGCAAGATGAGTGCGGAATTAGCCTAAGTAGAAGAATGGACAGCAATCACACTTGTTTTCAGCATAGCAGCTGACACCCTCCCAAACCAAAATGCCTCAGTGATTTAAACTGATTCAAATGTGAATGGGTTATACGACGCTGATCTAAATGTGATGCGGATTTAAACTGTTTTACATGTCATGCTGAAGGGCAAGAAAAAAAACTTATTGATGTGTCTTTGCAAACACCAAGATTTGGTTTAACATTAGCATACCAGAGACTTGTTGCCTGGGCCAGCATTGTGCTGGAACATAAGAACGTAAGAGAAGCCATGTTGGATCAGGCCAATGGCCCATCCAGTCCAACACGCTGTGTCACATAAGAGAAGCCATGTTGGATCAGGCCAATGGCCAAAGGCCCATCCAGTCCAACACTCTGTGTCACATTATAACATAAGAGAAGCCATGTTGGATCATGCCAATGGCCCCTCCACTCTGTGTCACATAAGAGAAGCCATGTTGGATCAGGCCAATGGCCCATCCAGTCCAACACTCTGTGTCACATTATAACATAAGAGAAGCCATGTTGGATCAGGCCAATGGCCCATCCAGTCCAACACTCTGTGTCACATTATAACATAAGAGAAGCCATTTTGGATCATGCCAATGGCCCCTCCAGTCCAACACTCTGTGTCACATTATAACATAAGAGAAGCCATTTTGGATCATGCCAATGGCCCATCCAGTGCAACACTCTGTGTCACATAAGAACATAAGAGAAGCCATGTTGGATCAGGTCAATGGCCCATCCAGTCCAACACTCTGTGTCACATTATAACATAAGAGAAGCCATGTTGGATCAGGCCAATGGCCCATCCAGTCCAACACTCTGTGTCACACAGTGGCCAAAAAAATTATATAACTACATGTGCAATCCTACTATGGTGAAACATCTTAGTGTTCAACAAAAATATGGAGTAGAGGTATATATACACACACACACACACACTGTGGCTAATAGCCACTGATGGACCTCTGCTCCATATTTTTGTTGAACACTAAGAAGTTTCACCATAGTAGGATTGCACATGTAGTGGGCTTGTTTAAATGGGATGCTGGACACAGGCAGTCACATGGGTGAGCACTTCTTGTCCACTAGTGCCATGTTCAATTCAGGTTTAAAGTATCTAGGATAGCTAGAGAAATGCCTCTTAGTTGACTGGCTCTGCTGGTGGACCTCCTGATGGCCCCTGGGTTTTGGCCACTATAACATAGTGGGTTCTTAGGCATTGAAGAGGCGAGGAGGACGCGAATAACAGCTCTTTATTTGATACAGCATTGTAGATTGCTGTACAGTAAAGGCTGAGAACTGAGCCAATGGCGCCAAACTTGTATAAAACTCCGGGTTCCCATGTAAGCATGTTATTGGATCAAACCGGCGAGGGCTTGTGATTGGTGTAGGGCAGCAGAGATTTGGATCCTGCTGCTCATTGTTCCCAAGTCCCCAAGCTCAGTCTGTATGGCTCCAATGAGCCCAGCAGAAGCACCCATTAGTCTTCAGTTGAGTCCACATACATAACAGCCACTGTGTGATACAGTGCGTTGGACTGGATGGGCCACTGGTCTGATCCAACATGGCTTCTCTTATATTTTCATGTGGAGTTTTGGGCACGTCACCACTGCTTACTCTCCCTCATCCACTTCCAACCAAAAAACAATTTCAACAGACGCTTGGGAGGGGGAACAGTGTGAGGACTTCTGGTGTCCTGGCCCCACTGATGGACCTCCTGATGGCATATGGGTTTTTTAGCCACTGTGTATACAGAGTGTTGGACTGGATGGGCCATTGGCCTGATCCAACATGGCTTCTCTTATGTTCTTAATAGATGATTTGACACATCACATCCACAAAGCCAACAGAACTGTCTAAATAGATCCCCCCACCAGTCAGTTAAGTAGTCTGCAATCCATTAATAGACCTCAGAAAGTTATGGCTGCTCTCTCTCCTCTTTGAGCTATGACCTCACTCCAGTGCACGAGCCTTGCCCACTCCTTCTGGATAATCCCGACTAGCCAGCAATGTCACTCCTCCATGATTTATGGTGCTTAAAGTACTGACTGTCGGCTTGGGTTTATTGCAAACCACATTTCTCCATTTCAGAGCTGCAGAACACCAATCATGGCTCTTTTATTGATAGAATGTGTACATAGCAGCTTTAGGGGAGGGGAGCCGTTAGCTTGTGCCAGATATCGGGAAAATTTTGTCAAGTCCAAGAAGGAGAAATTATATAAGTGATGTTTCAGACCAAGGTTTTTTTTTTGTAGCAAGAATTCCTTTGCATATTAGGCCATACACCCTTGATGTAGCCAATCCTCCAAGAGCTTACAGGGCTCTTATTCCAGGGCTTACTGTAAGCTCTTGGAGGATTGGCTACAAAAGAGGGGTTTGGCCTAATATGCAAAGGAGCTCCTGCTACCAAAAAAGCCCCGTTTCAGAGCATTCACATGCCTCGCTGCAGAGAAGCATGGATACACAAACTTGTCTATTTTGTAGATAGATCCAAGCGGGCAGCCGTGTTGGTCTGAAGCAGCAGAACAAAGTAGAAGTCAAGAGCACCTTTAAGTCCAACCGAGTTTTATTCAGAACGTAAGATTTCGTGTGCTCCAAGCACACTTCATCAGTCTGATGAAGCGTGCGTGGAGCACACAAAAGCTTACATTCTGAATAAAACTTGCTTGGTCTTAAAGGTGCACTGGACTCCTATTTTGTTCTCGTCCATTTTGTAGTTCTTTTAGAATTTGCCAGTTTTCAAGATGTAAACCTTCCGTTCTTTTACAGCTTATCGCTGTCCAAGAAGTCTCAGTTCTTTGAATTTTCTCCTTTGTTACCTTTTGGTTGACAAACAGTGCAATCCTAAGCAGAACGGCACCCTTCACTTCAGTTGACTTAATTAGAAGGTGTAACTCCACTGAGGGTGGCACTATAAAATGAATATTTCTTACAACAGACCATTGTAGTTAAGAACATAAGAGAGAAGCCATGTTAGATCAGGCCAGTGGTCCATCCAGTCCAAAAAACCAGGTGCCATCAGGAGGACAGGATTCTAGAAGCTCTCCCACTGATGCCCCCCCCAACTGCCAAGAATACAGAGCATCACTTGCTCCAGACACAGAGTTCCATCTATACTTTGTGGCTAATAGTCACTGATGGACCTCTGCCCCATATGTTCATCCAGTCCCCTCTTGACGCCGACTATGCCTGTAGCTGCCACCACCTCCTGTGGCAGTGAATTCCATGTGTTAATCACTCTTTGGGTGAAGAAATACTTCCTTTTATCCATTCTAAATTGACTGAATCATAGTCTCAGAGCGGCTTACAATCTCCTTTATCTTCTTCCCCCACAACAGCCACCCTGTGAAGTAGGTGGGGCTGAGAGAGCTCTCCCAAAAGCTGCCCTTTCAAGGACAACCTCTGCCAGAGCTATGGCTGACCCAAGGCCATTCCAGCAGCTGCAAGTGGAGGAATGGGGAACCAAACCCGGTTCTCCCGGATAAGAGTCCGCATACTTAATCACATGGAAACATCTGTCTGCCATAGCCCACTCGTGCCTACCTCATGCAGCAATGCCTCCACAACGGTTTAAACAGAAAGTTCCCGGTAGCAAAGCCCTTGTGGCACTTCCGTGGCACGTTTCCAACCGTGTGGTCGGCCCGGGCACACCATGCAAGCACAGGACCAGTGTGATCACTCCAAGCTACGCATGTGCGGCCCACGACTGTCAACGGGTGGGTGCCGTCTGCTCACCACAGCACATCTCTAACTATATTGGCTTTTTAAACGTCGAGAGACTTGCGTGACTAAATCCCGGTCTGATCGCACCCTCTGTGTTACGCTTAAAGGCCTGGTCTTTTGAGAGTGGATTCAGAGGGGTCTGGAGACCAAGTCCTATGAAGAAAGGTTGAAGAAGCTGGGCATGTTTAGCCTAGAGAGGAGGTGGCTGAGAGGTGATAGGATCGCCATCTTCAAGTACTTGAAGGGCTGTCCTATAGAGGATGGTGTGGAATTGTTTTCTGTGGCCCCGGAAGGTAGGGCCAGAACCAATGGGTTGAAATTAAATCAAAAGAGTTTCCGGCTCAACATTAGGAAGAACTTCCTGACGGTTAGAGCGGTTCCTCAGTGGAACAGGCTTCCTCTTTGGGAGGTGGTGGGCTCTCCTCCCTTGGAGGTTTTTCAACAGAGGCTAGATGGCCATCTGACAGCAATGAGGATCCTGTGAATTTAGGGGGAGGTGTTTGTGAGTTTCCTGCATTGTGCAGGGGGTTGGACTAGAAGACCCTGGAGGTTCCTTCCAACTCTAGGATTCTATGACTGTTAGAGCGGTTCCTCAGTGGAACAGGCTTTCTCGGGAGGTAGTGTGTTCTCCTTCCTTGGAGGTTTTTAAACAGAGGCTAGATGGCCATATGACAGCAATGAAGATCTTGTGAATTTAGGGGAAGGTATTTGTGAGTTTCCTGCATTGTGCAGGAGGGGGTTGAACTAGATGACCCAGGAGTTCCCTTCCAACTCTATGATTCTAAAAAGAACGGAGGGAAGCCAATCCCGGGACAAGTAGAAACTGGTATGGACAACAAGACAAATGCAACTTCCTAAACGTCACAATATGCTGCTTGGTATGGAATTCCTTTAAAAGCCCATCCCAGCACCTGCTGAAAACTGATACCCTCTTTTAGAAGGGAGCTTTGGTTTAGATGATATCAGCTACTCTCACTCAACTTCGACAATCTGTAGCCCTCGGAGCCCATTAGCTTTGCTGAAGAAGCGCAACTTTTAAAAATAACCTTAAAAAGGAATCTACACCCATAAATCCAGTAGAGGGAGGCATGACATAGAAGTGTCAGCCGAAAAACAAGGATTGTCTTTCGATGTTTACATTCAATCATCTGAGCTGAGCCCGTAAACAAATATGTATCTTTCTATTTTAAAATCTGGTCTGAGGGGCGAGATTGCTCAAGCAAAAGGAAAGCTAGCTTTTTAAAAAATATATATATATATATATTTCTCTTTTATTGCTAAATGCATTTCGAGTAGGTGGCTCGTGTCGATTCCAGGAAATCTGAGAAGCAGATTTTTTTTTTCCAAGAAACTTCCTCTTCACAAATATCCATTCACTCGCATGACTCTGTCTGGGAGCTTGTCGTTATTGAGGAGGGCGGGAAGGCAGCATGGGTGATACCTAATCTTGTCAGACCTTGAAAGCTAAGCAGGGTTGGTACTTGGGTGGGAGACCACCAATGAAGGCCCTGCAGAGAAAGGCGGTGGCAAACCACTTCTGCTTCTCGTTGGCCTTAAAAGCCCCTTGCTGGAGCCACCGTTAAGTCCATTGTGACTCAACAACATATACATAGGCAGGGGTGGAATTCTAGCAGGAGCTCCTTTGCATATTAGGCCACACACCCCTGATGTAGCCAATCCTCCTGGAGCTTACAAAAAAGAGCCTTGCAGGGGCGTAGCTAGGGCTTCGGGGGCCTGGGGCCCAAGATTTATGTGGGCCCCCCTATGTGTGTGGCGGAGGGGAGGGGGAGGGGAGGGGCTTCCCTGTCTTAAGACGCCGAGCGGCGCGCGGCCCTCCCCACATCCCTCCGCCCCCGCAGCCTGCCTTGCGCACACTTTGCAAACTTTCCTCCCGAAGTTCCTCTTTCTGGTGCGCCGCCGGGGCCAGGAGCAGCTGAGTCCTCGGCACCTGGGAGTTGAGGGGGCCGGAGAGCTTTAGGGCACTGCTGCCGAGCGCGGGGATGCGGCCACTGGGCGCGCAACGCCGCCGCCGCCTCCTCCTCCTCCTGCTGCCCGCCGGACGCCGCTTCCCCCGCCCCGAGCTGGGACTGTGGCCGGAAGGTCTGCGCGACGCTCCGGAGCCCTGCCGAAGAGGGGAGGGACCCCCCTTGGCAATGCGGGGGCCCCCCAGACCTGGGGCGATCCGCCCCCCCTGCCCCCCCTCCCTACACCACTGTGTGGCCTAATATGCAAAAGAGCCCCTGTACATATGGAATTATTGAAGCTCTCCTTGGCTGTGAACAGACGGCTTCAAGGTGCCCTGGAAGAGAGCTTGTCGGAATAGGAGTGGCTGGGAGCCTTTGGACGGCACATAGCCCACCCCCGGAACATGGACGTGTTGTGTGCACCATGGAGGAGCTTCCAGAGTGCTCGTGCTCCTGTTGGCCACTCCTGGCCGTCCAGACAGCTGGGGAAGTGCCCCAGAGCTGCCTCAGAATTTAGATACCACTTCAAATCTCACAGTTAAGCAGGATGCATAATCGGGTGGGAGCCCAACCAAGGAAGGCTCTGTGGAGAAAGGCCTCTGCATCTCACTTGTCTAGGAAGTCACTTGCTGGGGTTGCCATAAATTGATTCTGACTTGCCAGCATGTGCATGCATAGAATCATAGAGTTGGAAGGCACCTCCAGGGTCATCTAGTCCAACCCCCTGCACAATGCAGGAAACTCACAAACACCTCCCCCTAAATTCACAGGATCTTCATCGCTGTCGGATGGCCATTTAGCCTCTGTTTAAAAACCTCCAAGGAAGGAGAGCCCACCACCTCCCGGGGAAGCCTGTTCCACTGAGGAACCGCTCTAATGGTCAGGAGGTTCTTCCTAATGTCGAGCGAGAAACTCTTCTGATTTAATTTCAACCCACTGGTTCTGGTCCTACCTTCCGGGGCCACAGAAAATAATTCCACACCCTCCTCTATATGACAGCCCTTCAAGTACTTGAAGATGGTGATCGTATCACCTCTCAACCGCCTCCTCTCCAGGCCCAGCTCTCAGCCGCCTCCTCTCCAGGCCCAGCTCCTTCAACCTTTCCTCATAGGACTTGGTCTCCAGACCCCTCACCATCTTCATCGCCCTCCTCTGGACCCATCCCAGCTTGTCTATATCCTTCTTAAAATGTGGTGCCCAAAGCTGAACACAATACTCCAGGTGAGGTCTTACCAGAGCGGAGTAGTCTGTACATTTTAGTTTCTATAGAGTAGTCTGTACAACGTAGTCTGTACATCTTTGTGGGAGGGAGACTGTTACGTCTGGGCTTGTTCTCTTGTACATTGCTGAATAGCGACTGACTGGCAGGGCCAGATCTGGGGTGGGGGGGCAGAGGAGGCAGCCGCCCCGGGCGCCAGAACAACGGGGGCATCACCAGCACCTCTTTCCCCTCCAAAAATAGGTAGATCTTCATGGTGGGAGGGTAGTGGGGGGCACCGTTTTTAAACTCCCCACACACAAAAAAAAAAACAGGTACATGCAGCCCAGCTGACTGGAGGAGGCATGCCTGAACTTGTTCTCCAAAACCCAGTGGGAGCTTGGAATTTAGAATAACAGACTACTAGGATTGTGGAATCCGCAGGCCGATTGGACAGGCCGTTACAGACAGCCAATAGGGTGCCTGGGGTCAGTTCACACTCTCCAATAGTTTGGGGAGTGGGTGGAGTTCAAGTGTATATAACCAGACTGAGGCCTGTGTGTTGCATGTTAGTTTTGGTGGAATCACAATAAAAGGAGCTGATCACTATGCCTGGCATCCTCATATTTACCACCGAACCTGGTATATCACCGAGACTATGGTAAGGGCATCTAGTTGATGCTAACACTAGAGAGTTCATACAGCCAAGCATGATGGAATTTATCGGGTGCATTGTTGTGTGATTGTGAAGGCATTCTGGATATGGCCTGCACCAGGCCTGGCCCTAGGGCGCAGGGTGCTCCAGGCAGGCTTGCCACCCCGCAAGAGAGTGGGGCAAGAGAGTGCGCCAAGGGAGCCACTGGAAAGAGGGAACCGAATCAAAGAGGGTGGCACAGGGTTCCCCTTTAGTTTCATAGCTCTTGTAGGAGCTGCATTTACTAAACTTGGTGTCAAGGCAAAGAGAAATGCATAATGAAGCAAACAGTAGTCAGTGATTTATATGGTACATGTGTGTTTCCTTCTCCCACTGGTGCAAAAAAAAAAAAATTATCTAACCTTTCCCTATGCTGGTCTTATGGGGACTGTTATTCCCAGCTTTTGTTTTTTAAAAAGTTTCCTAGCATGGTTACGTTGTAAAGCGCATACATATGTATTTTATCTTTCTGTGCAAAGGAAGTATTAAGAGTTTTAATAAAGACGTGTGTGTGTGTGATATTTATTCATGTCTTGCGGCTCTCAAACATCTGACGTTTATTATATGTGGCTCTTATATTAAGCAAGTTTGGCCACTCCTGCTATAGGGTCACCAAAAGTCTTGATAACACTTTCCACTGCCAGGCTGGGCTGCCCATTTCTGAACCAACTCCCCCCCAAAAGGGGGCAGTAGGCAAGAATATCTCTAAAACAGAAACAGCCCTCTCTGATCGTAAGGAAAAACTCCAGCCACCCTTATGGGTTTGGGAGAATTTGGACCAGAACAGGGGGCTCCCCCTCCCCCTATTTTCCTGCCTGCCTTGACCTCCAATCTCACCGGATCCCAGAAGCTAAGCAGAGTTGGACCTAGTTGGTATTTGGATGGGAGACCACCAAGGAAGTCCAGGGTTGCTATGCAGAAGTTGGCAATGGCAAACCACCTCTGAATGTCTATTGCCTTGAAAACCTTATGAGGTCACCATAAGCTGGCCACGACTTCACGGCGCTTTCCAGCACCATCCCTGCGCCTGCCGAGCTTGTTGTTCCACTAACGCGAGGGAGGGTGCGCGGTAATCCGGCTTCCCCCTAATTGGCTTCCCGCCATCTGCTCCCCTACTCGGTTCCATTCAATTTCACCCAACACTTCCTGCATCGAATTCCTCCACATTCTCCTCAGCGGGACCTCTGCATTTTTTCGTCTTCCTCTCCTAATCCAGGTCTCCCCCTTGGTTCTAATTACAAACCTGGAGGATTTAGCTGGAATCTAAAGAGTAATGTAATATGAATGCAATGGCCACACACACAAAAAAAAGAGCACTTGGTATTTTGAAGCCATTACAAACTTAGCTACAGTGAAGTGAGCTGGGGATTAAAATTCACGCCAAAAATAGTTTGAAAGACTTCTCTGCTTTGCGTGTGTGAAGTGCCGTCTAGCTGCAGCCGACTTCTGACAACCCCAGCAAGGATTTCCAATGCAAGTGAGTCTCAGAGGTGCCTGGCTATTGGCTTCCTCCGCAGAGTCTCCCTTGGAGGTCTTTCAGGGCTTTATTTGTAGCAGGGACTTCTTTGCATATTAGGCCACACCCTCCTGATGTAGCCAATCCACCTGGAGAGCCCTGTAAACTCTTGGATATCTTAAGGGAAGATATTTTCAAATCCCAACTGGAGCTACAGTTTTAAAGGATTTAATCCATTATATTTTATTTTGTCCCATGTACACAGGGAGTAGAGCCAAATTTATTGATAATCTGTTAGCAGGGCGTAAATTTTCTTCTGACGCCGATAAATTGGTCTTTTTGTTATCTGATACTGATCCATTTGTCACCTATAGAGTGTCATAAGAACATAAGAGAAGCCATGTTGGATCAATGGCCCATCCAGTCCAACACTCTGTGTCACACAGTGGCCAAAATAGATAGATAGATAGATAGATAGATAGATAGATAGATAGATAGATAGATAGATAGATAGATAGATAGATAGATAGATAGATAGACAGACAGACAGACAGACAGACAGACAGACAGACAGACAGACAGACAGACAGACAGACAGACAGACAGACACAGAGAGAGAGAGAGAGAGAGTCTCTTTTTGCCTTGGCTGCTAGAAAAATCAGAGCCAAAACTGCCTTAGATTAGTTGACTTTATTTTAGACGTCGATAATTTTACAGTATATTGCAGGGGTGGCCAACGGTAGCTCTCCAGATGTTTTTTGCCTACAACTCCCATCAGCCCCAACCATTGGCCATGCTGGCTGGGGCTGATGGGAGTTGTAGGCAAAAAAACATCTGGAGAGCTACCGTTGGCCACCCCTGGTATATTGATATTTACCATAAATGGGTTCATTAGATTTACAACATTTTTAACTTAACTGTTTAGATATTGTCTCAGCATTATGGTGTTATAACATCTTAGCAGTTTAAACCTAACTGTTTTTATTTTAGCATTTTAGCAATGCATTTAAGGTTTTAATAGTTGCATTATACCCCATGTAACCCATTGGCCTGTTTATTGGATGGTTTTTATCTCTCTCTGATTACTTTTTATGATATCGTGTTTAATCTTATATTGTGACGGCCAATGGCCACATACAATAAATCTTTTCTACTTTCTTTCTTTTCGTAAGCTCCAGGAGGACTGGCTACATCAGGGGGGTGTGGCCTAATATGCAAAGGAGCTCCTGCTACAAAAAATGCCCTGGTTCCAATACTGGCCCTGTTTACCTCCTGAAATGTGACAAGATCAAATGATACCATGTAGCCTTTCCTTCTCTTCTCCGCTTAACAGTGTTTCTAGGTGTCCTTTGCCCCCTGGCTGGGGATGGGAGGTTGTTTTGCCAGATCTAGGTTGGGAAACTCCTGAATATTTGGGGGTGGAGCCTCAGCAGGGACCTCAGAGGGGAACAATGCCCCAGAGTCCACCCTCCAAAGCATCCATTTGCTCCAGGGGAACTGATCTCTGTAGTCTGGAGATGAGCTGGAATTCTGAAGGATCCCCAGGTCCCACCTGGAGGCTAACAGAGAAGTAAGGATGGCTGAACATAAGAACCTAATGCCAAAATGTTATCTGCAATAGCGCAAAGTAGTCAAACCATACAGATGAATGAAGCTATTATTTCAAATCTAACAGTGAAGTTGTAACTGTAGGAAAATCTTAAAAGGTACATAAGAATAATACTAGTACAAAATGTGTGAATACACAATGAAATTTTCTCAAAGTATGCACAAATACACAGGAACACCTATAAGTTTGATTCATTTCACGTATCAGTGTTATCAGAGGATTTTTTGTAGCAGGGACTCCTTTGCATGTTAGGCCACACACCCCTGATGTAGCCAGTCCTCCTGGAGCTTACAGCAGGCCCTGTACTAAGAGCCCTGTAAGCTCTGGGAGGATTGGCTACATCAGGGGTGTGTGGTTTAATATGCAAAGGAGTTCCTGCTACAAAAAAAAAAAGCCCTGAGTGTCATACATTATAATTTGAATCATACTTACGAACTATTCTTGGAACGGTGAACTGCATGAATCATACTTTGAATCACACTTATGAACAGTTCTTGGAACTGTGAATTGTAACATGTAATGTGTGTGTATGATATTGTATATGAAATGAATTTAACCTAAGGGTGTTTCTATGGTATGCTGTATTTGTACATACTTTGAGAAAACTTTGTTGTCCATTCACACATTTTGTACTAGTATTGTTCCTATGTACCTTTAAGATTTTCCTACAATTAAAACTTCATTGTTAGATTTAAAATAATAGCTTGATTCATTTGTATGGTTGAATAACTTGCAGCATTGCAGGTAATATTTTGGCAATAGGTTCCCACCCGGAGAGTGTTATTTCTTGCAGCCTTAACAACTTCTTCTTCTTCTTTCTTCTTCTTCTTCTCTCTCTCTCTCTCTCTCACACACACACACACACACAGGGGTAGAATTCTAGCAAGAGCTCTTTTGCATATTAGGCCACACACCCCTGATGTAGCCAATCCTCCAAGAGCTTACCAAAAAGAGCCTTCTAAGCTCTTGGAGGATTGGCTACATCAGGGGGTGTGGCCTAATATGCAAAGGAGCTCCTGCTAGAATTCTGCCCCTGCGCGTACGCGCGCCCACACACACACAACTTAAATCCCTGATAATTCTATCCAGGGAATCTTCATCTTTAATTCATGAATTTGAACTTTCCAGAGCTCTTTGAAAGGAGTAAGAACTTTCAACCAAATCAGATGCTAAAATATTATTGCAGGACTTGCCACCCATTAAAAAGAAACTCGCTTTTCGCTTCTTGGCTCGGAGTCAAAAGCCTCTTTCTTAAAGGAGGTGCTGAAAAAGCGTCTGGGCATTAATTTGTATTCGTGGGAGATTTTAGTACTGCCATAAATCACGGTAAATCACAAATCGGCCTTTAAACGGGAGGGGCTCATAACTTTCCCTTTTTCTTTCTTTCTTTTTTTTTTGCTGTGTAAGGCTGCGAAAAATGGGGGGAAATGTTGGAAATGCTAGATGGCAAAGGAGGATGCTGTTGCATTTTCACTGGCTGCTGTAGGTTCTTTTGCCGGCATTTCTGACTTATCAGATGTCTTCCAAATAAATAATGCCAGGCATCTCAGCTTGTAACGATGAATGAAACTTTCATGCGTGCAGAAAAGGATGTGGTTACAAATCCAGGGTGCTTGTTGGTGGTCTTAATTTCCCTACGCTCGTTAATTCCACAAAACAATCTTTATGGTAGCCCCAGAGGATCCCTTTTCTGCACACTGATGCAATCGGAATTTAAAGGATGGTGAAAAACTGGGCAGCGTCTGCGCAAATGGTAAGTCACTGCAGCACGTCTGGGGGTAGAAGATGCCATCAGTCATAGACAATTTACAGTGACCCTGTAGAGTTTTCAAGGGGAAAGATGTTCAGAGGTGTTGGCCATTGCCCGCCTGTGCCTAAGAGCCCTGAACTTCCTTGGTGGTCTTCCATCCAAGTAGGGTTTCCAAGTCCCCCGTGGCCTCTGGCAGGGGACCGTTTTCACGCATGCTTCATGATGACATCACTCGGAAGTGACATCATCACACTGGCGACGTCACGTGCTAGCTGCTCTAGGAGCATCTGGGGAAACTCTATGGTTTTCCCGGACACTCTAGCAATTTGGGAGGGAAAACTTTATGGTACCATAGAGTTTTCCTCCCAAATTGCTAGAGCGTCTGGTGTGCGACATCACTAGCACAATGACATCACTTCCAAGTGACATCATTGTGCCGGCGATGTCGGGGGAGGATTCCCCCACCGGCCCAATGTGGGCTGGCAGGTTGGGAACCTCTAGGGTGGGAGGACCCACACCCAGCCCAGGAACTTGGCAACCCTACATCCAAGTATTAACCAGGGCTGATACTCCCTAGCTTCCAAGATCTGATGAGATCAGGCTAGCCTGGGCCATCCAGGATGGGCAGGAGATGAACAAAAGAGGTTTGCCACAGCCTGTCTCTTGAGTAGTGACCTTGGACCTCCTTGGTGGTCTCCTAGGGCTGACCTGGCTTTAGCTTGCAAGCTCTGATGAGACTGGGCTAGCCTCAGCCATCCAGGACTGGGCAAGAGATGAACAGAGGTGGTTTGCCGTTGCCTGCTTCTACATAATGACACTCAGGGCCACACACCCCTGATGTAGCCAATCCTCTGCATCAGATAGGGAGGAATGGAAAATGGAGGAATGACACAGACCCTTAATTCTTAATTTAACTCTTGGCTGAAATAGCACACATTTACGGGTGTAGGTGGGTCTAAAAATGCTATTTATTCTGCCAAGTATTTTGGACAAGGGTGTATGAATAATAAAATAAATACAAGGTACAATACCATCTCTATTTTTACTCTGCGTGTGGTAGAGACGGGCTTGCTGTTTTTGTCAGATTGTATCTCGAACACTGGCCGATGACTCAACATCAGGCGCTTGGAGGGTAATTGCTTTAATAAAGGTAAACGTTAAACAAACATTATTATGAAGGCAGATGAGCCCAAGGAAATGTGTGGCTATTTCTACCATCCTTCCCTCAGTTTGGAATCTTGGCAATATACAAACAAGGAACACAAGCAAGGCGATTTTACCATGCTGGGAAAGTGGTGTGTGTTTCTCTACTCACAACATAGTCCCGCACCACCACCCCATGGATTTCAAAAGCTCTCAAATACCTGGATGAAAATTCTAAAACTGGATTGACCCACTTCAAATTAGAAATGTGAAGGCCCAGAAAAAAAACTGGAAAAATTCAAGAAAAAAAAAACGTGTTTTTTTTTCCTGAAGCCTTTTTTGTTTTTTTCCGAAAAACTGAAAAAAAAAAGAAAAGAAAAAAAGTTGATTATGGAACATTTTATTTTAACATAATGAATATAATATTTTAAGACAAGGTATTCAAATATTTTCCAAAAAAATATGTATGGTATCAGATTATTCTAATTTCTGTGCACTGAGGACAAGCAAGTCCTAAAGCATGCCCATTCATTGAAACTTAGTCCTACACTCCCTTCTATACACTTCCCCCCTCTTCAATTCTTTTTATGAGAATGAGGTTTTTTATTTTTATTTAATTCTGTGGAAAGGAAATATGAATAATTGTTACTTCTGGATTTTTAAAAATTGTTTTGTGGAGGTTTTTTTTGTCTGTTCCACAAAAACTAGTAAACAGTTCAGGAGAATGTTGCTCCATTTGTTACAATTACAAATAAATATTATTTAAAAAGTAAATTTTGTTTATAATAATTGTTTGGCTACACTATATTTTTAATATGCTAGTTGTGATAATTTCATGCCAAGTGAAATTGTCCATAGTCATATTTTATGTTCCTAAAGTAACAGAATGACTTTCGATCTGGAAAAGAAAAAAGAAGTGCAAATGTGGCATTTTTTTCAATTTTTCGGGGGGGGGGGGCAGAAAAAAAAACGTTTTTTTCCCGAGCTTCAACATTTCCGGAAAATTTACATCTCTACTTTGGATGGTAGATGCCACGTTTTTGATGCTCCTGGGGGGTTGCCAATCTCCAGATGGGTAAAGACAGCACAACTGAAGTTATAGTGACCAAATAACTACGAATGTATTGAAACAAAATCATACAAATATGTTCAATAGCAGACTAAATGGCAATAACAATTCCCCAAAAGTTTTCACAATTCCATCAAAGGAGTCCCAATGGACAGGAGGTCGACTTGATTATTCCGGCTTCAAATCCTCTTCTAGCACAGGGCGTTCCAACCACGTATCTCAACCAAAGGCAAAAGCTCAGGAAAAATATCAGAGTGTTTCTGATGCATCAATAAGTTGCAAAAAGCGGCAAAACCCACAAGATTCTTTTTCAGTGTGTCCAAAAACTGCACATAGAATTCCCAATGGACAAATGGGACAGGAAGTCTCCAGTATGATTTCAAAATGGCACCACACTCCAAAAGGCTCAAGGTTCTTATGAGTTTTGCAACTGTGGCTCGCCTTCCATCTCATCGCTGGGGAGACTCGAGGAATGTTTAATATTTGATAGCTACAATTTTATAGCCATGGTTCCAGGGGTGGAATTCTAGCGGGAGCTCTTTTGCATATTAGACCACACCCCCTGATGTAGCCAATCCTCCAAGAGCTTACAAAAAAGAGCCTTGTAAGCTCTTGGAAAACTGGCTACATCAGGGGTGTGTGGCCTAATATGCAAATAAGCTCATGCTAGAATTCCACCCCTGCATGGTTCAAATGTCTTTGTAACCCCCTAGACAGGGCCTTTTTTTTTTTTTGCAGAAGGGACTCCTTTGCATATTAGGCCACAACCCTCTGATGTAGCCAATCCTCCAAGAGCTTGCAGTAGGCCCTGTAATAAGAACCCTGTAAGGCTTACAGGGTTCTTCTTACAGGGCCTACTGTAAGCCCTTGGAGGATTGGCTGCATCGGGGTGTATGCAAAGGAGTTCCTGCTACCAAAAAAGCCCCGTCCCTAGAGATGCTTCTCCACAAAAGCCAGCAAGGTTATCTTTTTTTCTCTTTTGCTTGGGTTGCAGTTATTTTGATGCTAAGGAAAATTTGGAATCCTGCAATGGTATGTGATATTCATTGACAGACATAGTGTATGCAACTACAACACACCTGTATATCTTCCTTCTTCATGTGGCTGGTTAGAGTTACACTGTGTAAAACCTAGGAGCGGCCTGCACTGAATGTACAAAAATCCTTACCCCTGACAACACAAATGCATAGGGCTGCTAGCACTGCCGTGGCAAATGTGGATGGATTTTTGAGGGCAGTGCCTGGAGAAGAAGATGATATTGGATTTATATCCTGCCGTCCACTCAGAGTCTCAGAGGGGCTCACAATCTATCTTCCTTCCCCACAACAGACACCCTGTGAGGTGGGTGGGGCTGAGAGGGCTCTCACAGCAGCTGCCCTTTCAAGGACAACCTCTGCCAGAGCTATGGCTGACCCAAGGCCATTACAGCAGCTGCAAGGGGAGGAGTGAGGAATCAAACCCGGTTCTCCCAGATAAGAGTCCACACACTTAACCACTACACCAAACTGGAGAGGGTGGAGTTTGGGAAGGATGTGGTCACACCCAGATGATACTCTAGGAATGGTAAAGACCATCGAGATGTGAGGCGATCACTATGGAGGCCATTTCCTGGCCATCCTCCCCCCCCCACCCCCAACACACACTTCTCAATTTCTTGAGGGCGGGGGACTGGATCTGTAGGTATTTACCTGCTGTGGTCAGGCAAAATGCAAGCCTACCAAAGTATAAGATTCTCAAACATAAGGAGAGTATTCTTTGCCTTGCCACGAGGAACTAGTCTGGAGAAGTCATGCAGTCATGACAACGAGTAAATTTTCCTGAACATTCCTTCTCTTGAAAGATGCAGAATGTTCTTCTGTAATAAAAGGGTCTTTCTGGGAACTGTAGATACCTAAATCTTCTCTATTGAACAGGGGGTGGGATAGGGTTGCCAATCCCCAGGTGGGGACAGGGGATCCCCTGGTTTGGAGGCTCTCCCCCCGCTTCAGGGTCATCAGAAAGTGTGGGGGGAATGTCTGCTGGGTACTTCATTATTCCCTATGGAGACTGATTCCCATAGGGTATAGTGGAAAATTGATCTATGCATTCATTCATTCATTCACATTTTATTTATATCCCGCCCTCCCCGCCGGAGCAGGCTCAGGGCGGCTAACAACAAAGATTCAATACATACATTGAATTATAACTAACAATATAAGCCAACAGATAATTAAAAAACTATTAAAATTCTAAAAACAATAAGTTAATATTAGTATGTTAATATGTTGGTGCTATTCAGATGGTGAATTTACTTAGCAGTTTACTCAATGAAGGCCATTCGAAAGAGGACGGTCTTGCAGGCCCTGCGGAACTGTTCAATGTCCTGCAGGGCCCGCATTTCTTCTGGAAGCTGATTCCACAGCTGTGGAGCCATAACGGAGAAAGCCCGAGTACGGGTACTCTGGAGTTTTACGTCTTTTGGCCCGGGAATAGTCAGCAGGTTCTTCCCCGCTGACCTCAGTGCTCTCTGGGGTTCGTACGGGGAGAGACGGTCCCTAAGGTAGGCGGGTCCTCAGCCATATAGGGCTTTAAAGGTAATAACCAGCACTTTGTAACAAATCCGGTATATAACTGGCAGCCAGTGCAGTTCACGCAGCCCCGGCTGTATGTGCTCCCACTTTGGGTATCCGGGGTTCGGGGGGGGGGCTGTTTTTTTAAGGTAGAGGCAACAAAGTTGCAGCATAGCATTCAATGCCTCCCCTCAAAACACTCACCAAGTTTCAAAATCATTGGACCCGGGGGTCCAATTCTATGAGCCCCAAAAGAAGGTGTCCCTATTCTTCATTATTTCCAATGGAGGGAAGGCATTTAAAAGGTGTGCAGTCCCTTTAAATGTGATGGCCAGAATTCCCTTCAGAATTCCGTCGTGCTTGTCACAACCTTGCTCCTGGCTCCGCCCCAAAGTCTCCTGGCTCCACCCCCAAAGCCCCCAGATATTTCTTGAATTGGACTTGGCAACCCCAAAGCCCCCAGATATTTCTTGAATTGGACTTGGTGGGAGAAGGAAAAGTGTGTGGGAACGTGACACAGTTGGGAACAGGAGGAAAGGTGCCCTTTTTTGCTCCCCCAAAAACAACAGGGAATGACAACGCAGTTGCTGATGCTCTAGGGATGGCCCCATAAACGGGGAAGGAGACCTGCTTCTTAGACATGAGCTCTGCTGATGTTTATGTGACCCTATGGGGGAGTGTATTTGCTATCGATGCAGCCAAACTCTGTCACAGAGTCCAGTGAGGGAGCTGTTGAAGCATGGATTTTGGCCAGCCACACTAACAAAAGTTTAATAAAGTATCCCCGAAATAGGGGTAACGATTTCACGGGATGGGCACAGAAACAGAGATTGTCCCTGGCAAATCGGATTCATGTGGAGCGTATGGAATGTTATTTCTCCTGCGGTCTCTAAAACAACTTCTTTTTTTGGTTCTAGAAACTCTCGCAAGAGTATCAAAGGCACCCGCTTGATACAGGGAAATTGGTTTGCATGAAGACGGTTCAACACAATCCACTACAGTTTAGCTTCTAATTTCCCCCATTCCAGGGAATGCAGCTTGTTGGCCGACGGCCACCATCAAATCCTGGAGCTGCTGGTTGCCCGTTTTGAGGGGGGAGTGGATGCTCTGGCAGGCAAAGATGGCAGAAAAGAAGGGCTACCAAGTCCAACTCAAGAAATATCTGGGGACTTTGGGGGTGGAGCCAGGAGCAAGGCTGTGACAAGCATGATTGAACTCCAAAGGGAGTTCTGGCCATCACATTTAAAGGGACTGCACACCTTTTAAATGCCTTCCCTCCATTAGAAATAATGAAGGATAGCGGCACCTTCCAAATAAAATAAATTACACTGGGTGTAAACATGGCACCTACCCACTAGAGAGCCAGTTTGGTGTAGTGTTTAAGTGTGCAGACTCTTATCTGGGAGAACGGGGTTTGATTCCCCACTCCTCCACTTGCAACTGCTGGAATGGCCTTGGGTCAGCCGTAGCTCTGGCAGAGGTTGTCCTTGAAAGGGCAGCTGCTGTGAGAGTCCTCTCAGCCCCACCCACCTTATAGGGTGTCTGTTGTGGGGGAGGAAGATAAACGAGATTGTGAGCCACTCTGAGACTCTGAGATTCAAAGTGAAGGGCAGGAAATAAATCCAATACTTTCTTTGGGGCTCATAGAATTGGACTCCCTGGTCCAATCATTTTGGAAATTGGAGGGTATTTTGGGGGGAGGCACTGGATGCTATGCTGAAAGTTTGGTGCCTCTAGCTCAAAAAAACAACTCCCCCCACTGAGTCCCAGATATGTGATTCTCCATGATACCCCATGGGAATCAGTCTCCTTAGGGAATAATAGAGTGCCCAGCAAACACCCTTTCCCACGCAGCTTTCTGATGGCCCTGAAGCAGGGGGATTGCTTCCAAACTGGGGGATCCCCGGCCCCCAACTGGGGCCTTGCAACCCTATAGAAAAGCCTGTTGTGGAACGTAACCCACACCGTGAGGTTGTGTACCATCTTGTCCCACCCCCTCCCTAAATTATTTTTGTGCTGACAGGGTGAAAGGCAGGGAGCAATCCATCATGTCTTTCCTGAGGTAAATTCTGAAATTCCTGAGGTGAATCTCAACTTAACACTTCTGAGGGCCAAGGCAAGGGGTAACCCAAGCTAAGGGTGAAAGCCAAAACGTTTTGAGGGTTTGCAGAAGCACCAGGACAAAAAGAACACATGTGGATGCAATATTTGTTTTCTCTTGATTTATTTCTTTTTCTTTATTTGACTGCTGGTTCTCAGCAACATGAAATTCCTGTTAGAACTGTCCATAGCTGGCTTGGAAATACAAATTTTGTCGATGGGTGCATTAGAAAAAGCCCTGGCAAAAATCAGGGCAATATTACTGTGCTGCTCCTGATTCGTAATGTCTGCTTTTTTATGATATTATTTTAGCTCAGTTGTTTTATTGTTGTAAGCCTCCCTGAGCCCGCTTGTGGGATAGGGCGGGATATAAATCTAAAAATTAAATTATTAGCAAATTTAAATAAATCATCTCACCACACAACATACATAAATGAAAGACGGTGAAGAGTCCAGTTGCACCTTTAAGGCTAACAAATTTTATTGGAGCATCAGCTTTCGAGAAACACAGCTCTCTTCGTCAGATGCGTGGATGAAGAGAACTGTTTCTCAAAAGCTTATGCTACAATAAAATTTGTTAGTTTTAAAGGTGCTACTCTTTACTGTTCTGCAGCAACAGACTAACACGACTAACTCCTCTGGATCTATGACACACAGGGGTGGAATTCCAGCAGGAGCTCCTTTGCATATTAGGCCACACACCCCTGATGTAGCCAATCCTCCTGGAGCTTACAAAAAAAGAGCCTTGTAAGCTCTTGGGAGGATTGGCTACATCAGGGGTGTGTGGCCTAATATGCAAAGGAGCTCCTGCTAGAATTCCACCCCTGATGACACATATATGAGAGAGAGACTACTTCTCCCTCTGCCAACATTAAACTGACACACTTCAGTCCCAGATAATTTCTCAACTCATTTACAAAAATAAAATAAAGTAAATTACACTGGGTATAAAAATGGCACCTACCCACTAGATGCATACCAGCTCTGCAAAATGTGCCCCCCTGATAGCCATTTAGGGTTTCAGAGAATTGAGTTGGCGTGAGGGAATGAAGGGGTGGGTGGCCTAAGAATGGAAAAATCTCCCCCTTTCTGGGCTGGGTTAACTTGAGCTGTTAATTTGAGCCGTTTCACACATTACACCTAGTCTTCAGTTCAGGCCCCCCGTGCTCCGAATAAAACCTCGCAAAGGTTGCCACCGAAAATTCCACTGCCAGTTGGAAGAACTCACAGCTCTTTCCATTCGACTTCAATAGAGCGTGCCAGTTAGGGGGAAATCCTTCTGAATTGGTCCAATACCCTATAAAGTTGAAATTAGTTCTTGGGGAGTAAAGAAATTATATTTTGGCCATATTATCTTTAAATATGCTTAATTTTTAAAAGACATATGCTAGTTTCCAGGGCTTTTTTTTGTAGCAGGAACTCCTTTGTATATTAGGTCACACACCCCTGATGCAGCCAATCCTCCAAGAGCTTACAGTAGGCCCTGTAAGAAGAACTCTGCAAGCTCTTGGAGGATTGGATACACCAGGAGTGAGTGGCCTAATATGCAAAGGAGTTCCTGATACAAAAAAAAAGCCTTGCCCGTTTCTACCAACTGAGTTATAGTCCTGAATTCCTTCGAAAGGGAAGTAGGCAAATACTGCTATTAAAAAAGGAAGAAGATTGCAGATTTATACCCCACCCTTCTCTCTGAATCAGAGACTCAGAGCAGCTTACAATCTCCTTTACCTTCCTCCCCCACAACAAATACCCTGTGAGGTGGGTGGGGCTGAGAGGGTTCTCACAGCAGCTGCCCTTTCAAGGACAACTCCTAAGGCCATTCCAGCAGCTGCAAGTGGAGGAATCAAACCCGGTTCTCCCAGATAAGAGTCCGCACACTTAACCACTCCACCAAACTGGCTCTCTGAAAGAGATGGATTCTCATTCAGTCTTGATGCACAGTTTTGGGATACAATGAAAGCAAACCTTTATTTTTGCTACTAATTCCTGTCCTATATAGGGAGGAAAAAATAGGACCCTTCTTTCTCTTCCTGGCCAGTTATAAAGAAACTAAAATTCCACATGTCAACATCTTTGAACAATAGGATGTTAGAAAATGTAATGCAATTTGAGCTTGCGTCTCAGTTGACTCGACCGGTCCCCCCAGGAAGGCTTGGTAATGAAAAATTAATAATACTGGAATATGGGATACTCTGCAAAAACACACACAGGAACACAGAGCAGAGAAGAGCGAAACACAAGATGTCCCTACACACTCGCCAACCTGCACACCGTGTACCAGCTTACACTGGGAAAAATGAACCAAGTGAGTTGCTATATGTTTGTCTGCCCTTGCTTCACAAAGTATACCAGTCACAGAACTTGCACATAGACTTCACCTAGGGTATTGTGTTCAGTTTTGGGCACCACAATCTCAGAAGGATATAAACAAGCTGGAATGTGTCCAGAGGAGGGCAACAGAGATGGTGAGGGATCTGGAGACCAAGTCCTATAAGGAAAGGTTGAAGGAGCTGGATATGTTTCGCCTGGAGAGGAGATGACTGAGAGGTGATATGATCACCATCTTCAAGGACTTGAAGGCCTGTCATATTGAGGATGGTGTGGAGTTGTTTTCTGTTGTCCCAGAAGCTCGGACCAGAACCAAGGGGTTGAAATTAAATCAGTTTAATTTCCTGACAGTTTAAAGCAGTTCCTCAGCGGAACAGGCTTCTTCAGCAGGTGGTGGGCTTTCCGTCAGGAGGTTGTGGGCTCTCCTTCAGGAGGTGGTGGGCTCTCCTTCTTTGAAGGTTTTTAAACAGAGGCTGGATGGCCATCTGACAACAATGCTGATCCTGTGAACTTAAGCAGATCATCATGAGAAGGAGGTCAGGAAGGGTTACATCAGTGCTTAGTTCTTGTGGCCCTTTCTTACATGACCAGGGAAACACCGATTGCCACTTCGGGGCCATGAAGCAATTTTATCCAGGCCATTTTGGCCAGGGATTCTGGAGGAGGGTTTTTTGGGGGGAGGCGGCATCTTCTGGGCATGGAGCAGGGGGTCACTGGGGGTGTGAAGGAGAGGTATTTGTACATTTCCTGCATTATGCAGGGATTGGACTAGATAGGGTTGCCAATCCCCAGGTGGAGGCAGGGGATCCCCTGGTTTGGAGGCCCTCCCCCCGCTTCAGGGTCATCAGAAAGCGGGGGTGGGGGGAGGGAAATGTCTGATGGGCACTCCACGGTTCCCTATGGGGACTGATTCCCACAGGGTATAATGAATTGATCCATGGTTATCTGGGGCTCTGGGGGGGGCTGTTTTTTGAGGTAGAAGCACCAAATTTTAAGCATACCATCCAATGGCTCTTCTCAAAATACCCTCCAAGTTTCAAAAGGATTGGACCAGGCATTCAATTCTTTGTGCCCCAAAAGATGCCCCTATCCTTCACTATTTCCAATGGAGGGAAGGCATTTAAAAGGTGTGCAGCACCCTTTAAATGTGATGGCCAGAACTCCCTTTGGAGTTCAATGACGCTTGTCACACCCTTGCTCCACCCCCAAAGTCTCCTGGCTCCACCCCCAAATATTTCTTGAATTGGACTTTGCAACCCTAGGACTACAATTCTATATTCTGATTGCAAAGAGATTCCCAGGTGATGAACTAAGAATCTCTGAACTAGCTGCTTCCTGTTGAACAGCAAGGAGAGTCACTAAGGTTGACCTATGAGAGGCCGTTGGAGCATTGGGCTCATACTGTGGCATACTGGATGAACTAGGTGTTAATTTGTACTTGTGATGTCCTTCCTGTACTCACATGGGCACCCTGCACAGTCCTCCTCCTAGGGATGGTTCCAGACAGCTTTTCCATTGGTGAGAAAGAGAGGAAGGAGAAAGGAAGACAGAAAGGAAGAAGGCATTTTCATCCACCAATCTTGGTACCCAGCTCTGCAAAACACCCTACAGACTATAAATTGCAGAAAGTCTCAGAACAACCAGCAAATTCCACAGAACAATCAGCACAGTCAACAACCATCTTCCTTATCTTCAAACCCCTTCCAACCTTCCCAGCAATTAACACAGAACAATGGTCACATTCAACAGCCAGTTTCCTTATCACTACCCTTCCAGGAAGCCCCACCAAACAATGGGCACATCCACAAACCAATTGCCCTTTCATCACACCCCCTCCAGCCTAGAAATAGCAGCTCTCCAGCAGCCCTGGCCCCACTCAATGCACAGCAGCCAAGAAGGTCTGAGCGCCTGCTCCGGCTGCAACGCCACTGAGGATGTTCTCCGCAGCTGAGAACGAAACGTCTGGAAGGAAAACTTTCTCCAGCAGAACATGGCACTTGATCCCGAAAGATTCTACAAACCCTAATGATGTTACCAGCCGTGAAAACCTGAAATCTTTGAAGGGGGTTTTATTGGACCACTGAAAAGGCTATCTTGAGGATCATGAGATCTGCACGGAAAAAATCCATGTGGGATGTAGGCTGGAAAAGCAAAAAGCTGGTTGGCTCCCACAACACAAAGGACATTACTCTGGGGCAAAGACTCCCATCTTTTTTGAGCCTGAGGGCACCTTTGGAATTCTGACACAGTGGAATGGCTGACACCGTGTGGTGGGTGCTGCAGCCACAAAATGGTTGCCACTAGGGCTTTTTTTTTGTAGCAGGAACTCCTTTGCCTATTAGGCCACACCCCCTGATGTAGCCAATCCCCTTAGAGCTTACAGTAGACCCTATATGAAGAGTCCAGTAAGCTCTTGGAGGATTGGCTACATCAGGGGTGTGTGGCCTAATAGGCAAAGGAGTTCCTGCTACAAAAAAAGCCCTGGTTGCCAGAAGAGGTGGAACCGGCCAATAAATGGTCGCAACAACTAACCTTCCATCACACAGTGAAAATCATTGTGCTGTAGAGGCAGCTTCTGCCAAATCAATGCTTGGAGTACAACTTTGGAATTTTTTAATTTTTTTGCCACCTTGAGTTGCAATTTAAAAAAAAAAAAATCTGCATAGCCAATCAGGAGCTTTGTTGAAGAAAAGTCGAGGCTGGCCAAGCCCACTTTTTACAAAGACTCAGTGAGCACTAGAGGTGGTGTCAGCAGGTTCCTGGTGCCCCAGGGACATCACGCTGGGGACTCCTGCTACAGAGACTGGCGACTGAAGTGGCTCCAGGGCTGGCTCGCCCACTAGGCAAACTAGGCGGTTGCCTAGGGCGCTGGGAGGGGGGGGCGCTGAATTGGGCTCCCCCTCTCCTGGTGCCCAAGACAACTGCCTAGTTTGCTTCTCCCCCTCCCCAAGCTCACTGCGATTACGCTGGGCCCTACCAGCTTTGAGGCAGCCGCACGTTTTTTGAAGCCAGCCCTGGAGTAGGCTTCGCTTCCCCTCACTTCCGGTTATGGAAAAGAGGGGGGAGAAACCTCCTCCCGCGCTGGCTTCAAAAAACGCATGACTGCCTTGAAGCTGGTAGAGGGCCCAGCCTTGTCGCGGAGAGCTTCGTAGGGGGCACACGACGGAGCATGGCATGGTAGAGGGAGGGCAAGAGATGGCGAGGACGCTTGGCAGGGAGCCTGCCTGGGGCACCACGCACCCTAGGGCCAGCACTAAGTGGGTCAAACAGCAAAAGATAAAGGAATCGAGAACCAAAGACTTGAGGATGCCATATTAGGTGTGCATGACCCCACACCACTGATTTTCAAAGAAGTGTGTGTTTGGAGGGGAGGGGGGGGAAGGCAAATATAGCACGCTCTTCTCTTCACTTCCTTTACCTGCAATGAAATCATTCATGAAATCTTCAGTAAGTCCACGCCTCCTCCTCTTGTGTCTGGATGAAACTCAGAATTTGACCCTATGGACGTAGAGGCTGCCAATAGCCTCACCCGGGTGGTCTAACCAACTTCTCTGAGCCTTGAAAGAAATGAAACTGAAGCTCCGCTAAGCCTGGGAGATACCGTGGCGCGGGTTCCAATGGGAGTCGAAAGGTATGTGAGCCGTATGACTGTGTGGGCTCAGGGATGGCTCGGCGGGAACATCTGCAGACTATACCTGCATTATATTGCACAGACAAAAACACACTGAAGAGACATCCCGAGTAATGAACCCGCTTCCTGACTCCGTGCGTTGCAAATCTAATGCTGGAGGAATGCATCTCTGATTCTCTCCCAGATTCGGTGGAGTATAAACTTTGGAATTTTTTTAATTTTTTTGCCACCTTCTTGAGTTGCAATCGAACCCGCCGCGTATAGGGCCCCTGGGCACCTAAGCTCCGGGAGAGCCTAAGAAGCAAAAACTTAAAAATGAAATGAAATGGCTGAACCTTTTGGTCAGCTTGCAAAATTGAATCCTGAGCAAGAAGGGAAAGGCACTCAATTCTCAGGCTTGCCAATCCTCAGCATATTTATAGTTCTCTCCCCATACAATAATAATACCTCCAAGGAGATATGATTTCCCCTGTTGGAGAAATTGATATGTACTATTAAGCTCAGGGGTGGAATTCTAGCAGGAGCTCCTTTGCATATTAGGCCACACACCCCTGATGTAGCCAATCCTCCAAGAGCTGCCTTGTAAACTCTTGGAGGATTGGCTACATCAGGAGTGTGTGGCCTAATATGTAAAGGAGCTCCTGCTAGAATTCCACCTCTGGAAAAGCTACATGTACGTTTCCCCAATAGGGGAATATAACAGTTCACCAGAGCCCTTCAGGCTATTGGGGGAAGGCTAAAGCTCAGACATAGCTCTCACAGGGTTGTCCTTGAAAAGGCAGCATCTGTGAGAGCTCTCTCAGCCCCATCCACCTCACAAGGGGTCTGTTGTGGGGGGAGGAAGATGAAAGAGAGTATGAGCCGCTCTCATCTTCTTCTTCTTCTCCTCCTCCTCCTCCTCTCCCCACAGTCTGCAATTCTGATCCATACTGCACCCTCCCAATACCCCTGAGAATCAAAATAAATGGGACCTCCACATAGGGTTCCCAATCCCCAGTTGGGGGCAGGGAATTCCCAGTTTGGAGGCCCTCTTCCCACTTTCAGGCTCATCAGAAAGCAGGGAGAGTGGGCAGGAAAATGTCTGCTGGGCACTCCGTTATACCCTGTGGCGACTGGATCCCATAAGGTATAATGAATAGATCTGTGAGTATCTGGGACTCTGGGGGGGGGTGTATTTTGAGGTAGTGGCACCAAATTTTCAGCATCGCATCCATTGCCTCTCCTCAAAACACCTTCCAAGTTTCAAAAAGACTGGACCGGGGGGTCCAATTCTATGAGCCCCCAAAGAAGGTGCCCCTATCCATTATTTCTAACGGAGGGAAGGCATTTAAAAGGTGCATGGTTCCTTTGAATGTGATGGGCAGAACTCTCTTTGGAGTTACATCGTGCTTGTCACACCTTTGGTCCTGGCTCCACCCCCAAAGTCTCCTGGCTCCACCCCCAAAGTCCCCAGATATTTCTTGAGTCAGACCTGGCAACCCTGCGTCCACACATCTCCCAGCATAAGAACATAAGAGAAGCCATGTTGGATCAGGCCAATGGCCCATCCAGTCCAACACTGTGGTCGTTTTCGCACTTAGCGTTTGCTCCCCTTATTCCGCGGCGCAATTATGTCCGGATCATTTTTCTCGTTTTCCCACTAGTGACTCTTTGCGGAGTCGCCTTCCCTGAAGCCCCGGCTCAAATCGTTTTCCCACTGGCATCGACTTGAGTTCGATGCCCTGTCAATCATTTTTTTTTAAGCGCAAGTCTGGTTGCGTTATGACGTACTAACGTACTAACGTAACATCGAGCTGTTCCCTCCCCTTCTTTTCGTGGACAAACCGCATCACGTGTGCTGCTGCTGCTTATGGATTGGCTGCAGCTGTAGTATCCTCCACAGCCCGAGGAGAGAGAAATCGAGGGGTTTGTGTGTGTGTGTGGCAGCTTCTTCCTTTCCCAGCCTCGCTCCCTCCCGGGTGGTGACGCTGGGATTTCCTCCGTGCTCTACTTCCCATTTTATACATGGCGATTTTGTGCAGGTCCAGAAATCCTGGTGGCACAGCTGAGGGAGGCATTGCCTTTTTAAAACACACACACACATGAACGCTTTGGCCCGCGCCGGCACTAGATTTCCCCCCCCCCCCAACATTGTATAACGCAACAGCGAAATAACGCAACTAAAGTCAATAATAAAAAAAAAATTCTAACGAAACCAATTGAAGTGGCAATTGAGGCTATTCCGATGGCCTGAACGGCAGCTCGACGGGCGGCCGCCTCTCGCAGCTCTCGTCGCTGAACCAAGCGGCGGCCTATTCGTCGGCTCCCCCGCTGTGCTCCCCCGCCTCGGACTTCCCGCCGCCTTACCCGCAGCCACCGCTGCCCTACTCGCAGGGCCAGGAGGCCGCCTACCGCACCTGGGCGACCCCTACGGCGCCATCAACCCCATCCACCAGCACCAGCAGGCCGGCTGGCACTCGCAGCGGGCGTGCCAGGAGGAAGCCGCCGCCGCCAGGCTCCTCTCGCAGACGCACCGCAAAGGAGACGGCAAGCGGCGGGAGGTCAACGGGGAAAGCAGCGCCTGCACAGCCCGCCCACCTGGCTCCCTTCTGCGGTTCCCCGAGGGCGCCCGGCCTGCAGGAGAAGCGCTCGGCGCGCCTCTAGGCAGACGCAGCTTCGGGGCCCTGCAGCGCTTCGGGACAGCCCCCCCGGACTGGCTGGAAAGAAAAGGGGGCTCCAGAGCGCAGCTGGCCCCGAGGGAGACGCAGCTCCCTTTCCTGCTTGGAAACAAACTTTACTTTTGGCGGGGCTGCGGCGGGGGGGGGGGCACCTCAAACCCAGACGGCGCACCGGCAGACCGAGTTTGGGATGGTGCCGGGCAAAGAGCGAAGGCACAGCGCGGCTCCCCGGGCACGTCGGTGGGGCATCCAGCTCCTCTTTGTTTACTGTATGCCCCCACCCCACCCCACACACCCTTCTCTCCCGCGCCTTGTTTGGTCTCCTTCTGCACAGGAAACCCAAACAAGTCGACCTCTCCGCACCAAGCAGACGCCTCGGTGCCCTGTCCTGGCGGGATCACCTCGGGAATTGCCCTCGTCGCTTCTTGCAATTCTTTCTCTCCCCCCCCCCCCCTTTGTAATTAACTCGTGCCCAGAAGAAGCCCGAGAAGGAGGGGGAAGCATCTCACCGCCCCCCCCCCAATTACGCAAGAAATATGAAGTGACGCAACTAAATATGAAATGACGCAACTAAAGTCAATAATAATATATAAAAAAATCTAACGAAACCAATTGAAGTGGCAATTGAGGCTATTCCAGGAGGGTTTTTTTTTTTTCTATTTGTTAATTTCGAAATATCGCTATTACGCAAAACTGTGAAGTTTAAAAAAAAAATGGCCGTGCCGGCACTTTGGGGAAGCGCCGCGAAAGGCTGATGATTGGCCAAGGGGGTGGATGGGGTGGGAGGACGGAAACGGAGAGGGTGCCGCCCACACAGCAGTCGATCTGGCGTGGATGGATTTCCCACTGCAAAGTCCGCGGAGTGGATCCGGTGTGGATCCGGAGGTTTTCAAAAACTCCGCCAGCATGCTGAAAAACATACTCCGGTGTAAAAGCCCTGAAGCGCCGGAGCAAAGCGCGGCGCCGGAGCAACAGGTGCGAAATCCAGGAAAAGATCCGGAGGTAAATGGGGCGCTACGCCGGAGCAAAGGCTAGTGCGAAAACGGCCTGTGTGTCACATAAGAACATAAGAGAAGCCATGTTGGATCAGGCCAGTGGCCCATCCAGTCCAACACTCTGTGTCACATAAGAACATAAGAGAAGCCATGTTGGATCAGGCCAATGGCCCCTCCAGTCCAACACTGTGTGTCACACAGTAGCCAAATTTATACACACTGTGGCTAATAGCCACTGATGGATCTCTGCTCCATATTTTTATCTAACCCCCTCTTGAAGCTGTCTATGCTTGTAGCCGCTGCCACCTCCTGTGGCAGTGAATTCCACATGCCAATCACCCTTTGGGTGAAGAAGTACTTCCTTTTATCCGTTTTAACCTGACTGCTCGGCAATTTCATCGAATGCCCACGAGTTCTTGTATTGTGAGAAAGGGAGAAAAGGACTTCTTTCTCTACTTTCTCCATCCCATGCATCATCTTGTAATACATCGGGTCTGACAGGATTTGGGGAAAATGGTGTAACATCCACTGTGGGTTTTTCTGCAGCAAGCTGTCTGCTGCAGAAAGCAGCCCTTTCCCCCCCATGAGACCGCTCCTTTTTGTCCTGACCGAAGTCCCCACACATCAGGTTGAGAAACAATACTTGAGGGTTTTTCCCCCAAAAATAAGGCGATGCAATGATGGAAGCAGGGCAGTTGACCTGTCGAATTCCTGCCTGTTGTTGGCATAAGCCAGAGGAGCAAGGCGGCATGAAAGGTAGGAACTCTTAACTATGCTGGATACTCCAGAGATCTAAAAAAAGAAGTGAATTCGCATTTTGGAGGGCAGCTCCCATGTGTAGGTTCCAATTAGCCATTAATTTAGGAGGATGCTCAGTCTGGCGTATGAAACATCATCAAGGTTAGAGATAAGCATGGGTTGGTAGAGAATTGGAGCGCTCATCCTCCAGCAGGCTCCCTTCTGGGGTTTTAGTTAAGACGTGTGTCGTCAGGGCTTTTTTTGTAGCGGGAACTCCTTTGCATATTAGGCCACACACCCCTTGATCTAGCCAATCCTCCAAGAGCTTACAGAAGGCCCTGTAATAAGAGCCCTATAAACTCTTGGGGGATTGACTACATAAGAGGGGTGTGGCCGAATATGCAAAGGAGTTCCTGCTACAAAAAAAAGCCCTGGGGCCCAGATATGTGTGTGCCAGGTCTTCACAAGGCAGCTACTGTTGTTGTGAGGAAGAAAAAGTTTGTAAACAGCAGGGGGGGGGCAGTCTTGGTGATTTTGGGATCCAGAGCAAAACTTGAGGCTGAAAGTCCAGAATCACTTGCAGGTGGGGGAGGAAATGCTCAGCTTTTCACTTGACCGCATGCCCCTCGTACCGCCCGAGCGTTTGGCGGAGTGGATCGTGGCAGGGTCTTCCATGCAGCGCAACAGCTGGCGAAGCTGGTTGCAGGCAGGACCCCCCCTAGTACGCCCCATGATTAAGACCTGCTCCTTCGGTGCACTTAATCCTAGCAGCTCTATGGATCGTGACCTGGTTCCCAGACTATGTGCTTGACTGAGAAGGAAACTGCAGGTTGAAAAATAACCACTTACCTTTCATAGCCCTGATCGTGACCTTGGAAGGCTCATGCCTTCCTGAAAGTTTATCAGCAGCTTGTTAGAGGGATCCTTCCAATGCTTCTGAGTTTGCTATAGGCGTAGGGTGAATGCTTGAGTCAGTGGCAATGCAGAAAGCTTTCTCAGTCAGGGCCGGCCCTGCCACTAGGCAAATTAGGCAATTGCATAGGGCACCGGCCTTCTGGGGCGCTGAATTGGGCGTCCCCCATGTGATTTGGTAATGTTATCAGTGCAGGAAGGGTGCCAGAAGTTAGCCTTGCCCAGGGCTTTTTTTGTAGCAGGGACTCCTTTGCATATTAGGCCATACCCCGCTGATGTAGCCAATCCACCTGGAGCTTACAGTAGGCCATGCAAGAAGAGCCCTGTAAGCTCCAGGAGGATTGGCTACACCAGGGGTGTGTGGCCTAATATGCAAAGGAGTCCCTGCTACAAAAAAAAGCCCTGGCTTTGCCTATGGTACCAGACAGTCTAGGGCCGGCTGTGTTCTCGCTGCATAATTATTTTAACAATGGGGCATGGTGTTCCTTAGGAGAAGACGCCAGTATGTATGTCACCAATTACAGCTAACGGAGAAGTTCCAGGCGGAGTCTGGATGCAAAAAATGCCCATATCTGAGGGGGACTCACAAATCCAGCTATGTGTATTGACCTCCATTGGTAGATGTGAGATTTAGAAGACACCTTCCTATTCAGTTGGCAAACTGCGTATAGTTATAGTAGAATCCAACTCACAAACCAATTTTATCTGTCTAAATCCTTGATGGTGAAAACCCTTGGGTAAATCTTTTTAGAGCACCGAACGATGTAGTTTTAAATTGTTTATATGTGTTTTATTTTTTACAATTGTATTTACTGTTAGCCGCCCAGAGTTTGTTCGCGGCGTGGGTGATATATAAATCTAAAGCAATAAATAGAAAGAAAGAAAGAAAGAAAGAAAGAAAGAAAGAAAGAAAGAAAGAAAGAAAGAAAGAAAGAAAGAAAGAAAGAAAGAAAGAAAGAAAGAAAGAAAGAAAGAAAGAAATGTTATGGCTTCTCAAACAGTGCAAAGAAAACAGGACACGTCTAAGAAATATAAACAACTTTATTGACACCAGCGCTAACTGTTTTCAAATCTGCATTTCAGCAGAATTAGAAAAAGAAGGCAGGAAAAACAATGTAGCCGTTCCCCGGCCATCCCTCAAACCTTTGTACTATTTGTCCCTTCCGTGTTATCTTCCTTCCCACAAATAGTCTACTGAAGATGTTATTCACTCAGGATGCCTAGAAGTAGGGCTGTCAGCTCCAGGGAGAGAAATTTCTGGGGAATCTGGGGGTGGAGCCTGGAGAAGGCGGGACTTGGGAAGGGAACACAGCAGAGTATAATGCCATTGACTCCTCCCACCAAAGCAGCCATCTTCTCCAGGGCGGCTGAACTCTGTAGTCTGGAGAGGAATTCCAGGGGGTCTCCAGGCTCCACTTGGAGACTGGCAACTCTACCTAAAGGAATTGGTCCCTTACAAACCTGAAGTGTTTGTAGAATCCGGCTGGGGTGCTAAGGACGAGGCCAGGTGGCTGAGTGCCCTTGCGATGATCGCAAGGTGGCCATTCATCGTCTGTAGCTCGGCCAGGATGTCCCCCAGGGTTACAGGGGCCTGTTCGGGATGCGGAGGAAGGTCCGGGAAAGGGGGAGGGGAGCAAACGGATTCCGGCGGCTGCTGCTTGATAAAGCTGGCTTGAAGGCTGGCCCCCTCACTCAGTGTGGGCAGGCAGGAGCTGCCGCACCTCTTCACGCTTCCCCCGAGGCCCGTCCCAGTCAGTGGTTGTTCTTCTTCCTTCCCCCGCAATGTATTGGTCATCACAGAAGCAAGGTAGGGAAGCCAGTCAATAAGATGCGGGGCAGGGCTAGGGGAAATGGCTGCCCCTGCAGGTGAGAAAATGCCGCCCGTGGCAGTGGCGGCAGTAGGTGGAAGCACGGAAGGAAGCCCCGGCTGAAGGGTTGAGATGGACGCCGATGAGGGGTTCGGTGCAGCAGAGGCTGATGTCCGGGGTGGGATTTCGGGATTCAAGGCCATGGTGCAGGTGGAGAGATTTGGTGAGAAGGTGGGGGGATCACAGTCATAAGTGGGGGATGGCGAGGAGGGGGCTGTGAGAGGGGTGGGCTCTTCGGAAGATGACGGGGAGGCGGTGGCAGAGGGTGTGTCCGGGGTGCTGGGTTCTGAGACTGCAAGAGAGACAACAAGAATCACTCCGGATGTCAATCAGTGGATCCCCAAGACAGACAGCACAGAATCCAAAACGATAAAAGACACATTTAAAAGGACAACCAAAGCCAAGTTGAACTTTAGACCATGGAGAACCAAACATTCCCAGGTTACTCTTTTTGTCTCCCTCAAATTGCAAGTAAAAACATTATTTTCTCCTCCAGTTTTTACTTCCTAAACATCTTTCCCTGGCTTAGAGATCTCTAGGGAAGAGACGTAGATCGGCAGGAAGTGCCATCAGGTCACAGATGACATGGTGACCCTGAAGGATTTTCAAGGGAAGAGACATTCAGAGGTGGTTTGCCATGGCCTCAGGGCCTGCCCGCCCATTAGGCAGCCCTAGGTAACTTCCTAGGGCATGGCCTTGAGGTGGGGGGGCGGGGCTGAGTAGGGCCCTCTCGCCCACCCTCACTTCCTCGGTGAGGGAAATAGACGAGCGCGGCATGGCTCCTGCGCCTCAGAGCGTGTGCGCCGCCTGGCTGCTGGAGCTCAGCTTCCCAGAGCTGTGTTTCCAGAAGCTTCTGGAAGCACAGGGGACGCTGAGTGACAGCAGCCAGGCAACGCACGCGCTCTGAGGTGCAGGAGCTGCACTGCACCTCCACCATGGCGTTCACCCTCACTCAGAGAAGGGTGAGGACAGTGAGGCGGGGCGAGGGGGCGGGGCCTCGCCTCATGTGCCAGATGCTCTGAAGCCAGCCCTGCATGGCCTGCCTCCTTGGTGGTCTCCCATCTGAGTACTAACCAGGCGGACCCTGCTCAGCTTCCAAAATTGGATTAGATTGGGCTAGCTGGGACCATCTGGGTCAATGTGTTAAGTTTTTTCTATCCCAAAATAAAATCAACCTTCAGCTGTGATGAAGAAGAAGATATTAGATTTATATCCCGCCCTCCACTCCGAATTTCAGTCTCAGTCTCCTTTATCTTCCTCCCCCACAACAGACACTCTGTGAGGTGGGTGGGGTTGAGAGGGCTCTCATAGCAGCTGCCCTTTCAAGGACAACTCCTACGAGAGCTATGGCTGACCCAAGGCCATTCCAACAGCTACAAGTGGAGGAGTGGGGAATCAAACCCGGTTCTCCCAGATAAGAATCCATACACTTAACTACTACACCAAACTGGCTCTCCAGATCAGTTCCTATCAAGCAAGCTTACTCTTGTAGGCAGGATCCCTGTGTATGGGCCATGTCTTCGTTCACAGAGCAGCTATTCAGTTTTTAAAAACAAAAAACCCTTCCACTCTTGCCATTCTGAGGACATGTAGGTTTGGTGAAAACCACGGAGACCATTTTGGCTCTTCCAGAACATGTACGATTGTGTAATGTTCTTACTGGATGGTTTGTAGGAATACGTCTCTTCAAAATTCCTCTCTGCCAAGGATTCAAATGAGTCAGTGAACTTCATACATAGAAAGCAGGGAGATTCTTAATCACTGGTGATTTATGCTGTTTTAACGATTATATTTAAAGTCCCGACACTGTTATAAAAAGGCATAAGTAACTGCTAAGAAATGATGTGTCAAGTTTTACCACTTTTTTAAAAAAAAAAAAAATCACAGAGTTGTGGTGCTTTCCTGAAACTTCATACACCCTAAATATACAAAGAGAATTCATATATTCAGACAGAGAGTTTATTGAAAAACCAGCATGCTTCCATAGAGCTAGATGATACTTATTATATTCCCAACAGCATCCTGCATTTCCCATCAATACTGGGATTCTAGAAGGAGCTAATGTAGCATTACAGAAGATGGCAATAATAAGAGTCTCTGGGAAAGACCACAGTGCTAGGAAAAATTGAAGGCAGCGGGAAAAAGCGGAAAACCCAGCGTGAGACGGATTGACTCAGATAAGGGAGCCCTGGCCCTCAGCGTGCAGGAGCATAGTGGGACACAGCTTTCGTTGGGAAGGCCACCAGGATGCTTAATTATCATCCTTAAGGGTTAACACACAGCTAGGCTTGACTGAGAAGAAGTAAGAACAAGAACATAAGAGAAGCCATGTTGGATCAGGCCAATGGCCCATCCAGTCCAACACTCTGTGTCACACAGTGGCCAAAAACCCCAGGTAAGTAAGAGTCCAAAAAATCCAGGTGCCATCAGGAGGACACTAGAAGTCCTCACACTTTCCCCCTTCCCCAAACACCAAGAATGCAGAGCATCACTTGCCTCAGACAGAGAGTTCCAACAATACACTATGGCTAATAGCCACTGATGGACCTCTGTTCCAGATGTTTATCCAATCTCCTCTTGAAGCTGTCTATGCTAGTGGCTGCCACCACCTCCTGTGGCAGTGAATTCCATGTGTTTATCATCTTTCGGGTGAAGAAGCCCTTCCTTTTATCCGTTATAACCTGACTGCTCAGCAATGTCATGGAGCGCCCACAAGTTCTTGTACTGTGAGAAAGGGAGAAACGTTCTTCTTTCTCTACCTTCTCTATCCCGTGTATAATCTTGTAAACCTCTGTCATGTCACCTCTCAGTTGACGTTTCTCCAAGCTAAAGAGGCCCAAGCATTAAAGACAGTAAAGACAGAAGAGTTATCAACATTCCTACTTTCTCTACTTTCTCCATCCCATGCATAGTCTTGTAAACCTCTATCATGTCACCCCACAGTCGACGTTTCTCCTTACAACCTTACAAAATGCAAATACTATCTACTTGTTATAGTAGTTCAATATCCCCGTGGTAATCAAAATCCAGGAATACACAACGATGGGGAGCCACAATCAAAATTCCTGTCAAGATTTTGCACAATAGCCAGTTTGAAAAGAATGGATTTAAGACTTCCAACAAGAGGTAGGGAGGAAACAGCTCTTATCTCCACCAGCAATCCGTTCCAGAGCATTGACCCCGTTGGCAAGAAAACCCTGGAGTAGGCTGACACTGTCCAAACTTCACTGTAGGAACACAGTAACTGTGCCAATAAACGGAGCTGGTACCAAGGTTCATACTATAGCCAATATTCTTTTGGCTCAAGCTTAATCCATGAGTAAGTTGAAAGGTTGATTGCACCCAGAGGTCATTTTGTAGAAAAATAGGTGGTGGAGCTCATCCAAGGATTGTTATGCAGCTGCACCTACTATTCAATGGACAAGAAGGCGGAACTCTCAGAAGGAGGTGGAACTCTCAGAAGGAGGTGGAACTCTCAGAAGGAGGTGGAACTCTCAGAAAGGTTCAGGAGCTGCGCTCCTGTGAGCTCCCACTGAATCCGAGGCCTGATGAAGAAGAATTGCAGATTTATACCCCGCCCTTCTCCCTGAATCAGAGACTCAGAGCGGCTTACAATCTCTTATGTCTCTTCCCCCCACAACAGACACCCTGTGAGGTGGGTGGGGTTGAGAGGGTTCTCACAGCAGCTGCCCTTTCAAGGACAAGTCCTGTGATAGCTACGGCTAACCGTAGGCCATTCCAGCAGGTGCAAGTAGAGGAGTGGGGAATCAAACCTGGTTCTCCCAGATAAGAGTCCGCACACTTAACCACTACACCAAACTGGCTCTCTGATCGTACCACTGAGGGCAGAACTAGGTATTAAGAGAGAAATACGGAGTTCTCACCCTTGTGCTAATGTGAGGTAGGGTTGCCAGGTCTGTGTTGGAAAATACCTGGAGACTTTGGGGGTGGAGCCAGGAGAGTGTGGGGTTTGGGGAGGGGAGGGGCCTCAGCATGGTACAATGCCACAGAGTCCACCCTTCCAAGCAGCCGTTTTCTCCAGGGGAGCTGATCTCTGCCATCTGGAGATCAGTTTGAAAGTGGGAGATCTCAAGGTCCCACCTGGAGGCTGGGAACCCTAGGGGCAAGTGGGCACTTGAACACACCTGAAGCTTCCTCCTGAAGGATCCTACACTGGGTTCACTGAAGTCAATTTTGTCTAGTCAGGCATGTCTGTGAAGGGTATGGAAAGAGAATCCCGCCCCACAGAAAATGCAGAAGGGCTTGTCCAAAAGCAGGAAAGGGAAATTTTAACCCACTCGTGTTTAATTTCCAATGCATAAAGACTGTGTTGATGCATGGATATTGTAGGGTTCCCAACTGCTAGGCGGCTCCTGGAGATTTCTCACTTTTACAATAGATCTCCAGACAACCAAGATCAGTTCCCCTGGAGAAAATGGCTGCTTTGGAGAGCGGGCTCCATGCCATTATGCCCCACTGATGTCCCTCCCCTCCCCAAACTCCCCCTCCAAAATATCTAGTGTTTTTCCCACCTTTTTTCATGATGCAGAAAGGATGGCTGGGGGCACGTTATTCGAAGGGGTGGTAAAATCAGACCGCTTGTCACGACTCAGGGGGGTCTTACCAATTGCTGCCACCGCTCTGGGTTAAGGGTCTCTCTTGAGAAGGCCCAGAGTACCTTCCCAGGCCTCCCTTCGCTTAGGCCAAATAATGGGCACGAGGGCCAGGCAGAGTGAACAACAGGGGGGAAAAACGGTTTATTAAAAGGTCAGTGCAATATAACAAATGTGGTGCATAAAACAGTAAAAGGGTGAAAGGGAAATAAACAAAGGCCCGAACATGTCTATCTCTACAGTCCCTACTCTAATATTACGCTTACCACCACCCCCCTACCTTGGGTAAGGGCCTTTCCCCTGCTTCCAGCTCTTTAGGCACAGCCTACCTCCAGCTCAGCCTTCCAGGGAAAGTACCCCCACTTCCTGGGCTCTGCCTTTATATAGTCTCTTCCCAGTAGGGTTGCCAAGTCCAATTCAAGAAATATCTGGGGACTTTGGGGGTGGAGCCAGGAGACTTTGGGGGTGGAGCCAGGAGACATTAGGGGTGGAGCCAAGATCAAGGCTGTGACAAGCATAATTGAACTCCAAAGGGAGTTCTGGCCATCACATTTAAAGGGATGGCACACCTTTGAAATGCCTTCCTTCCATAGGAAATAATGTAGGATAGGGGCACCTTCTTTTGGGGCTCATAGAATTGGACCCCCTGGTCCAATCCTTTTGAAACTTGGGGGGGGGGGTATTTTGTGGAGAGGGACTAGATGCTATACTGAAAATTTGGTGCCTCTACCCCAAAAAACAGCCCCCCCAGGAGCCCCAGATACCCGCGGATCAATTCTCCATGATTTTCTATGGGGATAAATCTCCATAGGGAATAATAGAGTTCCCAGCAGACATTTCCCTCCCCTCCCCCCACTTTCTGATGACCCTGAAGCGGGGGGAGGGCCTCCAAACCGGGGGATCCCCTGCCCCCACCTGGGGGTTGGCAACCCTACTTCCCAGGCCCCACCCCTCTCTGGGCCTGTTTCCCTCCAAAACTCTTGCTACCCAATCAGAGGGACAGAGGGGATCCTGGGAGATGTAGGCTTTTCCCAGTAATTCCTAAGCAGGCCTTACTAGGCCCAGGATCATGACACCCCCCGTATCCCATCTACTTAAAAATCTGGGGGGGAGGGGAGGTGAGAAGAAGAAGAAGAGGTGGTGGTTGAGGAGGAGACTGGATTTATACCCCACCCTTCATTTAGAGTCTCAGAGCAGGTCACAAACTCCTTTCTCTTCCCCTCTCCACAACAGACACGCTGTGAGGTAGGTGGGGCTGCGAGAGCTCTCTCAGAACTGCTCTTGAGCAGAATAGCTCTGAGAGAATTATGATTGACCTAAGGTCACTCCAGCAGCTGGATGTGCAGGAGTGGGGGATCAAACCCGCTTCTTCCAGATAAGAGTCTGTGCACTTAACCACTACACCAAACTGGAGAGGTTGGGCTAGGCTCTCTGATATTTTGATTTCATTCGGTGAAAAAACATCCGCTCAGGAAAACCTGCCATAGGAAAAAAATGGGCAGACATATTGATCCGATCCTAATAAAAATGGAAAGGGAAGCTGATGAGTCTTCATGATTGCAGCGCCGCTCCCAAGAATTCTTAAAACCAATCTATCTTGCCTTTCTTAAATATATTCCAGAATTAAAACAATATTTTTACAAATGAACAACCCTACTTTCCTCTTCTTTTTCACTTTCTGCCGCAGAGTTGTGCGTGTGTGTGAGGGTTGCCTGCTCCGGGTTGCGATATAACAACCCAGATTTGAGGGGGTAAAGTCCAGGGAGGGTGGGGTTTGCAGAGAACAGGGACCTAGCCGGGTACAATGCCACAGAATCCACCCTCCAAAGCAGCCATTTTCTCCAGGGGAAATTATCTCGGTGGGTCTGGAGATCAACTGTACTAGTGAGAGATTTCTAAGTGCCACCTGGAGGTTCGCAACACACGTGTGTAACCACAAATCACTTTAAATCCACATTCCTGGGGAGAAAGGTGGTCAGAAAGTGTTTTTGATCAATCGATAGCTGAAATTGTCTATACATTTTACCTCAGCATGTCCTTGGCTATGCATGACTCCCCCCCCCCCCCCCTAAACAAAGAACATCCAAGCTCATACAAAATACCTGATCTTTTCCGGATTATCTCAAGCAAGGTGAGCGGCTGCTTTTTTATGGAAAGAGTATTGCATCTTAAACCAACACGGGTCACCTGAGAATCCCATTTCAATTACTCCCCAAGGCCTCTGTCAGGCCTCCACAGAGCTTTGCAGTATGAGCCCATGGAAAATTCTGGCAAAACGACAAGAGTTGGAATTTAGTTGCTTTAAAAGAAAATAAAGTTGCTTTAAAAGAAAACAGAATAGGAATTGGCTTGACTCAGCATTAGAGTTGCCATCTCCAGCCTGGAACATTCCTGGAGACTTTGGGGGAGAAGAAGAAGATATTGCATTTATATCCCACTATCCACTCCGAATCTCTCAGTCTCAGAGCGGCTCACAATCTCTTTTACCTTCCTCCCCCACAACAGACACCCTGTGAGGTGGGTGGGGCTGGAGAGGGCTCTCACAGCAGCTGCCCTTTCAAGGACAACCTCTGCCAGAGCTATGGCTGACCCAAGGCCATCCCAACAGCTGCAAGGGGAGGAGTGGGGAATCAAACCCAGTTCTCCCAGATAAGAGACCATGCACTTAACCACTACACCAAACTCGCTCTCTGGGGAGGGCGAGGTTTGAGGAGGGGAGGGGCCTCAGCATGGGACAATCTGGGCCGGCCCCACCTCTAGGCAAACTAGGTGATTACCTAGGGTGCCAGCCTTCTGGGGGTGCCAAATTAGGCACCCCCCACGTGACTCAGTGATGTTATCAGTGGGGGGGGGGGATGCCAGAAGTTAGCCTTGGCCAGAGTCCCAGACAGTCTAAGGCCAGCCCTGGGTACAATGCCCCAGAGGCCACCCTCCAAAGCAGCCATTTTCTCCATGGGAGCTGATCTCTGCCAACTGGAGATCAGTTGTAAAAGTGGGAGATCTCCGGGCCGGCAACCTTATTTCCTCTCCTCCATTTTATGCTTGCAACAACAGCCCCGCGAGGTGGGTTAAGCTGAGATTGCGTGACTGGCCCAAGGTCACCCAGCCAGCTTTCATGGCAGAGCAGGGATTCGAACCTGGGTTTCCTAGATCCTAGTCCAACGCTCTAACACCACACCACAGAATGTACAGAAGTTGTCCTAACCTACGTAATAATTTTTTTTAAAGAATATATATACATGCAGGGGTAGAATTCTAGCAGGAGCTCCTTTGCATATTAGGCCACACACCCCTGATGTAGCCAATCCTCCAAGAGATTACAAGGCTCTTTTTTGTAAGCTCTTGGAGGATTGGCTACCTCAGGGGTGTGTGGCCTAATACGCAAAGGAGCTCCTGCTAGAATTCCACCCCTGTATACATGAAAAGGGAGAGGGGTAGTTATTGGCAAAAGAAAGCGTGTTCTGCTCGTGTTCTGGGATCCCATTTGCCTTTCACATAGTAAGAAGCTCCATCCTTGGTCGTCTCTGCCACAGGCTCTGAGTCATATCAGCCAACTCTCCGGCCGACTCGTGGGCGATTCTCTTGCATTTCACAAATTAAAACAAAACAATGAAACCAGAACAAAACGGCAAATCCAGATGTACGGACGAAGGTTTGCATACTCCACGTTTACATGACTGGTCACAGATGTGGGTACCTCTCGAAGGATTTATTGAAGAGAAGCGAGAGAGACCGGCCCAGTGCTTGTTAGAGATGCGGGGAGAGGGAGAGATTAAAGCTGTTTTACAAGGGCCCTCTGGGTCCACAACACCCCGCTGAGCTTGGCTCGAACATGAGACAATCCGTTTTCTCCTTTTCGGTGCCTTGTAGACGAGTGGGGTGTGTGTCCTCTTGGCAGTAGCCGAAACGTTGGACATGCCAGAAGGAGGGAAGACCAAAGGGTCACCTCTCTTGGAAAAAAAGAAAGGAAGACTGTCTGATTAGCTCTCATGGAACGAAGTGGAGCTGTGAGGAAAAAGGCAGTGTTTCGGCCTTTAACAAGGCCAGGGAGTCGGGAACCGGGCCAGCTGGGTACTCTCTCGCTAACCCAAGACGATGAGAACTCCCAGGGTCAGAAAGAGTCAGGACGCCACCAAGAATGTGAGGAGAGACAGTCTGGCGGTGTGGTAATGGGGAAGAGCTGAGGTACGACTTTCCGAGATTCTGCTCATGAGTCAACAGGCGAATGAGGTCAGAGTGGAGCCTTCGGAGAAGGGAGTATTGTCCTCAGAGACAAACAGGAGCCTCTAGTCCTGTCCATGTACATTGGAGGGTAAGCGGCTAGGGTTGCCAACCTCCAGGTGGGGCCCAGAGAGCTCTCAGAATTCCAACATCTCCGGGCTACGTAAGTCGGTTTCTATGGAGAAAAGGCAGCTTTGGGGGGTGGGTGCTATGGCATTATACCCTAGGGTAGGAGTGGCCAGGGCTTGAATTCAGCAGGAGCTCACAGGAGCGCAGTTCCTGAACCTCCAGCCAGGGTCTCCAAGCAGTGGGGAGTTCTCTTCCCGCTGCACATACATCCTGTGACATATGCACATATTATATGCTACTGAGCGCCTGCGCCATTTTCTTCTACAAAACGACCTCTGGGGGTGGCCAAACTTGCTTAATATAAGAGCCACAGAGAATGAACGTCAGCTGTTTGAGAGCCACAAGACACGAGCATCAGGAGTTTTGAGAGCTGCAAGGAAGGAAGAGGGAGGGAGAGGTGGAAAGAAAGCAACTTTAAATATATTCTCCAAGCCTATGGCTGGTTTGGCTTGGGGAAGTGATTTGAAGAGAGAAGCGCCTTCTCCAAGCCGGCAAACTGGGCGGTGGGGGGTCTCGAGAGCCACACTATATATGTGAAACAGTTACACGCGGCTCCCGAGCCACAGTTTGGCCACCCCTGCCTTAGGGTATAACCGGCCTCCAGGTGGGACTTGGGGATCCCCCAGAATGACAACTCATCTCCAAACTACAGAGATCAGTTCCCCTGGAGAAACTGGATGCTGGGTGGACTCTCTGGCACTGTGTCCCACGGAAGTTCCTGTCCTCCCCAGGCTCCCCCCCAAACCTCCAGGAGTCCTCCAACCTGAATCTGCCAACCCAACCCCACCATTCCCAGCCAGTGGCTGGAGGGACCTAACAAATCTATTATACCCTGCTGAGGTCTCTCCCCTCTCCAAACCCTGCCCTTTCCAGGCTCCACCCCCCCAAATCTCCAGGAATTTCCCAACTGGAGTTGGCAACCCCATAATGAAACAAGAGAAAATGATGGTGAGAGGAGAGGACATTCATTTCAGCCTTAAAAAGGCGGAGGGGAGGACCTTCATTTCAATGTAAAAAGGAGGAGGAGGAAGAAGAAGAAGAGGAAGAGGAGGAAGAAGAAGAGGAGGAAGAGGAGGAAGAAGAAGAGGAGGAAGAGGAAGAGGAGGAGGAAGAAGAGGAGGAGGAAGAAGCGGAGGAGGGGGGAGGAGGAAGAGAAGAAGACTGCAGATTTATACCCCGCCTTTCTCTCTGAATCAGAGACTCAGAGCGACTTACAATCTCCTATATCTTCTCCCCCCACAACAGACACCTGTGAGGTGGGTGGGGCTGAGAGGTCTCTCACAGCAGCTGCACTTTCAAGGACAGTTCTGCTAGAGCTATGACTAACCCAAGGCCATTCCAGCAGCTGCAAGTGGAGGAGTGGGGAATCAAACCCGGTTCTTCAAGATAAAAGTCCGCACACTTAACCACTACACCAAACTGGCTGGTGGAGGAGGAGATTGACCCTAAGGTCACCCAGCTGGCTTCATGTGGAGGAGCACACATTTGAACCTGGTTCTCCCGGATTAGAGTTTGGGCTCTTATAACCACTACACCAAACTGGCTTGGCTTTTATGGTATCATCTACTTCCTGGCAAGTGAAACGGGGAGCTTTTGAGACTTGTCAGCATTCCCTGCAGTCCCGTGAAGAGGGGGAAGGGGTGGCTTGCAGAAACTCAGGAAATATTGGGCTGAGCAACGGAGATGCCAGGGATGGAAGCTGAGACCTTCTGATGCCAGGCCGATGCTAGAATGACTGAGCCAGAGCCTCTCCACAGTGTGTGTGTGTGGGGGGGGGGGGCTACTGTAATCATGTGACCACCACGTGCACAGTGGAGATGATTCCTTGTCTTAGACCTGGCATCTGCACAGGGGCTGGGCTGAAAGTCTGTAGCACAGCCCCCATACCCTCATGGGACAGCTGGCATTAGGCGCAGGCAGGGCTGGCGCTAGGTTGTGCGGTGCCCCAGACAAACCTGCCAGCTGTTGCCCTCTCCATAGGGCCACCCCTTCCCTTTTGTGCCCCCCCTCACTGATACAGAAACTATACGCCGGCCAGGAGCCCTCCCCGCCCCACTCTGATGATTCCGATCATCAGAGAGGGGTGGGTAGGATTTCTGGCCAGTGCACAGTCTCTGTGTAGCTCCCTGAGTGTCTGAGGATGCTCAGGGAGCAATGAAGAGACCGCGCACTGGCCAGGCCGCAAAATTTAGCACCCTCCCCAGCCCAATGGCCTAGGCAAATGCTTCGTTTGCCTAGTGGGAGGGCCAGCCCTGGGCACAGGCATTGAAATCTCAGCCCACTGAGAGCAGTGTCAGTTTCACAAACATTTGCTGGGGGAAAAAGTCTTATTTCAAGGGTGGGAGTGTCAGGGGCATTCAGCAGGGCACAAAAGTTTCCCTAGGAGGAGACACCTTGTCCAGTAGCTTTAGCAACTCGGTCAACAGTTCTATTTCCAGGCCAGCAGTGAAACCACCCAAACATAACATGAAAATGGGGAGGGGGGGGCATTCGTCACCATCATTTGGGAGTTGCATGTCACAATGCACATATGGGTCCAGATGTGCAATAATTAATAATTATTGTATGGCACTGTGCATAGTGTAGCAAGGAAATCCTAATCAGGGGCCATTTACTAGAAAAAGAGGTGCCGCAGCTCATTTGCATAACTCATTCGCATATGCCACCCACCCCGACATCACCGGAAGGTGTACTAGATTATATCAGCTCATCATCTACCTTAAAATGACTCTTGAATTATAATTGTCATAATAAAATCTTACTCCCATCATACTTTTAAAATTACTCTCTCCTATGTGGCCACAGTGGCACGAGGAAGGTTTCCATGTCTGTTTTATATGTTTTGGTTATTCCCCCGCCCCTTTTTTGTGGGGGGAAATATTAGAAAGTTCATCAAATCTTAGCGTTCAGCAAAATACTCACAGGGGGGTTGAAAAATGGAGCCCAGAAGCAAGTACTGTGGGGGGGAGGAGGGTGAGAAGAAGTAGAATTGCAGATTTATACCCCGCCCTTCTCTGAATCAGAGCCTCAGAGCGGCTTACAATCTCCTTTATCTTCTCCCCCCACAACAGACACCCTGTGAGGTGGGTGGGGCTGAGAGAGCTCTCCCAGATGCTGCCCTTTCAAGGACAACCTCTGTCAGAACTATGGCTGACCCAAGGCCATTCTAGCAGGTGCAAGTGGAGGAGTGGGGAATCAAACCCAGTTATCCCAGATAAGAGTCCACACACTTCACCACTGCACCAAACTGGCTCTCTAAGAAAGAGGTAAGAAAGAAAGAGGTTTATATTTAGAGGTTCCAGAGCTCCACTCCTGTAAGCTGCTGCCCAAAATGAGGCCTGCCTAAGATTGTCTACCAACTTGAAGTTTTAGCTCTTTTAGCATTATGCACCACTAGGTGGCAAACTAGACTTGTTTTTTGGGCTGAGAGAGCTCTGGAATAGCTGCGAGTGACCCAAGATCACCCAGCTGGCTTCATGTGGAGGAGTGAGGAATCAAACCCAGTTCTCCACATTAGAGTCTTTTGCTCTTAACCAGTGCACCATGTCGGCTCTCTTCAGATGTGTGTTCTCTATATTGCTGTCCATGGGATGTCCTCAGATTTCAATGAACACACGTAACGGTAGCTGCCCCATGAGGGCATGGGGGCTGCCCCAGACTTTCAGCCCACCCAAGCTTCTGAAGAGATGCCAGTTCTGAGATCAGGAATTACCTCAACATAAGAAAAGCCATGTTGGATCAGGCCAATTGCCCATCCAGTCCAACACTCATAAGAATATAAGAGAAGCCATGTTGGATCAGGTCAATGACCCATCTAGTCCAACACTCATAGAATCATAGAACTGGAAGGGACCTCTAGAGTCATCTAGTCCAACCCCCTGCACAATGCAGGAAACTCACAAACACCTTCCCCTAAATTCACAGTATCTTCATTGCTGTCAGATGGCCATCTAGCCTCTGTTTAAAAACCTCCAAGGAAGGAGAGCCCACCACCTCCCGAGGAAGCCTGTTCCACTGAGGAATCGCTCTAACGGTCAGGAAGTTCTTCCTAATGTTGAACCGGAAACTCTTTTGATTTAATTTCAACCCACTGGTTCTGGTCCTACCTTCCGGGGCCACAGAAAACAATTCCACGTCATCCTCTATATGACAGTCCTTCAAGTACTTGAAGATGGTGATCATATCACCTCTCAGCCGCCTCCTCTCCAGGCTAAACATGCCCAGCTCCTTCAACCTTTCCTCATAGGACTTGGTCTCCTCACCATCTTCGTCGCCCTCCTCTGGACCCGTTCCAGCTTGTCTATATCCTTCTTAAAATGTGGTGCCCAAAACTGAACACAGTACTCCAGATGAGGTCTTACCAGAGCAGAGTAAAGCGATACCATCACATCACGTGATCTGGACACCATACTTCTGTTGATACAGCCCAAAATTACATTTGCCTTTTTAGCCACTGCATCATACTGTTGACTCATGTTCAGCGTATGATCCGCTAAGACCCTAGATCCTTTTCTCACATACTACTGCTAAGAAAAGTCTCCCCCATTCTATAACCATGCATTGGATTTTTCCTACCTAAATGCAGAACGTTGCATTTATCCCTGTTAAAATTCATTCTATGGTTTTAGCCCAGTTTTCCAGCCTGTCAAGGTCATCCTGTATCCTGTATCATAACAACATAAGAGAAGCCATGTTGGATCAGGCCAGTGGCCCATCTAGTCCAACACTCTGTGTCACACAGTGGCCAAAAAACCCAGGTGCCATCAGGAGGTCCACCAGTGGGGCCAGGACACTAGAAGCCCTGCCACTGTTGCTCCCCCCCCCCAAGCATCAAGAATTCAGAGCGTCACTTGCGCCAGACAGAGAGTTCCATCTATATCTTGTGGCTAATAGCCACTGATGGACCTCAGCTCCATATGTTTATCCAATCCCCTCTTGAAGCTGGCTATGCTTGTAGCTGCCACCACCTCCTGTGGCAGTGAATTCCATGTGTTGACTGTGCATGGGGCTGCTGTAAATTCACATGATTTATAACTAATTTTTGGTATTACCTGGAAAACTCTTGGTCTCCCCCTGCCCCCAAGCACATAACAGAAATTACAACAAAAAAATGGTGTGAAAATGTATAAAATGGGTTAGAGACGCCAGACCCACCCCCACCCCCTGCCATGGGGGCAGGGATCCTCCAGTTTCGAGCACTCAACTTCACCACCAACCACCTGGCTGGGGATGGGGGAGAATTACCCCCCAACAGGCAAGAAGCTGGAAATAAATGTGATGTGCCTGTCCCCTGGAAGTGATGTAGGCACGTTGGTGATGTTGGGAGGGAATGCTCTGTTTTTTGGGCAAATTAAAAGTAGAGACATCACCCTGCCAACAAAAGTCCGTATTGTCAAAGCAATGGTATTCCCAGTAGTAATGTATGGCTGTGAGAGTTGGACCATAAGGAAGGCCGAGCACAAAAGAATAGATGCTTTTGAGCTGTGGTGCTGGAGAAGAATCTTGAGAGTCCCTTGGACTGCAAGAAGATCCAATCTGTCAGTCCTAAGGGAAATCAACCCAGATTGTTCCCTGGAAGGTCAGGTGCTGAAGCTGAAGCTCAAATATTTTGGCCACCAAATGAGAAGCGAGCACTCCCCTGGAGAAGATCCTGATGCTGGGAAAGACAGAAGGCAAAAGAAGAAGGGGACGGCAAAAGATGAGATGGCTGGACAGCGTTACTGATGTAACTAACACAAATTTGAGCAGACTTCGATGGTGGAAGACAGGAGGGCCTGGCGTGACTTGGTCCATGGGGCTGCAATGAGTCGGACTCGACTGTGCGACTGAACAACTATGGTAGAAGCTAATTCTATCATAGAGGTTTTGCCCATTAACCAGAGCGTAGCCTCGATGTGCCTATGTCACTTCCGGGTGATGTAGGGACATCACATTTATTACTGGCTTCTTTCCTCCCCACTCCTGGTAAATTCACCTCCATCCCCTCTGTCTGGTCCAAGGGCCCTGGCAAGCCTACAATGGGTTGACAACTGTCCATAAATCTATCGGACATCTGCCCAGATTGTTCTTCCAAACAAAACTTCCCAAAACAACGGTTTGTCGGATTGTTTTTTTAAGCTGTTGTCCAACTCAGCTATTTTAAGAAGAAATAATGTCTTCCAAGTTTTCAAAACAAAGTTTTGCTGGAAGATTTCTCTGACCAGTCCTCCTAATTTGCGATGACTCGAAAGAAGGCCGGAGGGTAATCTGCTGTTATGAACATCAACAAAAACCTCAAAGAATAAAAACAGGACAAAATTATTTTTGAAAAACATGAGGTAAAGTTGCAACACAACACGACACAATCTCGGATTTTATGAGATGAAATAAATCCTGATTTCTCATCAGATCCTGTCACCAGTGGCACACGCTGTTATTTTCTCCCTCCCTCCTCACTTTGTGGGAACTTTTGTGACTCTCAGAGAACCATCCGTTAAGTTACGCAGGCGTGTTTTGTTTTGTTTAATCATGTAACTCATGTGGACATGGCATGGCTGTGGGTTCACATCTTTATAATGTATGGAGAAAGACAGAAAAAGGAAGAAGAAGACTGCAGATTTATACCCCACCCTTCTTTCTGAATCAGAGACTCAGAGAGGCTTACAATCTCCTATATCTTCTCCCCCCACAACAGACACCCTATGAGGTGGGTGGGGCTGGAGAAGGCTCTCACAGCAGCTGCCCTTTCATGGACAACCTCTGCCAGAGCTATGGCTGACCCAAGGCCATGCCAGCAGGTGCAAGTGGAGGAGTGGGGAATCAGACCCGGTTCTCCCAGATAAGAGTCCACACTTAACTACTACACCAAACTGGCTCTCATAAGGAATATGGCTCTCTTCAGCAAAGTTCTTCGGGATCTATGCATTTTTATCCTGTCTTTCCCCCAGAAAATGAGGTTGGTGTCCTGGCTCTCCCGTCCGTTTTTATCCTCGCAGCAACACTGTGAGGTAGGGTTAGGTTTTGGCCAATGAGCTTAATGGAAGCCTGGAGAACTGAACCAAAGTTTTAGATTAACACTCCCTTATGAACCCGCTGGAATGCTATGGTTATTTTCAGAGGCCCTGCATTTGGTGCCCCTACCTTCTGAGATTAGGTGGGTGGCAACCCAGGAGATGGCCTTCTCAGCAGTGGCACCAACATTCCGGAACTCTCTCTCAAGGGAAATTTGCCTGTCCCCTTCAATCTTCCACCAGCAGGTGAAGGCATTTTTTGTTTCGTTTGGCAATTCCTCAATGATCCCTACTTCCTAACTAATGTTTAAATTGCTTTTTTTATGTTTTGTATGTAGCATGACTCTGTTTTAGCAAGGCTGCGTTCTCGCGCCAACTCTCTTTACGATCTTCTTTAGCATGATGCTTCAAAGAGCCACAGTAGATCTAGATGATGACGATGGTGTCTACATCCGCTATCGCACCGATGGCAGCCTGTTCAACCTGAGGCGACTAAAGGCCCACTCCAAGACAATGGAAAAACTCATCCGAGAGCTACTGTTTGCTGATGATGCTGCACTCGTCTCCCACTCGGTATTAGCTCTGCAGCATATGACGTCCTGCTTTGCAGAGGCTGCCAAGCTATTCGGCCTAGAAGTTAGTCTGAAGAAGACAGAAGTTCTCCACCAGCCTGCACCCCAGGAAGATTATCACCCTCCCTGCATCACTGTGGGTGAATCAGTTCTGAAGACAGTCCAGCAGTTCAGCTACCTGGGGTGCATCATCTCCTCAGATGCCAAGATCGACAAGGAGATTGACAACAGGCTGGCAAAGGCAAACCATGCATTTGGCCGACTGCACAAAAGAGTGTGGAGCAACAAGCATCTGAAAAAAGGCACAAAGATCAATGTTTACAAAGCGGTTGTGATGACAACCCTCATCTACGGCTCCGAATCGTGGGTTTTATACCGTCATCACCTGCGACTCCTTGAGCACTTTCATCAGCGCTGCCTTCGCACCATCCTCAACATCCACTGGAGTGACTTTGTGACCAACACTGAAGTCCTCAAGCGGGCGGAGGTTACCAGCATCGAGGCACTGCTGCTGAAGATGCAGCTGCGCTGGGCAGGGCATATTTCTAGGATGGAAAACCACCACCTTCCCAAGATTGCTCTGTATGGTGAACTTTCCACCGGCCATCGAAATAGAGGGGCACCAAAGAAGAGGTACAAGGACTCCTTGAAGAAATCCCTTGGCACCTGTCGCATCAACCATCACCAGTGGTCTGACCTAGCCTCAGATCGCAAAGCATGGAGGCACACCATCCACCAGGCTGTCTCTTCCTTTGAGAACGCACGCATAGCTGGTCTTGTGGACAAAAGGAGATTGAGGAAGAATCGCACTGCTACAGCACCAACCCTAAATCAGACTTTTCCCTGCAGCCACTGTGGCCGGACCTGCCTGTCCCGCATTGGTCTTGTCAGCCACCAGCGAGCCTGCAGCAGACGTGGACTATTGCACCCTTCTTAAATCTTCGTTCGTGAAGCCAAGCCGAGAGAGACTCTGTTTTTAATCATTTTAATGATTTGTGTTTGGAGAGGGTTGGATTGATGTTTTAAAGTGTGACTTTATATGTATGTTTCACACAGTTAGCTGTCTTGGTGGCCCTTGCAGGTGAGAATGAGAGCCCTGCTTTGTATGTAATGTAACAAGTTTTGCTGCTCTGTTTTTAATTGTTTTAATGATTTGTGTTTGGTGGAGGATGGATCGATGTTCTAAAATGTAACTGTATATGTATGTTTTACACTGTTAGTGGTCTTGGTGGTCCTTAAAGGGCAGAACGGTGAGATACACAGTCTATAAAAATAAATATATATATTTTAAAATATATATATTTTAAAAAAACATTTTATCCTCTACACTCACTCTTCCTAGTGGAAGTCAGCAGAATTTCTCTAGAATTCATGGACAATCAGACTTCCCAATATTTTCAAAATTGGATTTTGGTGGTCCAACTAACGGCAACATGCACCACCAGAAGTCCTCCCAATAAGCACGGTTGCCATTTTGTGTCACTAAGGCAAAGAGTGTTATGGGGCAGCAACTGGAGTGTGAAAATCACCCTCCTTACTATTAGCGGTAATTTTTTGTGGGATTCAACCTACCGGCTTGGGCTATGGCAGCCATCCTAGGCTCACGTGGTCCACCTCACAGGGGGAATGAAGATACCATTTTGCCATCTGTTTACCGTTTGAAATGGCTTTCTCTGAGGTGCAGACACCTGTCCGTGCGGCCAGGATTCCCAACCCCATTTCCTTCACCCCCTTCCAGCGACTGTTGACCTGAGGTGGATTCAGACTGTTGACACGGAGTCTGAAGGAGTCTTTGGTCTTTTTAACATGTGCTGCATAAATAAACCATCAAACATGGTCGCCTAATTGCTTTTCGGCATTGGAGGAATGCCGAATTGCTTTTCGGTAGAATTTTCCTAGGTGGCATTTCCCCATACGCATCCCGGATGGGCAAAAACATTGGCCATGGGTTGGGTGACTTGTGATCTGCCAGCCGCAATGGCATCAGCACCCCCCACCTGCCTTAAAGGTGGTCTCAGCCCAGCGGTCCGCACATTAGTCGGGCTGATCGGTGTTTGCAAAGCGCTTTGATATCCTGAGATGAAAAGGCTGCGTATAAAAGCCATCATTCATCTCAGCTACTGCCCAGAAAGGGGAATTCCTGGGTTTGTTTAATTGAAGACCACATAAAGAAATCCTTGGTGAAAACATTCCTCTCTGAGCAGGCTTCTCAACTTAAACCCAATGAGTCAATAGAGTTCTGTGTTGTTGTCCTTGCTGCTCATTTTCTTTGGTGTCACCAATTTTTTTTTTTTAATTGAAAGCAAATTACACTCATGAAGTCAAAGTGCTCTCATAATGCACAACGGGATCTTTCCTGTTCTCCCCCTGGAAGTAATTGGTTACGATGGGGGAGAAGGCATCTCGAGACCTTCCTCAAACTGGCTGATCTAAGCACAGGTCAACAAATGGACATTTCCCCCATGTCATGATCTGAGGCCTAATGCGGCGTAGACGGCAGCGAGAAGCCTGCGTTGGAGTTGCTAGATGGCCTACATCTCCCAGGATCCCTTCTGTCTCACTGATTGGGTGAAGAAGTTTTGGAGGCAAAACTAGCCCAAGAGGGGTGGGACCTGGGAAGAAAGCATAAAAGGCCAAGGCACAGACAGGAACCAGTTCACTGTAACCTCTAAAAACCAGTTCCTGTTTGCTGTGCGAAAAAGCCAACGCTAGTTGAAGCCCCGCGGCTAGGGTTGCCAAGTCCAATTAAAGAAAAATCTGGGGACTTTGGGGGTGGAGCCAGGAGACTTTGGGGGTGGAGCCAAGAACAAGGATGTGACAAGCATAATTGAACTCCAAGGGAGTTCTTGCCATCACATTTAAAGAGACAGCACACCTTTTAAAATGCCTTTCTTCCATAGGAAATAATTAAGGATAGGGGCACCATATTTTGGGGCTCATAGAATTGGACCCTCTGGTCCAATCGTTTTGAAACTTGGGGGGTATTTTGGGGAGAGGCACTAGATGCTATACTAAAAATTTGGTGCCTCTACCTCAAAAAATAGCCCCCCCAGAGCCCCCAATACCCACGGATCAATTTCCTATTATTCCCTATGGGAATCATTCTCCATAGGGAATAATAGAGTGCCTAGTAGACATTTCCCTCCCCCCCCACGCTTTCTAAAGGGGGGAGGGCCTCCAAACTAGGGAATCCCCTGCCCCCTCCCTCTCTCACACACACACACACTTACCAGATCTTCCTCCGGACAACTCTACTTCCTGTGAAAACGAAAGCAAAAGAAAGGGAGGGGCCGTTCTCAAAAGCCCTTTCTGCTTCCTGCCCAGCCTTAAAGGGGCAGACATTTTGCAAACAGCTCAGGAGCTCTACAACATGCCTAAAGGTATGTTCTCTCCCCCCCTCCACCCCCACCCCCGCTTCCAGAGTTTTGAAGAGCGGGAGATGAGGCTGCGAACCCAGAAGTCTCCCGCCAGAGCGGGAGGTTTGGGAAGCCTACCCGGGGCAGATGGTGTGAAATCGGAGGGAAGGCCTACTGAGAAGAGGAGCATCAGAGTGGCGTAAGGCGAGTGGGAAATCGGTCAGGGTTAGGGTTGCCGTCCAATTCAAGAAATATCTGGGGACTTTGGGGCTGGAGCCAGGAGACTTTGGGAGTGGAGCCAGGAGACATTAGGGGTGGAGCCAAGATCAAGGCTGTGACGAGCATAATTGAACTCCAAAGGGAGTTCTGGCCATCACATTTAAAGGGACGGCACACCTTTTCAATTCCTTCCTTCCATAGGAAATAATGAAGGATAGGGGCACCTTCTTTTGGGGCTCATAGAATTGGACCCCCTGGTCCAATCTTTTTGAAACTTGGAGGATATTTTGGGGAGAGGCACTAGATGCTGTACTAAAAATTTGGTGCCTCTATACAAAAAAACAGCCCCCCCCAGAGCCCCAGATACCCACGGATCAATTCTCCATGATTTTCTATGGGAATAAATCTCCATAGGGAATAACAGAGTTCCCAGAAGACATTTCCCTCCCCTCCCCCCGCTTTCTGATAACCCTAAAGCGGGGGAAGGGCCTCCAAACTGGGGAATCCCCTGCCCCCACCTGGGGATTGGCAACCCTAGTCAGGGTGTGTGCTCTCTGGGAAAGGCTGTGGAGCAGAGGGCAGGAAGAGAGTTCCCTCATCCAAGGGAGTGAGTGACTATTGAAGTTATGAGAAGGGAACGTTTAGCACAGGGGTGGGTGGCCAAACTTCCTTAACGTAAGAGCGACACAAAATAAACGTCTGACTTTTGAGAGCTGCAAGACATGAACGTCAGATGTTTGAGAGCCGGAAGGAAGGAAGGCAAATAGATGGAGGAGGGAGGGAGAGGTGGAAAGAAAGCAACCTTAACTTTAAATGCATTCTCCAAGCCGCCGGCTGGATTGGCCAGGAGAAGTGATTTAAAGAGACAAATGTCTTCTCCAAGCCAGCCAATTGAGCGGTGGGGGCTTCAAGAGCTGCACAATACATGTGAAAGAGTCACATGTGGCTCCTAAGCCACAGTTTGGCCACCCCTGCTTTAGCAAGTCTCGTTAAGGCTTTTCTTTTTGTTTTGCACCGCCCTTTGCTGTATTACTATTTCACTGTTCACTAAAAGTTTTATTTCCCAACCTATTGTTTGAACACTGCAAATAAACTGTTGTTGTTTAACTGCCTGGGTCCTCACATCTCCTTGGTCACAGTTAAAAGGTTTTACTATGAGGAACTCGGGTGGATGGGCGCTCTGGGTAGGATTGCCAAGTCCAATTCAAGAAATATCTGGGGACTTTGGGGGCGGAGCCAGGTGACTTTGGGGGTGGAGCCAGGAGACATTGGGGGTGGAGCCAGGAACAAGGGTGTGACAAGCATAATTGAACTCCAAGGGAGTTCTGGCCATCACATTTAAAGGGAAGGCGCACCTTTTTAAATGCCTTTCTTCCATAGGAAATAATGAAGGATAGGGGCACCATCTTTTGGGGCTCATAGAATTGGACCCCCTGGTTCAATCGTTTTGAAACTTGGGGGTTATTTTGGGGAGAGGTACTAGATGCTATACTGAAAATTTGGTGCCTCTGCCTCAAAACATAGCCTCCCCAGAGCCCCCAGTACCCATGGATCAATTCCCCATTATTCCCTATGGGAATCGTTCTCCATAGGGAATAATAGAGTGCCCAGGAGACATTTCCCTCCCCCCCATGCTTTCTAAAGCGGGGGGGAGGGCCTCCAAACCAGGGAATCCCCTTCCCCCTCCCCCTCTCTCTCACACAAATACCTACTGGGTCTTGTTCCTGCCGAACTTGACTTGATCTGAAAACCAAAGCAAAACAAAGGGAGGGGCCGTTCTCCGACGCCATTCCTGTTTCCTGCTTCCTGCTCAGGCTTAAAGGCACATAGTTTAAAAACGGACCTGCAGGAGCTCTAAAACTGCATGGTGATTGTGGGGGGCAGGGCTTCCCCTGCCGGCCAGCTAGCTGGGGGCGGGGAGAAGCCTGTAAAAACAGGGGGTCCCCCGCTGAGACCTGGGATTGGGAAGCCTAGCTCTGGGTGCTTCCTTACAGACCCTTACCAGCAGGGGTGGAATTCTAACAGGAGCTCCTTTGCATATTAGGCCACACACCCCTGACGCAGCCAGTCCTCCTGGAGTTTACGGTAAGCCCCGTACTAAGAGCCCTGTAATCTCTTGGAGGATTGGCTACATCAGGGAGGTGTGGCCTAATATGCAAAGGAGCTCCTGCTAGAATTCCAGCCCTGCTTACCAGAGTGGAGGCAGCCAGTAGCAGGCAGTATTGCAGCAATAAATGGATTTATTTGAAGTTGTTCACGTAATTTAGGTGTAATTCAAGGGGAACTTTTAAGCCACGGAAACCTGTACCACACTTGACATATACCTGCTGGATCCACCTTATAAATGTGTCTTATTCATCAAAGGCTTTTCAACTACAACCAACAGCGTCAGGTATTTGAGCAGAACTCTTAGGGCCTTACGGCTGGCAGGTTTTAAAATCCCTTCAGCAGATTTTTAAAACGCCAAAGTCCAAATAAACTTTCTCGGGTAGATATTCTCCAGTGCCGGCAACTAGTCTGTTACAAAGCTCTGACTGGGTGAGATGAGGGAGACAAAAACAAACCACTCCAAAAGAGGGTTCTTCTAGATATGGAGCCGACAGGTTTTAGAAGACTGGCTTCTGAAACAAAGTGTTTTGTCATCAGTTCTGACCCCCCATACTGCTTTGGTTTATGCCCTGAATTCTGCGTGAATTTTTGTGTCTTTCGTTTTCACTCCCCTTCATTCCCCCCTCCCCAGCTCTTTTGAGACCAATTTTACCCCAATGTTTTTCTGAAAGCCAATTCTGAGTTGGCTTTTTCCTAGTGTGTAATGTTTATAATGTATATATGAGTACCCAGTTTGCGGGGGGGGGGGGGGGGAAGTGTAGATGATTGGGGAAAGCAATGGCAAACCACCCCATAAAAAGTCTGCCGTGAAAACGTTGTGAAAGCAACGTCACCCCAGAGTTGGAAACAACTGGCGCTTGCACAGGGGGCTACCTTTACCTTTAATGTTTATATCAGATTTCTTTGTCCCACCCACCTCTAGCCCACTTTTCAACTATTGGACAGCCATTATTGTTACCCCTCCCCCAAGATGAGAAGTCTTGGGGTTTTTTTTTTAAAGGCCCTAAAATATCTATACAACACTGTAGTGTTGTAGTGATTGTTTACATGAGCTCTCCGAATTCTCAGCTTTCATTTTAAAAAGTCACTATCCCCTCTCACCATGGAGATTATATAAGGAAGTTCTTTAGATTCCCAGCTTTCATGTTTTTTATTTTTTAAGGTAAGTCTCTATCTCCTCCTTCATGGAGATATAAGAAAAAAATAAAGGGGGTGATACTAAGGGCCTGGTCTGACACCACTGATAACACCTATGGGCAGCACCTTCCCTTGAAAATCCTTGTTATTTGAGCTATGTGGAGAAGAAAATAAACTGACACCACAACTTTAAGAATTCATGGGGGTGGGGGGGGGGGAAGACCTGTGGAAAAACTCTGCCTGAACGGATTCCAATGCTTGTGGATCAAATCCCAAGAAAATCAGGAGCACCTCCAGTGTGTGGAAAAGAAATCTGTCAACCAAATGTGTACGGATTCCACAGTTTTTAAATAACCGTACGGTATTGCCAAAGGATGTCAGTTGACCGAACAATAAAGCTGAACTGAACTGAAACTGATTCATACTTTCCCTCTGCCCGTCTCCTCTCCCACTCCAAATTCATGAATACTCTTCAGAGTGCTACACCCAGCTGATAGTTATGAAGGACGTGATGGTTATAAAGACCTGAGAGCCAGTTTGGTGTAGCGGTTAAGTGCGCAGACTCTTATCTGGAAGAACTGGGTTTGATTCCCCACTCCTCCACTTGCAGCTGCTGGAATGGCCTTGGGTCGGCCAGAGCTCTTGTAGGAGTTGTCCTTGAAAGGGCAGCTGCTGTGAGAGCTCTCTCAGCCCCACCCACCTCACAGGGTGTCTGTTGTGGGGGAAGGAGATAAAGGAGATTGTAAGCCGTTCTGAGTCTCTGATTCCGAGAGAAGGGTGGGGTATAAATCTGCGGTCTTCTTCTTCTTCAACAGGGCAGCTTCTCTTGTTCCTCGGTCTGGAAGGTTGCTTGTAAATTACTCTCATCACTCCTGTATGCATATTTTAAGCATTTTGGTGGGTGCCCATTTGCGATCCTTGCCTCTTTTTTTTTTTTAAGTCGCAAAACAAAATGAAGATAACGCAGGGGCTCAGGAAGTCTTTTGAAGACTGACTAAAACAAACTTGATTATTTTTACATTGTGCTTGTAGCCAGAACACTTATCTGACAATGTTAATCATTAACAGGTACCTCTTTCACAACACAGACTGACTCAACGAGCAAAGGAAATGCAAGCGACGATAATTAAAGGCAAATAAAGCCCTCGGGCGAAAATTCCTGGTCTTTCTGAGATAAGAGAAAATGTAGCTCCGCCATCTATATTTCATTTATTTCTCTTGAAGACTCTAATTTGTTTTTAAGCGAATAGATCAAACATTCTTGTCACAGTTCGTACAACTTCCTCAAATATGCGAGGAGTACCCACCGGGCTCGGACCACCAGCAGATTTTTATGATTTCTTTACACTACAAATATTTGGCAGAACTGAAATTGCCCAATAAAATAAACCTGTGGATTCATCTGCAGTTTTAGCGTCTCTCCCAAGTATATTTTGGGCTTCTTCCCAAAATAACTGATGCACATCATATTCCAGTATCAAAAGAAAACAGGTCCCCCTTTCCACATTTCTCTACCACCATCTGGTATTTAAGGAGAGAGTACGCTTTCCTTAGCTATTCAACTAAAGATGCTGGCGATGGAGTACAGTACTTTCCACAAGCAAAGTGTGTGTTCTACCACTGCGTTACTGAGCCTAATGACGGTGGTTTGGAGGGTACTTATACAATCACTAAAGGCTCCTTGAATTGGCATCCAAAGAGGTCCACTCTGAGGTAACTCAAGAGTCCAGAGCAAAGGATAGTTTTGGGACCCTCCTTCTGCATCCCCCTCGCCCCCCCCCCCAATGCTGTCAGCAGATAAATGCCTGGAATGCCAACATAATAAATGTATTATATAATTTACTCTGTAGTCTTTAGTGATGATAAACCCACGAATAACAATGGATGCCAATTAACTAGACAGGTAAACAGGATTCCTATTTGACTCTGTAGACTTGAAACTCAAAGGTGGAAGGTCAGATAGGCACGGTCTTGTTGGGTCAAGAGGAAATATGAACCAAGGCATTGGGGGCCCTCAGCCTTGTGAGACCCCAGGGCAGTTCACACTGGTTGCCCCATCTTCACCTCTATTTAGACAGTCTTTCGGGAAAACACCCCCAAAGTGATGTCCCCTCGCAGGAATGCCGTTAATATGACACTCTGAGGCCCTGTTCACACAGCGTGTTGAATCCGTGTTAAACTGACCCGGTTCTGTTCCGAATATCTTTGTTTCAGATATTATCGATCAGACTGCCATACTGCAATTTGAATCACTCTGCGGTGAAACCGTCTTCTGCCGTCCACATGACAGCACCATGCAGTCCTTTTTTTCCTCCACTTTCATGCGCATAGGTTAAAACATTATGTGGTTATGCAGTTATGCGCATATCGCTAAGTAGTAAAAAAAAAATGGCAACCGTAAACCGGATGTCTGAGGCTCCTTTTGCTCTGGGACGGCCTACAGACATCTGGAAGTTGGTCGAGAACTATCCAGACGGAGAAAACTACGAGGCGAAACTGGAAAACTCAAAAAGCACCACAAAGGAGCAGGTAACAAAATACTCCAGTTCCCCACTTAACTGTCCCGGATGCCTGAGGCTCCTTTTGCTCCGGGACAGCCTTCAGACATCCAGAAGTTGGTCGAGAACTATCTAAACAGGGAAACTATGAGGTAAAACCGGAGAACTCGAAAAGCACTGCAAAGGAGCAGTTAACAAAATACTCCGGTTCCGAGAAGGATGGAGGGGGGCTACTACGAGTTAATACCGGGAGGCAGATGTTGCTGTCTGATCAGCCACTTTTAATCCGGTAGGAAACAGCAGCGACAACGGATTATACAGTGCGTCTGAACAGCCCCTAGGATTTAGACAGAACTCTGTGGTAAGACCATAAAGTTTTGCCTGAATCTTAGAGCATCGTATCAGTGTCATGCCGGTGACATGATGGGACTTCCACATATTTGCTGGAAATGACATCATTCTTTTAAACAGCCCCACCCCACTGGCCCTCAGTGGGCAATAGAGAGGGAAACCAAGAGCTTATTGAATTGCTTGCTTCTTCTCGCCAGAATTTAAGTGCTGTAATCTAAAGCCTACAGCCAGGGCCAGATATGGGGGGAGGGGGACAGAGGGGGGTGCTTGCCCCGGGCACCAACGGGGGGGGCGCCAACTTGGGTATGGAGCCCATTGTATTCTATGGGAGCATAAGATAGAACGGCCCATAAGGGGGTGCCATTTTTTAATTTTGCCCCCCCTCAAAAACATGTAGATCCGGTCCTGCCTTCAGCAGTTAAAACTGCAAGTCTGTCAGCATCCAGCTAACAACACCGGCTGACAAGACAGCATCTTACGTATATCTGCTTTTTCCTTTGCTCATTTTAATTATTTATCTATTTATTTATCGGTAATATCTAACCTGATGAAGAGTTCCGATGAGCTTGAAAGCCTGCTCAGTATTCGGTTGGCCCCCATAAAAAGTATGACATGGATTTGTTTTGAGCTTTGTGAGGGCCAAAACAGCCGTTTACAACTTCTGTCTGGGAGAGGAGAACATAATGGGCGTTCTCGCACTGACCTTACGCCGGAGCGACGTCCCTCTTCACCGCGCAGCGTCTGCGCGGATTTCACACTAATTGCTCCGCAGAACCCGGAAGAGCCGCAAAGTCCCGCGGCTTTTGCGTCGCAAATGTAAACCGCCAAAAACCAGTTTACATTTGCGACGCAAAAGCCGCGGGACTTTGCGGCTCCTTCTTGGTTCTGCGGAGCAATTAGTGCAAAATCCGCGCAGACGCTGCGCGGTGAAGAGGGACGTTGCTCCGGCGTAAGGTCAGTGCGAAAATGCCCAATATATTTGAAAACCCTATTCAATGTATTGTAAATATATTCCATAGTTGAGCAGTAACACACTACCCTCAGCTGCCTGAATATGACGCTACATCTCACTTCTTTTTTTTAATTAATATTTTATTGTGTACATATATCAACATGTTTATACGTCTCATAGAAATACATTTTGTTTTCTGCTTATTGTCTTCTACAAAGCAAACTGAATACTAACAACAAATAAACTCCTTCCTCTTTATCTTATTTCCTTTCTTTACCCGATTTCACTTCTGAGGAAAACAGAATTCGCTGAAACCAAAGGGAATTTTCCCCACAAATTTCAGTGAAATCCTTGCCTCTGCACTTCAGTTTCACTGCCCTCCAAGTCCTTTTTTAGCTGTTAAAAGCCACGGAAAGGCCAACATTTCCCTTCCTTCATTTCTAAGTCGAATCTTAGGAAGGGGGCTCTCTCAACATTACTTGGGCCCTCAAACGTTCTGTTTCTGATTCCCCAAGCAAAGCAGATTTAGAGAGTTTTCCTGGGTCAGAACGAAACAGTACCTCTCCTCAAGGCACTTCCCAAGTTTCAAAAGGATTGGACCAGGAGGTCCAATTCTATGAGCCCCAGAAGGAGGTGTCCCTGTTCTTCATTATTTCCAGTGGAGGGAAGGCATTTAAAAGGTGTGTGGTTCCTTTAAATGTGATGGCCAGCACTCCCTTTGGAGTTCAGTTACGTTTGTCACACCCCTTGCTCCTGGCTCCACCTCCAAAGTCCCCAGATATTTCTTGAATTGGACTTGGCAACCCTAATAAAGGCAAGTTTTACACTTCTCTTTGATTGCCTCAAGTTACAGCCAGGGATTCCCACCAACAAATCATGTCAGCATCCTTTGCTGCATTTAACGCAAACAATGGTCCCATCGCTTTGCAGTGGGCGTCAAGTTACTGATGTTGGAAATTTTCTCTTTATGGCATGATACCAATTTTTGGGGGAAGAAGGCACAGTAAAGCCAAATGTTTCAGTGAAGGCCTCAAAAATCAGAGTTTTGAAAATGATACTTATTGCTTCCCCCCCCCCCCCCACACCCACCTTTTTATCTTCTTGGATTGGATGTTCATGTTTGCATCTGCAAAGGAAAAGAGCTAGAATTCTGACTTTCCGCAATCAGTCTCAGTAACCCAAGTTTTCCCACTAGGAAAGTCTGGCTAAAGAAATATCAGGGGACTCTGGGGGTGGAGCCAGGAGCAAGGGTGTAACAAGCACGATTGAACTCCAGAAGGAGGTCTGGCAATCACAGTTAAAGGGACTGTGCTCCTTTTAAATGCCTTCCTCCCATAGGAAATAATGGCGGGGTAGGGGCACCTTCTTTGGGAGCTCATAGAATTCGACCCCCTAGTCCAATCTTTTTTGAAACTTTGAGGGTGTTTTGAGGAGAGGTACTAGATGCTATGCTGAACATTTGGTGCCTCTACCTCAAGAAACAGCCCATCCAGAGCCCCAGGTAGGTACCCACGGATCAATTCTCCATTATACCCTAAGGGCATAGGAAATAATGGAGTGCCCAGCACTCCCCCTCCTACACTTACTGATCACCCTGAAACGGGGAGGGCCTCCAAACTAGGGGATCCCCTAGCCCCAACTGGGGATTGGCAGCCTTATTTCCCGCTATAGCAGAAGATCACCTGGTGCAAACCAGACAAGATCATGGAGCATGGTGAAACATTCTTTGGGACTTCTGATCACAAACACATAAACCTCTGGAGCATAACACCCTAATATCTCAATTGTAGGGGGAAAAAATGAAATAGGATTTGGAGAATTGATATTGCAATCCCAGGAGATAGCAGAACAGAAAAGAAAGAACAGCAAAAGACCACTAGATACCAAGACCTACTAATAGAGTTAGAGTGCCTCTGGGAGAAGAAAGTGATCATTGTGCCAGTTGTCATCGGAGCTCTTGGAGCAGAGCCTAAAAGTCTCAAGAAAGACTTGGACACTATGGGCGTCGAGCAACTTACATTAGCTCAGCTCCAGAAGACAGTGTTGCTTGGAACAGCAAGAATCCTGCAGATACCTCTGCAGTTCACGCCCCCCTGATGTAGCCAATCCTCCTGGAGTTTACAGTAGGCCCTGTACTAAGAGCCCTCTATTCTCTTGGAGGATTGGCTACATCAGGGGGGCATGGCCTAATATGCAGAGAAGCTCCTCTAGAAAAAGAGCCCTGCTTCCAGGTGACATCATCGTGCTGCATGAAGAAGATCCCAGAAAGGACCAAGGATCCCCCTGCTGGTTGCAAGGTAGGACTTGGTAACCCTATTGCACTGTTACTGCGCCCTAGTAGTTGTTGCACCTCGGGCACACATGAAAATCCCACTGCAAACAACTGCTAAATGTGCAATATCCTGTGATGTGTGGATGCAGCCTAGTAATACTGCCACGGCAGTTAACTACTGCTCGACTTTTGGATCCTGATCTTAGAAATGCAGTGGGGTTTATTTCCTCCACTAGAGAAGTGCCGCATGAGGAAAACCATGGTACACCACTAAATGTGGGTGAGAGCATCTGCCAACCGAGGAGGATAACGGTTTTCCTGAACTGGCTTCAGATGATACAACATCCTAGGAGAGAGACAGGCCCCTCCACGACGCGTTCTGCCAATGTACGCTTCGAGTGATCTGCCCCTGTCCTTTGCCACCCCTGTTAAATCCCAGCTCTGGGCCCAACTTTGAGGGACTGCGGTCTCGTCTCTGTCTTAACAAGGAGGCATTTCATCTCCGATAGGCAAGTCGAGCCCTTATGGCCAGGCAGGGCTGTTGACGTGCAGTGGAGCACAGGAGGGAAGGAAGCCAGCGGCTGCGTAGGTCGAGACGTTTGAGAGTTAAGCGTTTTGCCCAAGGCCACACAGGGAGCGCGTGGCTAGGACAGAAACTCAGACATTCCTGGAGCATCGTTCGAGCCAGGCTGCCACTCCTACCGAGCCAGCTGAATTGGAATGGTTTAATCCAAAATCAGTTTCAAAGTGAAGTTTTTTGAGGGGGGGCACAGTTGCTTGGGTTCTTCTCTCCCCGTTTTCCTTATCGCAAGAAGGCTTCTATTTGCAAAACGTTTCTATTGCATTTCGGCATGCGTGTCGTATAATGTAAACCTCTTGCTTTTTTTTTTAATGCAAAATTCTAGCCTATTAGGCTTTCCCCCCCTCCCCATATTTGCTTATTTTTCTGGCTCTGTTTTGAGCCCCCGGCAAAACAGAGATTTATTGTGGAAATGCTGACGGCCGGCTAAGCGGAGCATCCCATTGGCAGCCCTATAATTACGATTCCTTCCAGCCAATCCAAAGAAAACACAAAGGTCTTGTCCAAACAAATCTCCGAATGGTTTGAGCCCCAGATTTAAACTGCACGGGCCGAAAAGGACTAACTCATCATGTATTCTAAACCAGCTCCAGAACGGGGAGAGATGTACGAGGAGATAAAAGGAGACGGTCTCCACCACGCAGGGGTAATTGGAGCCACGTCTCCGCTTTTCTTGACTCGAGCCAGCAAACGGCAGATTAGCATCAGGAAGACGATTGTACATATATTTTCGAGCTGATTGAGGAGCTCTCTCGGAAGGGTACTCAGTCCTCCTGCACCCCCCCCCTCCAAATCATTCATATTCAGCAGCCTAGCCTGACCCTTGAAATCAAATATTTGTTTAATGTCGATCTATCAGTAAAGCACTGAAATATTAGATGCAAAAGCGGTGGAATGAATTAGGGCCTTCAGTCAATTCTCTACGAAGTCAGAAATTCCATGTTGATTGTACGTTTCCATGTTGCATGTTTTTCCTTGCAAAAAACTCACTCATCGGATTTTCCGTGACTTTAGGTAAAAGCGTGGGGCCTGAAGCTTGCATGATATTTGACTTCCGAAGCAATTAGGATTATGAATTATGACATTTGCTTCCTGGACAAGTTTTTATTCCTATCTTGAAAGACCTCTTGACTCATGTTAACAGGGCTTTCTTTTCTTTTTTTCAAAAAAGCAGGAATGCGCAGGAACACAGTCCTGGCTGGCTTGGCTCAAGGGGGTATGGCCTAATATGCAAATGAGTTCCTGCTGGTCTTTTTCTACAAAAAGCCCTGTGTGAAATCATGGGGTGTGGCCTAATGTGCAAATTAGTTCTACAAAAAAAGCCCTGCATATTGCTATAGCATGTGGCGAAATGCGTGTTCTGTTTTGCAAAGTTTAGATGCGGAGTAAATCCTAATCCTCATGCAGGTTGCCAGCTCTGATTTGGGAAATCCCTGGAGATCGGGGCGGTGGAGTCTGGGGAAAGGAAGAGCCTAGGAAGGAGAGGGAGCTTAACAGGGATATGATTCTAAAAAGTCTAACTCCGCAAACCTGCCATTTCCTCCAGGGCAACTGAGCTCTGTTGGCTGGAAATCAGTTGTAATTCCAGGAGATCTCCAGGCCCCACCTGGAGGTTGGCAACCTCACTGAAAACCCTATCTGGAATGCATGGGGAACTCCAGGACTCATCTGGAGTATGGCAACCCAAGCCTTTCCCAGCAGATACCCACTTCTAGTCCTATTGACTTCGATGGGCTTAGAAAGGTGTAACTCAGTTGAGGATTTCATTTCAGAATCTTGTTTCTTCCCTCCTGTTCTGATGTGATTCTCCAATCATTTTATTGTAGGGTTGCCAGGTCTGTGTTGGGAAATACCTGGAGACTTCAGGGGGGCGGAGCTGGGAGAGGGCGGGGTTTGGGGAGAGGAGGGACCTCAATGGGGTACAAGGCCATACAGTCCATCCTCCAAAGCAGCCATTTTCTCCAGGGGAGCTGATCTCCGGCAGCTGGAGATCTCCAGGTCCCACCTGGAGGCTGGCAACCCTACAAAACGTACAACATGATGACAAAATGATGATGTAGCGTGATAAGAGGTCAAAATGGAGGACGGGGTGGGGTTACTGTAGCTTCAGGTTGCCAGCAGCAGGGTGGGAAAATCTTGGCGATTTGAGGGGTAGAACCTGAGGAGCACATAGTATATTCATTTATTCACGTCATTTGGAGTCTACCTTACTTGCTTGGACTCAAAGCAGTTTGCGAAGGGCAGGAAGGGAGAGCAGCAGAGCATAACGCCACAAAGTCCAGCCTTGTAATTCTGGGAAATCTCCAGGCCCAACCTAGAGGTTGTGACCAAAATTACTAAATACTCATTAACATTTATTATAATAAAGACAGGTAAATCAACAATTGCATATTACAAGCAGACACACCAAAAATGAATTCCATTCTCTGAAAAAATTCCTTAGCGCTGGTCCAGATTCCAGTGTGGACTTCAATGACATGGAGTAAGTTGCAATTTCTTGAATCCCGTGAGAGATTTCAGCCTAATGCGACAGGACAGCCGGTATTCCACTTCCTGTTTCAACAAAATTTCCCTCAGGCACGGGATTTCGAACAATTTCATAATGTCATTAAAGACATAATTTCTAAGTCAAGGCTCATATAGGACATAACGTCTCCATCCTCATTTTCTCATTGGCAAAATGCTCAGGTGGCTCAAGGCTGAAATCTTTCGTGGGATTCAAGAAATTGCAACTTACTTCATGCCATTGAAGTCCGCACTGGAATCTGCACCACCGCTAAGGAATTTTTGTGTGTCTGTTTGTAATATGTAATTGTTGATTTACCTGTCTTTATTATAATAAATGTTAATGAGCATTTAGAAAATCCAAATCCCTTTATTGGCATAGAAATAAAAAGTACAGCACAGCAAAGTTACATAGAGTTTCAGCTACAAATAGTGGCCTCGTGGCGCAGAGTGGTAAAGCGGCAGTACTGCAGTACTGTGATCTGAACTCTCTGCTCATGACCTGAGTTCGAATCCGGCGGAAGTTGGATTCAGGTAACCGGCCCAAGGTTGACTCAGCCTTGGATTACCTGAGGCGAAGTTAGTTTTCTTTCTACTATCTGACCAGTGTTTCCATATCACAAGCCTAGTTGCAAAGTACCTTTTGGCTGCCACAACAATTAGGGAGCAAAAGACTAGCTCCCCTTCTTGATGTTTGACTGGTTTTTATAGCTGAGGAAAGGAAAGGTCCCCTGTGCAAGCACCAGTCGTTTCCAACTCTGGGGTGACGTTGCTTTCACGACGTTTTCACGGCAGACCCCGTTTTACGGGGTGGTTTGCCATTGCCTTCCCCAGTCATCTTCACTTTCCCCTCAGCAAGCTGGGTACTCATTTTACCGACCTCAGAAGGATGGAAGGCTGAGTCAACCTTGAGCCGGCTACCTGAACCCAGCTTCTGCTGGGGATTGAACTCAGGTCGGGAGCAGAGCTTAGGACTGCAGTACTGCAGCTTTAACACTCTGCGCCACGGGGCTCTTACGGATTCTTAATATGAAGTTCTATTTGTTTGTCCCTCTTACACCTCCTGCTCTACTTTTTCTTCTCCATCTTTCTTTCCCCTCCTTCCCCTTCTCTCCTCTTTCCGTATTAAGGGGCCTAGTCTGCCCAAAAACAGACCACAGCAGCTGTTTATCTAGATGAAAAAGGGGGAAAGCCTATTTTAAGGCCAGATTCTATCGTGATACCATCTTCGCCATCTGCAACAGAAAAAATAATGTGTGAAAACTGATTTATTTATTTAATGCCACTTTTAAAATATTTTTCCTTCGCAAAGGATTGCTTTAAACCTTTTTTGGCCACGCTAACTTCCCAAAATTAGCAGTTACAATTCCCCCCCCCCCAAAAAAGGAAAACATAGTAAAAAATATTGTTGATTATGTCATCAAATTCTTCCTTTCAAAACGCTGCGCTTGGAGTTTTCCAGTTTCCTAGGGAAACAAAATAGTTCCCTTTCAGTAGATCAAAATGAATAAAATATATGCTGAGAATTCTATTTTTCCAGCAGAAGAATGTTGACCAGAAGAGTGCAGGCAAAAGGAAAAGTCTGACACCCACAAGAGTGTTGCTGGTAGTCATTTTGTAGAAAAATAGGTGGTGGAACTCATTAGCATAACTCATTAGCATCCCCCCCCAGCTAAAAGCAACCCGAAGCAAAAAAAGAGAGCCCCGGGCAAGTGAGGCCTGCTTGGGCTGGCTAGAGATCCAGCCAACCCAAGCAGGCCTTGCTCACCTGGGGCTCTCCTTGGCTACCCCCCCGGTCAAGAGGCCAACAAGCTAGCTGCCACTCAAAATCACATAAGAAGTGGAGAAAGGGTGGTGTGGGCTTCTCCAGGGGTTAATGAGGGCTGCTGGGGGTGTGGCAAAACTCCTGCTGGCTGGCTGGCTGCCTGCTCTCCTAATCCAGGGATTGTTATGCAGCTGCGCCTACTATTCAATGGACGAGAGGTGAGGAGGAGGGGGATTGTCAGAAAGGTTCAGGATCTGTGCTCCTGTGAGCTCCTGCTGAATTCAAGGCCTGCTGATAGTTAGTCAGGGGTAGAATTCTATCAGGAGCTACTTTGTATATTAGGCCACACTGCCCTGATGTAGCCAATGCTCCAAGAGCTTACAAAGAAAGAGCCTTGTGAGCTCTTGGAGGATTGGCTACATCAAGGGTGTGTGGCCTAACAGGCAAAGGGGCTCCTGCTAGAATTCCACCCCTGGCAAGGGTTGGAGACCTCCTGGCAAATCCGGTCATTACCTGCCAGAGCCTGAAACACTGGTGGAAGGAAAGAGGAGGAAATGGTGGCATGTGCTAGCATTACACCAGCACTGTAATGTAACTTCCAGCAAACACTGGAAGTGACATCATAATGTTCAGGAGAGGGGAGCAGCTCTATGATTCAAAACTCTATGGCTATGGCATCACTTGTTGTTTTCACCAGAAGTGATATCAGCATGCTGACACAATGCTAGCCTACCTGACCCACCCACAAATGCTCCTGGGGGCTGTGGGCTGTGGCCTGTCAACCCTACAGATACTACTGTCTGGCCATTGCGGATTGTCCACAATCAGTTCCACTTAAGGAAATAACAGTCAGCCAGATAAATTTTAACGCGCTGCAGGCTGGATCTACAAGCTGTTGGCTGTTGCACTACTGCGATCATTCACATGCCCCTCCCCCTGCCCCAAATGCAATAATATGCAATTAATCTTACTACAGATCAAAGGCGAAAAAATTGCATCCCATCATTCTATTTATTTATTTACAACATTTATATCTTGTCTTTCCACTGTCGTCAAGGCCACCAAGGTCGCTAAAGAATAAAATATGTACAATATGGACCCTTAAAACCAAACAAAAGAACCATTAAAAAGAACCGTCAGTAAAACAATCAAAACCAATGCTCAAATGGCCTTCGCCTAAATATAGACCTAAGACAGATCTGCTGTAGTTACATCCAGCCACCAAACTTACTGAAGAAAACATCTGAGATGTAGCACCACAAATGCGAATGTTAATTGTAAATGATGGTTTTAAATATGATGGTTTTTATTTAATGAATTATCTATCTAATTGTACTGATGTTTTACTGTGAATTGAAATTTATATGTTGTGAGCCACCCTGAGCCTGCTTCGGCGGGGAGGGCGGGATATAAATAAAATGTATTATTATTATTATTATTATTATTATTATTATTATTATTATTATTATTATTATTATTATATGGCAGGAAGGTGGCAGAAAATGCTAGACAAACAAACAGACAAAAGCCTTCACTCACTGGCAGAAGACAGAAGGGGACATATCAATTTCCTTGGGGAAAGAGAGATCCAGAATTTTTGGTGCCACAACCAAGAAGGCCCTCTTCTGCATTGCCACTTGCAGCCCACCTAATCTCAGAAAGTTGGATGCCTGAAGTCGGGTCTCAGAAGATGACCGTGGTGGTCATGCAGCTTTGTAAGGGACTACGTGGTCCTTCAGGTAGACAAATGGGGGGTGTACATGAGTGCCTCACATCATATGTTTTCTGTGTGTGCAGGTAAGTTTTTTAACAGCAGATACATTCTTTACAGGTAAGTTTTAAAGATTTTTTTTTTAAAGTCTTTACGGTTAAGTCACCCCTAAATCCACTTGCGCTCTGAAAATGACAGATGTGAGAAGCTGAGTTGCTTGACAATTTGCACATGGTAGACATGTTTATAGTCTTTTACAGAAGACTAGATCCTGCCATTAGTGATCAGAAGGAGTGAATGGAAGTAGATCTGCCTAGTAGGATTGCTAGCTCTGGGTTAAGAAATATTTGGGGGGTGGAGCCTAAAGAGGGTGAGGTTTGGGGAGGAATTCTGCGGGGCCCAGGGCTTTTTTTGTAGCAGCAACTCCTTTGCATATTAGGCCACACACCCCTGATGTAGCCAATCCTCCTGGAGTTTACAGTAGGCCCTGTACTAAGAGCCCTGTAAGCTCTTGGAGGATTGGCTATATCAGGGGTGTGTGGCCTCATATGCAAAGGTGTTCCTGCTACAAAGAAAAGCCCTAGTGGGGTAAAATGCCATAGAGTCCACCCACCAAAGCAGCCATTTTCTCCAGGGGAACTGATCTCTGTTGTCTGGAGATTAGTTGTAATAGCAGGAGATCTCTAGGCCTCACCTGAAGGTTGACAACCCTATATATGCCCCAGATTTGCCACCCCACAGTCAGAAATGTTGGGTAAGGGGCACAGGGGATAAAAGTTTGAGTGGGGGAGGTCATGGGGCTTGGCTGCTTCTTCCAGCATCACAGTTAGGTACAAGGGAAAGCCCTATTCCCTTGGCTTCTTCTTCCAGCAGCGAACCACCCTGCCCAGCTCTCTCTCTTGCACTCTCTCTGTTGCTCTCTCGTGCTCTCTCTCTCTGTCGCTTTTGCTGTCACTCCCTCTTTCCTGCTCTCTGTGGCTCTATCTCTCTCACCCATTGTTGCTCTCACTCGCGCTCTCACTGTCGCTTTTGCTGTCGCTCTCTCTCGTGCTTTCTCACTCACTGTTGCTTTCTCTCATGCTCTCTTGCTCACTTTTGCTGTCGCTCTCTTCTCTGGCACTTTCTCTCTCACTGTCGCTGTCGCTCCTTCGTGTTCTCTCTCACTCGCTGTCACTATCTCTTGTGCTCTCTCTCTCTGTCGCTCTCTCTGTCCCGCTCTCTCTCTCTTGCTCACTTTTGCTGTCGTTCTCTTCTCTGGCACTTTCCCTCTCACTGTCGCTCCTTCGTGCTCTCTCTCACTCGCTGTCACTATCTCTTGTGCTCTCTCTCTCTGTCCTGCTCTCTCTCTCTTGCTCACTTTTGCTGTCGTTCTCTTCTCTGGCACTTTCCCTCTCACTGTTGCTGTCGCTTCTTCGTGTTCTCTCTCACTTGCTGTTGCTATCTCTTGTGCTCTCTCTCTCTCACTTTTGCTGTTGCTGCCTCCTCTCGCTCTCCTGCTCTCTCTCTCTCACTGTTACTCTCTCTTGTACTTTCTCATGTGGAGTGGGGGAGAATTAGCCTGAGAATGAAGGGGCCCTACAGAGGGAAAGGGGTTTATATAGAACCCCCTATTCCCCTGGGCCCCCCATAGTTACGGGCCTGCCCATAGCTGCCCCCTCGCCTCAAAAAGGCTCTACTGAGAGTCAAAGAGCCTTCCTGGACAAAAGACCAGACAGTTTCTATCCTACTGCAAAAGAGTTTGCAGTTTTCCCAAGGCCCAAGAGTGAGCCTCCTTGGGCCAAACTTGGCTGAACTGAGGGGTTGGATGCCAGCCAGTAAATGAGTCACAGCCCCCACACCCCCACCTTGAAAAAGAAACACACCTACGAAGATCTGCCACCCAAACCTGTTTCATGCAACGAGGAAGGATAAAGAAAGGCCCCGTTCCAAAATATTTTCTCTCATGCATTAATGCAGGCTCGCACCTTTCCTTTGGAAACAACATCATTCTACAAAAATCCTTTGTGCTCCGTGTCAGGAACACTTCACCATCTTGGGTTAGGACGAGTCACGGTGCTAATTCTGACAACTGAGCCTTTGTTAGGAGAGATGGGATCAAGGCACACCCTCTCCCGCCTAAGATTAAGAGGAGTAGCCTTGAAAGCGCCTTCACATCCTGCTCTACCTGCAGCAATGGGATCTGGGCTGTTTCTACTGAAGAAAAGTATTGTTTCAGTTTCTTTTCACTGGCAGGAAATGAAAAGATAGGGTGTGGATCAGTGCAGATCAGGAACAGGATTAAGAGCTGCTTCTCAAAGGGGATGGGGACTAGGGCCACCCTACTGACTCTAAGCTGGCTTTTGTACCGTCCTTGGTCTCTTCCACGTTTGAGATGGGAAGACCTACCTTTGATTATGACATTACAGGAAATAGAAGGCAGAATATTAGTAGGTTGGAGGTAGGGTTGCCAGTCCCCAGGTGGGAGTGGGAGATCCCCCAGTTTGGGGGGTTGGGGAGGGAAATGTCTGCTGGGCACTCCATTATTCCCTTTGGAGACCCATTCCCATAGCGTATAATGGACTGTGGGTATATGGGGCTTGAGGGGGGGCTGTTTTTTGAGATAGTGGCACCGAATTTGCAACATAACGTCCAGTGCCTCTCCTCAAAATGCCCCCCAATTTTCAAAAAGATTGGACCAGGGAGTCTAGTTCTATGAGCCCCAAAAGAAGGTGCCCCTATCCATGATTTCCAATGGAGGGAAGGCATTTAAAAGGCATGTGGTCCCTTTAAATGTGATGGCCAGAACGCCTTTTGGAGTTCAATGATGCTTGTCACAACCTTGCTCCAGGCTCCACCTCTAATGTCTCCTGGCTCCACCCCTAAAGTCCCCAGATATTTCTTGAATTGGACCTGGCAACCCTAGTTGGAGGTGCTAAAACATTTGAGTAATTGAGTCACTAAAACATATGCAGTCAATTAAAAAATGTGCAATTGCTAGCATGATAGTCGTCTAGAACAATCTTATATTCTAATAGCCAAGCTGTCAAATCTTTGCATACTTAAATCCGATGACTGGAGCTATGAACGGAGCAAGAGAAATCTTTCTACAAACCTGCAGAGTGCCCCAGGTTTGCAGGAAAATGTGACATCTAAAAAGAAGGGAACAAAAATACACTGAGTTTAAACTGAAAATAATAAAAGAAGGGACTGCAGCTTTAAACAACAGATTTTCCTCAGGGGCTGTTGCTATGTAACTGCAGTATTCCAAGCTTAGTTCTGTAAATACAAGGAAGAGGGTTGGAGAGGGCCATTTCCAAGCCTATTTTGGCCTCTGAAAGAGGGCATCTTGTATATTTCCTATCTACAGTCTGAGGCAGTGGCATGCTGGCCTCTGGTTTGATGACAGTCATAGCCTTAGAACGGAAGTGACCCAAAAGCCATTCTGTGTAATGCCCTGCTTTCATGGTTGCTGGCTATGGGTTGGGAAATTCCTGGAGATTGAGTGTGGCACCTGGGGAGAGTGGAGTTCGGGGAAGTGAAGGACTTCAGCAGGGCCATATAATACCATGCAGACCATAGTCCAAAGCAGCCATTTTCTACAGGGAAACGTCATCTGGATATCAGTTTTTGTTCTGGGAGATCTAAAAGCCCCACCTGGAGACTGGCAACGTTACTCGCTTCAAAACAGATGGATTGATGTAACACCGCCTAATCCACGACATGCAAGGCAGGCCCTAGGGTGCATGGCACCCCAGACAGACTCACTGTCTGCTGCCCCACGACTCTGGGGGCTCTAGGCATGTGCACACGTGCACACACCCCAGGCTGGGCCACTGTCCCTTCTCTTCTGCGACACCGCATTCCACCCCCCCACCCCCCGGAGTGCTCAGGGGAGCACCGCTATAATTGGTCCTACCCACTTCAACGCGGCCTGAACATCTCAGTGCTATCTCTTAAGAGAGTGCTGGGGGAAGCTTCACTCCCCCTCCTTCCCGGAACTTTCAAACTTCCCGGAACCGGAAGTGAAGGGGGAGTGAAGCCTTGTCGAGTGCTCTCTTAAAAGAGAACACTGAGATGCCTGGGCCGTGTTGAAGCGGATAGGGCCAATTCTAGTGGCACTCCTCTGAATGCACGATGGGGGGGGCAGAAGAGCACGGCACCGCAGAAGGGGGGGAGGGAGGAGGCGGCGGGGTGGCAGCAGCATGGGGGGAGGGAAATTAGGCTTTTGTCTTGGGTATGGGAAGGGGGGAGAACCCAATTCAGCGCCCCCCCCCCCCCTCTTGGCGCCCTGAAGAGCCGGCCCTGACAATGTGGCACTCACCAAATATAAAGTGTACTGCAAAGCCCATCCAACCAAGCCAAGCCACACGCTAAAGGAGAGGGCATCCGTGTTAATCCACCCCTGGTACTGCAACTACTGTAAAAGAGCTAGATGCAGGTGGGTAGTTGTGTCGGTCTGAAGCAACACAACAAAGTTTGAGTCCAGTGGTATCGTTAAAACCAACAAAGATTAACTCTTGGTATATCTGATGGCTATCGGATGAAGTGTGCATGCACACCAAAACTTATACCCAGAATTAAACTTTGTGGGACTTCAAGGTGCTATTGATTTCAAACTCTGTTCTACTGCAGAGGTGGCCAACTACTGCAGCTTGGGAGCCACATGTGGCTCTTTCATGCATATTGTGTGGCTTTCGAGTTCCCACTGCCCCATTGGCCAGCTTGAAGGCAGTTGTCTCTTAAAATCACTTCTCCAAGTGAAGCCAGCATTTATATTTAAAGTTGCTTTCTTTCCACCTCCACCTCTATTTCCTTCCTTCCTTCCTTCCTTCCTTCCTTCCTTCCTTCCTTCCTTCCTTCCTTCCTTCCTTCCTTCCTTCCTTCCTTCCTTCCTTCCTTCCTTCCTTCCTTCCTTCCTTCCTTCCAGCATTGCATGTTGGGCGCCAGGGTGTAAGAGACCAAACAGCACTGAAAAGCATGACATGATTTCCCATGAGCCACTGCACTCAAAAGGGCACAACGCACACAAGGAAATCTCCTGGGAGCCGTTGGGCAGCTCAGTGCCTCCGCCTCAAGGTGTTTAGAACGAGTGCCTTTCATGACAGCCCATCAGCTAGCTTGGCACGTGAGCTCACGGCCGAATCGAGGCTCTGCATCATTTTGACACTGCTGAAAAATGTGAGCCAAAGTGCTGTGTAACGAAAGATGCTCTGTAAATACAGGAGAGCGTTTCAGTGCGGGCAAGTCTGTGGCTTGACTTCGGGCCAAGGCCAGTTCTGTCATCGGTTCAGAGGGCCAAAGAATTTCACGATGACTGGTTTCTCACCTTTTGCTGCACTACAGGAGAATAGTTTCGGCGCAATGAGTCGAGTTCGATCTCATCAGGGCTTTTTTTGTAGCAGGATCTCCTTTGCATATTAGGCCACACACCCCTGATGTAGCCAATCCTCCTGGAGCTTACAGGGCTCTTTTTACAGGGCCTCCTGTAAGCTCTATGAGGATTGGCTACATCGGGGAGGTGTGGCCTAATATGCAAAGGAGTTTCTGCTACAAGGAAGCCCTGGATCTCACGGATTCCTTCCTCTGGAGGAGGCACTTTCCTCTGGCAGATGGAGCCTTCCTACCCCTGAATCTACATGAACAGACTAGCAAAATCCAGTCCCATAGTTCCTTAACACTGATTTGCTTTCTGATCCTCCCACTGCTTTGGGAACCACCTTGAAGAGAGAGAGCCAGTTTGGTGTAGTGGTGAAGTGTGTGGACTCTTATCTGGGAGAACCGGGTTGATTCCCCACTCCTCCACTTTCAGCTACTGGAATGGCCTTGGGTCAGCCATAGCTTTCGTAGGAGTTGTCCTTGAAAGTGCAGCTGCTGTAAGAGCTCTCTTAGCTCCACCCACCTCATAGGGTGTCTGTTTTTGTGGGGGTGGGGGGGAAGGTAAAGTAGATTGTGACCGCTCTGAGACCCTGAGATTCGGAGTGGGGGGCGGGATATAAATCCAATATCTTCTTCTTGCTTGCTTTTGGGTGAAACATCTGCAGGGAGGAACTGCAGAGGTTAAAAAAGGTGTGTGTGTGTGTGTGTGTGTGTGTGTGTGGAAAGAGAATAAATAAATAGAACTGACACACACCCCCTTTCCTCCTCTCGGTATAATAATGAATGTATGGAAAGCTTTAAGCGCAGTTGTATTTTTGACACTGTGCATAGTCCTGCCTCCACCTACTCGTATTCCTTTGAGGTTCATCTTTCAGACCACAGCTCTGTTCTGCTGCCAACTCCTTGGAAGTGTTTAGTGACCGGAGAACTGTTGCCTGCGCTCTTCAGAACTTCGCACTTCATTTTTCCAGGTTCCTTGCAAGCAGCAGCAAATATTTCACCAGCCTGGTAGGCTGGCTACTGCCATAAATCAGGCGTTAGAAACAACCCCCCTCCAAAACAAATCATCCAGGCCTGTCAGAACGTTTGACTATTCTTTTTGGGGTTGGATCTAGGGTTCCCAATCCCCAGTTGGGGCCAGGGGACTCCCCCCCACCCCGGTTTGGAGGCCCTACCCAGCTCCAGGGTCATCAGAAAGTGGGGAGGGAAATGTCTGCTGAGTACTCCATTATTCCCTTTGGAGACCCATTCCCATAGGCTATAATGGACCATGGGTATATGGGGCTCTTGGGGGGGGCTGTTTTTTGAGGTAGTGGCACCGAATTTGCAACATAACATCCAGTGCCTCTCCTCAAAATACCCCCCAATTTTCAAAAAGGTTGGACCAAGGGGTCCAATTCTATGAGCCCCAAAAGAAGGTGCCCCTATCCTTCATTATTTCCAGTGGAGGGAAGGCATTTAAAAGGCATGTGGTCCCTTTAAATGTGATGGCCAGAACTCCCTTTGGAGTTCAATTATGCTTGTCACAACCTTGCTCCTGGCTCCACCCCCAAAGTCTTCAGATATTTCTTGAATTGGACTTGGCAACCCTAGTCGGATCTCACTGTAAATGAGAGTTTGTGATTGTCTTCCTTGCTTCTTTCAAAGTGTAAAAAGGTAAAGGTAAAGGTGCAAGCACCAGTTGTTTCCGACTCTGGAGTGACATTGCTTTCACAACAATTTCACGGCAGACTTTTTACGGAGTGGTTTGCCATTGCCTTCCCCAGTGAACTAAACTTTCCCTCCAGCAAGTATTCATTTTACCGACCTCGGAAGGATGGAAGGCTGAGTCAACCTGGAGCCGGCTACCTGAACCCAGCTTCTGCTGGGATCGAACTCAGGTCATGAGCTGAGGGCTCCGACTGCAGTACTGCAGCTTTACCACTTTGAGCCATGGGGCTCTTTTTCAAAGTCAAAAGGAGTGTTAAGGATCGGATACATCAAAATAATGCAGCGCAGAGTATAAAAGGATAGAGGGGATCTCAAAAAGTCGAACCATTTCCTTTTTCGTTTTGCTGTGGAACGAGAAACTGCCCTTCATTTCCATAAACACCACAGTGTATTAAGAGCTGCCATCATGCCAGCCCAAATGACTCACTCAATACGAAAGGCGATACTTCCTTTAACAGAAAACAAATTAGTCCAATAAAAGGCACTTCGCTCTTATCCCAGACCCATTAACATGCTTCCATTTTATGAAATACAAATAAAATATCATTTCTGAAGCTTCAGTCTGATCCATTAATGGCTGAGGGTGACGGTCGTGAGATTAGCCGCCTTTATGGACAGATCTCTAACACCACAACAGCCCTGGAATTCTCACAGCCGGTTTGGCTGTAGTAAGCGATGAGGTAAGCAGTGAGCAAACATGTCAGAAAAGATGCTCAACATTTTTTCCCCCTTGGCCTCTGTAAACCGAGCAAAGTTGTTTGGACCGGGTGCTTTCGCACTTTCTCATAAAGTCACAGGTATGCGCTGGGAAATGCATGTACGTCAGTTCACTTTGGGTGGATAATCAGGAATTTTTAAAGCTGTTCCCCTCCCCCCCGCCCCGTAGCTATCACTACATCCTCTGGCAGCGAATTCCACATTTTAATCACTTTCTGTGTATAAAAGTATTTCCTTTTGTCCACCCTGAGCCTACTGCCCAAGAGCGTCAATGGATGTCTTCAAGTTCTAGTATTTGGGGAGAGAAAAGTTCTCTGTGTCAACTCTCTCTGCCCCATGCATGATGTAAACCTCTATCATGTCTCCCCTTACTTGTCACCAGGGTTGGGGTTTTTTGAGCAGTTCTAGCTGGCTTGGTGTCATGGGTGTGGCCTAATATGCAAATTAGTTCCTGCTGGGTTTTTTTTTTCTACAAAAAGAGCCCCGTACAAAACAATGGTGATGTCAGGGGATGTGGCCTAATATGCAAAAGAATTCCTGCTGGGCTTTTTCTACAAAAGCCCTGTGTGAAACAATGGTGCCATCAGGGGGAGTGGCCTAATATGCAAATGAGTTCCTGCTGGCCTTTTCCACCAAAAAGGCCCCTGGTTGTCCCTTTCCTAAATTGAAAATCCTTACCTACGTGGGTATAAAGGCAGCACTCAGACAAAGGCTACCCCAGAATGACATAGGGTTGCCAGCAGCTGGGAAATATCAGAAGATTTAGAAGGTGAAGACTGGAAGGGTGGGATGTGGCGAGGGGCAGAACCTCATTGGGGTACAATGCAGTAGAATTCCCTTCAAAAGCGGCCATTTTCTTCAGGGGAAGTTATCTCTGCAGCCTGGAGAATTCTGGGAAATCTCCAGGCCCCACCTAGAGGCTGGCAACCCTACAATTCTGTTTTTAAAGCAGCCCCAGAACAGCTGTGAGCAGCCTGAATAGCCTGATTTACTCCAAGATCACCAAAGCTTGGAATGCGAGGCTGGGTTGGCCCTGGTTAGTAGTTGGATGGAATGGGAGAATGACCAAAGAAGACTGAGGTTGCTACGCAGAGGCAGGCAAAGGTACACCACCTCTGCTCATCTCTTGCCTACAATGCTCAGGTAGGAGGTCTCCATGAGTTGGTTGCAACTAGACATCATTTTCTAGCCAGTTTGGTGTCGTGGTTAAGTGTGCAGACTCTTATCTGGGAGAACCGGGTTTGATTCCCTACTCCTCCACTTGCACCTGCTGGAATGGCCTTGCGTCAGCCATAGCTCTCTTATCTGGGAGAACCGGGTTTGATTCCCTACTCCTCCACTTGCACCTGCTGGAATGGCCTTGCGTCAGCCATAGCTCTCTTATCTGGGAGAACGGGATTTGATTCCCCACTCCTCCACTTGCACCTGCTGGAATGGCCTTGGGTCAGCCATAGCTCTCTTATCTGGGAGAACCGGGTTTGATTCCCTACTCCTCCACTTGCACCTGCTGGAATGGCCTTGGGTCAGCCATAGCTCTCTTATCTGGGAGAACCGGGTTTGATTCCCCACTCCTCCACTTGCAGCGGCTGGAATGGCCTTGGGTCAGCCATAGCTCTCGCAGGAGTTGTCCTTGAAAGGGCAGCTTCTGGGAGAGCTCTCTCAGCTCCACCCACCTCACAAGGTGTCTGTTGTGAGGGAAGAAGATAAAGGTGATCGTGAGCCGCCACCCCCTGATATAGCCAATCCTCCAAGAGTTCAGGGGGTGTGGCCTAATTTGCAAAGGACCTGCTGCTAAAATTCCACTCCGGCAAAATACCTGTGTCCTTTTGTGAATACGGTAAACTGGATTGCAACTGAGTACTGAAAGTGGATTCAGGTGGGTAGTCATGTCCAGAGGACCTGACCCAGTGGCTGGCACCACACAACTGGACCATAGTTTTCCTAAGAAGAGGCTGCCAGAGGGAGGAAGGGAGGGAGGGAATGCTGAAGACAGATAGACAGATAAAGTAGGTTGGGAAGGAAGCAGAAAAGGGGGAGATGCTCTGGGAGCTTACAGGGAAAGGAAAGAGGAAATGGCGGGGGATAGGGTTGCCAATCCCCAGTTGGGGCAGGGAAACCTCCAGATTAGAGGCCCTCCCCCTGGCTTCAGGGTTGTCAAGAAGCAGGAGGAGGAGGGAAATGTCTGCTGGGCACTCTATTATACCCTATGGAGACCGATTCCCATAGGGTATAACAGAGAATTGATCCATGGGTATCTGGGACTCCAGGGTGGCGGTTTTTTGAGGTAGAGGCACCAAAATTTCAGCATAGCATCCAGTGCCTCTCTCCAAAACACTCCCCAAGTTTCAAAAAGATTGGGCCAGGTGGGTCCAATTCTATGAGCCCCGAAAGAAGGCGGCCCCTGTCATCCATTATTTCCTGTGGAAGGAAGGCATTTGAAAGGAGCACGGTCCCTTTACATGTGATGGCCAGACCTCCTTCTGGAGTTCAATTGTGCTTGTCACACTCTTGCTCCTGGCTCCACCCCCAAAGTCTCCTGGCTCCACTCTCAAAGTCCCAAAATATTTCCTGAACCAGACTTGGCAGCCCTAGCGGTGTGTGTGTGTGTGTGTGTGTGTGTGTGTGTGTGAAATAAGATGCCTCCTGCAAGTCCTTGCGTGTTTCCCCTTGTTTTCTAAGGACGTTTTTACATTTGATCCAGAGTTTTAGAGTCTTCAAATTGCCTGCCACCGTTCCACTTTAATTATTTTCCTTTTTCATTGGTGGATTTGCTGTGCTCATTTTGTGTAGTCAAACTTCTATATTTCCTGCTGAAAGCGTTTCAATTTGGGGGGGGGGGGGGTGTCTCTGATCAGAGGGCTACCGGAATACCAGTGCTTAGTTAAATGTATACGATTGCTCGGAAATCGTGTCAACACTGCAAAACCAATACAAATTTAAATTACAAGATGAGGCAAGCAATGTTATGTAAAAATTTCAAGTGCTGTCAGTCCTCATGCAAATTACTGCACCTTGTGGCTTTTGGAGGAGTCTTTTAAAACGCATGAAAACTTCTACAATACAAGTTTGAAACGCCTGTAGAGAAATGACCGGATCAAAACTAGTTTTGAGGAAAATGTTGCAGCCGCAGCGCCGGAACTCATCTCACCGAAACAAATGTAGATGCTTTCAGGCAGCAACGATGCAAAGCAGTTGTGAGAACGTTAGCTAATGTAAAAGGTGAGTTTCCAATGCAGTGATAGAGAGTCACAAACTGTCAGTATAAAAACACCCTATAACTCTGAAAACTTGCTGCAAGGGCATTTAGTCTTGACCAAGGAAAGAGCACAGACTTTTCACTTTGCAACTTTGTCCCATTTTTACGGTTGCTTTCCTGCAAAACACGACGTTGGGAGAGGTCGACTTGCTATCTGAGAACATTAAGTGGCCCACACTAGGAAGTCCTGTGCTCGCCTTTGCCACACAACAAGCGAAATTACAGCGCTGCAAAAAATCCTTCTTCTCCAGCCAAAGCATCCTTTCCAAGCTTTGCCGCTCGTGACTGGCTTGCTGAGTTAGCTGTAATTTGGAAAATTAATTGACTCGGAGCCGCGCTGTAGAACACCCAAGACGAAGCAGTGAAAAAAAAAAAGGTCAGAGGAGGTGGGAAAACCGTGCGAAGAACCCAGCGAGCTGAGCAGAATCTGGGCAGATGCAGAGAGAAGAGAATGAGAAAGGAAAGGAACTGTGTGTGGGACACCAGAAGCGAGAGTGGGGGGAGAATAGGAGACACCCCAGGAGGGTGTTGTGTTCATTCCAAGCACAAAAAGGGAATGCGAGAGAGTGTCTGTCATTGAGACAGATGGAAGGACAACGAAAAGATGCCCCTCCCATGCATTGGGGCTTGCTAGGCACGTGCCAAGAATATCACGAGCGAGTCCAAAGAATGACCTCCTTGCTTTTGTGCCCATAAAACCTTAAATTATGAAGCTTGCTCAAAGACACGCCATCTGTTTTGCGCACGAAAAAAATAGAAACCTGAGCATCACTTAGGTATGTTCTCATGCACCGCACTGCCTCTCCGTTGCCAGGAACGGAATTCACTACCACCACGCAGCACCCTTTCTCAGCTCTTCTTCTTCAAATCTGCCATGATGTGCAGAGCATTGTGAGCATACAGACTTGTTTCCTCTCCTCCCCACAGAGGAACAAAGCAGGAGTCAAGTTGGACCTTTAAGACCAACAAAGTTTTATTCCGAATGTAAGCTTTCGTGTGCTAGAAGCACACTTCATCAGACAATAGGATGGAATGGCAGAGCAGTCCTTAATATAAAGTGGGCAGTGAATTAGTATGCAAAATCATTAAAATGTTTATTTTATTTTTTTTAGCAGATTAAAAGAATCACAAGTTGGGGTCTGGTGATTGCTAGTTAGGGTTGACTGGGCTAAAACAACAAAAACAAGGCAATATACGTCAGAATAGCAGATTGATGTCTCTGTCATTAGAAGTGACATGAAGTGTGCTTCTAGCACACGAAATCTTACATTCTGAATGAATTTTCCTGGTTCACCCCCATGGGAAGCACGGTTGAGGGAGCGACTCCACTGAGACTTAGTGGCCTGGCGGAGGGACGCACACCTATGAGGAAGGCAGTCGCTAAGTCCTGAGTTTTAACTGGAGCTTCCCCACTGCTAATTGGGACATCACCGGAGGCCCATTTAGCCCCTTTTTGGGGCTGGGTTCTCTGTGGAAGCAACAAGTCGCTTTCAGCACAACCGGTGTCCATCCCAGCTCTTGCACCCTTGCTTGTACTCTCGGCTTTCTGGTTCCCGGCTCCCAACAACCTTGCCTCTCTGGCTTGGCTGTCTGATTTGGATTCGGTGTGAACTCTCTGGCTTGACCCCGGACTGGAATTGGACTTTGCTCTCACCTGTACCCAGCCCGTGACACTGAGGAATTTTCCTTCTTTACTGTTCAGTTCAACTATTTGCTAATAGCTCCATCTCCAAGTCCCAGCCACTTAAAAACGCGGCCAAATTATCTTGTAGTTTTGTTCAAAACGTTGGTTTTTATATGAAGGGGATTCTGTCAAATACTAAAACAGAGGGCTTTTACCGTAGCCTTCCAAATATAAATAGGACTTATTTTACGGCCATTTCCAACATAAACTGTTATTCTGTACGATTTTTCCCCACTGGTCCCTTGCTAGAAGAGCGCTCAAAAAAGAAAAGAAAAGAAAAAGAAACTGCAATTTGTTCATTTCTAGTTGATGCATTTCATTTATATCCTGAAAATCCAAAAATGATGATTTTTCTCGGCTTAAACATAACGTGAAACCATGATTGAAGTAAACTCATTACGGTTAGTGAGATGTCCAAACATGGACTTCCTCCACCAACGATAGCTAGGTAGGTTTTGTCCAATCAGGATCTTAAACCATGGTTTTAGATGACCCGCAAACACAGTTAATCCTGGCTTGTTCTCCAGCAAAAAACCCTCTCACTGTTCCCAGCTTTGGAGACGCCTGGTCAGGAAGGCCCTGAAGCCAATATCACGAGTGATAAACTGCAAGCTGAATTCTGCTTTCACAAACTAAGCATTGTTAAAATCAGGGGTTGTTTTGTAGAAAAATGGGTGGTGGAGCTTATTAGCATAACTCATTAGCATATGCCGCCCCCCTCCACCAGCCAAAAGCATCCCGAGGCAAGAAAGGAGAGCCCTGGGTGAGTGAGGCCTGCTAGCAGGCCTCCCTCACCTGGTGCTCTCCTTGGCTGCCCCCCCTCCCCAGTCAAAAGGCCAGCAAGCCACCCGCTGCTCAAAATCACATAAGAAGTGGGGAGAGAGTGGCATGGGCTTCTCCGGGGGTTAATGAGGGCTGCTGGGGGGTGGGGGTGGCAAAGCCCCTGGTGGCTGGCTGGCTGTCCACTCTCCTAATCCAGGGATTGTTATGCAGTTGCACCTACTATTCAGTGGACAAGGTAGGTGGGGAGGAAGAGGGGCAACCCTCAGAAAGGTTCAGGAGCTGGGCTCCTGTGAGCTCCTGCTGAATTCAAGGCCTGGTTAAGATAAACAATGGTTTAGTGTTAACGTCTGAACCAAACTTCCTTATGAACTACCCCAGGAGGAACAGGTTGGTAGCTTCGGGGTGCTGCTGGATCCCGGCCCACAGTTGGAGGCTTGGAGCTCTTTCATGGCATGTGTCACTTCGGGGTGAAGTACCGGTAGGGTTGCCAGTCTTCAAGTGGCACCTGGTGATCGCCCTCTATTACATTTGCTCTCCAGACCAGGGGTCGCCAATCCCCGGTCCACAGAACAGTATCGGTCCACGGACTGTAGGCCACTGGGCCGCATGAGAGCTGATCTTTCTCCCCCACCCCACCCCCCCCACCCCGTTTGCAAAGGTAAGTTGGAGCCCTCTCTCTCTCTTCTCTGTTTGTGTGAGAGTTCACCCAGCACATTTTGTTTTATACCCTGGGGATTTGGAATTTAAGCCTCCCAAATTGTAGGCTCATACTGACCGCTATAACTCTCTATGTCTCTCTCTTATTGTACTGCCTGTTAGCAGTTGTAGCTATTTTTCTGGGGAAGCCTATAGTTTTGTAGTCAAGTACTCCAGTTTAGTTTTGTAGACTCCCCCTCTCCAGGCAGCACTGGGGCATAGGGTTGTCAAGTCCAATTCAAGAAATATCTGGGGACTTTGGGGGTGGAGTCAGGAGACTTTGGGGGTGGAGCCATAAGCAAGGTTGGAACAAGTACAATTGAACTCCAAAGGGAGTTCTGGCCATCACATTGAAAGGGACTGCACACCTTTTCAATGCCTTCCCGCCATTAGAAATAATGAAGGATAGGGGCACCTTCTTTGGGGGCTCATAAAATTGCACCCCCCCCCAGTCCAATCCTTTTGAAACTTGGAGGGAGTTTTGAGGAAAGGCATCAGATGCTGTGCTGCAAATTCGGTGCCTCTAACTCAAAGAACACCCCCCCCCCCCAGAGCCCCAGACATCCGCAGATCAATTTCGCATTATTCCCTATGGGAATCATTTCCCATAGGGAATAATAGAGTGCCCAGTAGACATTTCCCTCCCCACCCTGCTTTCTAAAGCATTGGGGAGGGCCTCCAAATCGGGGAATTCCCTGCTCCCACTTGGGGATTCGAACCCAAAGGAGAACCGTGACAAATAACAAATACAATCATAAATTCTCTTGTAATTATTAGTGTATGAAACTTCAAAGTATTTGATTATCATGATCCTTTTCAATAATTAGTATTGTAAGGTAAGTACATATAATTCATTTACAAAACGCATCTAAGCACAATTACATCAGAACAAATAGTTTAAAGTGCTTAGTGCTACAAAGTGCTTGTAAGTCAAAGTGCCTGTGCAGAGTTTTCTTCCAAAAGGAATATGAACATATGAAGCTGCCTTATACTGAATCAGACCCTCAGTCCATCAAAGTCAGGATTGTCTACTCAGACTGGCAGCAGCTCTCCAGGGTCTCAAGCTGAGGTTTTTCACACCTATTTGCCTGGACCCTTTTTTGGAGATGCCAGGGATTGAACCTGGAATCTTCTGCTTCCCAAGTAGATGCTCTACCACTGAGCCACCGTCCCTCCCCTAATATATCTGAAGATTCCCCGACGTCCCTCTGACGGAGCCTGGAGCCGGCAGGACACTTGTTGCACTGTTTCCACTGTCTTTATCAAAGAGGGATATCCAACAAGTTGTTTTTCACAATGGCTACATAAAGCAAACATGTACATCTTCAATAACATTACTTATCTCGATACAAAATTCATATTAGCAATAATTACAAACAACTCACCACTCAAGGACAAAGACTGAAGCTAATACAGCACGCAATACCATTCCCAAGGTGTATTACCGCAACGTACATTAAACAACAAGCAATATTTAAAGGTACATTTACCAACAAGTTTTCAACACACCTGTATGCGATTTGACAAGCCAGGAAAACAACACAAACACTTACTACAGAAATTTTTGACTACAAAAATTATGAATATCATTTATAAATAACATGAAAAATCTATGCAATTATTTAACCCCTTAGGGGCCAGTGATTGCAACCCGAAGATCCAGAAAGTTTCCTCCCGTTGCAGACACTTTTTAGCAGAGTCATTTATGCGGCCAGAATATTTAAATAAAACAATAAATTTCATGTCATCAATACTGTGTGAGAAAAATTATTTTCGTTTTCAAAAGGATTTTTATTATCAAATTAGGGGAGTTTCCATGGGAAGTAGCATGGCTCCCAGTGTTGCCAACTTGTTTGTAGCAAAACTGGAGGAAGAATTTATCAACCATCCCCAAGTCAATTTGTTTTTCGCTGATATTCTAGTTTATCATCGTTATATTGATGACCTTTCTTTCATTTTAAGAGATAGGTCAAAGTTTGAATCGTTTGTGGAGTGGCTGAACGATATTCATCCGACGATAAAATTTTCTGGTAAAACAAATTTTGAGTGCATGCCTTTTCTAGATCTTATGGTCTATGGAGATTTTGAGCACAAAATAGCTGTAAAACCTTATTCCAAGGACACAGACCAGGGCTCATATTTACATTTTTCTTTTTTTCATCCGTACCACCTGTGGGCAAATTTGCCGTACTCACAGTTTTTAAGATTAAAAAGAAACTCAGCAGCTGAAATAGAGTATAAACAGCATAGAGATCTCATGACTGAGAGCTTTTCACAGAGAGGGTTTCCTGCTGAAGTCATTGCCAAGGCAACTTGCAGAACACAGGGTGTACAGAGAACCACTTTATTACAGCGGAAAAATAAATATAACCATCAGGGTATCACTTGTGCCATTGATTATACGCCACATGCGTTTGCAATTAAGAAAATCATTGTTAAACATCCTGTCGGATGTGCTGGGCTGTAAGGAATTGCCTTTTGTAGGCTTCCATAGAACAAGATCTTTTAAGGACATTCTTATCCATTCGGATTTAATAACACCTGTGGTGCCGTCTGGTGGCCCTTTGGGACATTACCGATGTGGGAACTGTACTATGTGCCTTATGGCAATTCAGACAAAAATCATTGCACCATCCAACAGATATACAATATAAGTTACCGCATTTCAGTAATTGCAACTCTGCATATGTGGTGTACGCAATATTGTGCAGCTGTAATCGAATTTATGTGGGTAATACCATCCGCCCCATTAGAGTACGCGTGGCGGAACACCGTTCTTGAGTGAGAATGAAAAATTTTGAAGCTCCATTAACTAATCATTATATAGAGGTGAATCCCAGCATTGATGACACGAAATTTATTGTTTTATTTAAGTATTCTGGCCGCATAGATGACTCTGCTAAGAAGTGTCTGCAACAGGAGGAAATCTTCTGGATCTTCCGGTTGCAATCACTGGCCCCTAAGGGGTTAAATAATTGCATAGATTTTTCATGTTATTTATAAATGATTCATAATTTTTGTAGTCAATAATTCTGTAGTAAGTGTTTGTGTTGTTTTCCTGGCTTGTCAAATCGCATACAGGTGTGTTGAAAACTTGTTGGTAAATGTGCCTTTAAATATTACTTGTTGTTTAATGTACATTGCGGTAATATGCCTTGGGAATGGTATTGCGTGCTTGTATTCGCTTCAGCCTTTGCCCTTGAGTGGTGAGTTGTTTGTAATTATTGCTAATATGAATTTTGTATCGAGATAAGTAATGTTATTGAAGATGTACATGTTTGCTTTATGTAGCCATTGTGAAAAACAACTTGCTGGATATCCCTCTTTGATAAAGACAGTGGAAACGGTGCGACAAGCGTCCTGCCGGCTCCAGGCTCCATCAGAGGGACGTCGGGGAATCTTCAGATATATTCCTTTTGGAAGAAAAATCTGCACAGGCACTTTGACTTACAAGCACTTTGTAGCACTAAGCACTTTAAACTATTTGTTCTGATTTGCTTAGATGCGTTTTGTAAATGAATTATATGTACTTACCTTACAATACTAATTATTGAAATGGATCATGACAATCAGATACTTTGGAGTTTCATACACTAATCATTACAAGAGAATTTATGATTGTATTTGTTATTTGTCACGGTTTTCCTTTGGTTTCTCATCCTATTCTGTGATTCTCTCTTTTGTATTTTTTTCCCACTTGGGGATTGGCAACCCTTTCTCCTCTCTCTCTCTCACACACACACACTTACTGGGTCTGGTTACTTGCTCTGAAAACGAAAGCAAAACAAACCGAAGCTGCTGCTGACTCTTCCCCATGAAGTGCTTCCTGTTTCCTGCTTCCTGCTCAACTTTAAAGGCACACATACAACAGAAGCACACACACGCACATTTTAAAACGGGACCTGTTTGTAGGTTTCTAAACCTGCCAGAGCTCTAGAGGTACATAGTGGCTGTCAGGGCAGGGCTTCCTCCCGCCGGCCAGCTGGCTGGAGGTGGGGGGAAGCCTGTAAAACCGGGGGATCCCCCGCTGGGACCTGGGGATTGGGAAGCCTACTGGGGCATCAGCAAGAAACTACTGCAAGACTGTTAAGGTTTTAAGTATGTTTGTATTTAAAGTAAAAAATGGTGTGTAGTGGGGGGAGTATTTGTGATTTGCCTAGAAATAAAGTGCACAATTGTATCATCCCAAAACCACTGCCCCCTCCCCCGGTGGAAAAATCATCTTCCACAAAACCAATTCCTGGTGTCAAAAAGGTTGGGAACCACAGCTCCAGATGACCAAGAACGATTCTCCTGGAGAAAATGGTCGCTTTGGGGGGTGGATTCTAGGCACTGCACTGTGATGAGGTCCTTCCTCTCCCCAACCTCACCTTCCGAAGGCAGCACCCCCCAAATCCCCAGGTATTTCCCAAACCAGAGCTGGCAGCTCTAAGTACCAGCAAGGGCCAGTCTGAAAAACAGGACCTGACTACAGTGATCCATGCTCTAATTGCATCCAGGTTTGGTTACTACAAGTGAGGTACCCACAAGGACTTGTAGGGGGATTTCAATTTTCCCTCCCCCACTATTTCCTCTTTCACTTCCTTGAAATCCTCCATAGCCTTTCCTCTTTTCCTGCTTCCTTCTCTCTTTCCCACCCACCAGCCAACCTACCTTTATCTGCTCCATCTTCAGATACCTTTACCTGCCCCATCTAGAGAGCCACTTTGGTGTAGTGGTTAAGTGTGTGGACTCTAATCCGGGAGAACCAGGTTTGATTCCCCACTCCTCTACTTGCAGCTGCTGGAATGGCCTTGGGTCAGCCATAGCTCTCATAAGAAAAAATTGTGCATAGTTTCCTTTCGGGCTCCCAATTAACAATATTGCACAGCTTAACAGCTTCACATGATTCAAATATTTGGGATAAGACCCGAATTCTTTGCAAGTGTTTGAAATGAGTGTATAAAATAGAGTTTTTCTGGAAGGAAATATACCTTACCTGAGGAAGGGCCACTGAAATGCGCTTCAAAATCCAGAAAACGCGTAGCGGGGAATTATAATGTGAGGCTACTTGCCTGGAATTATATTTTGAGGCTACTTTCCAAGAGTATATATTCATTCTGAAGACAACAGTGAACAACATGAAGAGACGGCTTGAGTTAAGAGACTGCTTGGTTGGAAGGACTTTATTGCAGACAGAATTTGTATAAAAAGGATTGTGTCAGTGTTGGTTGAATATATTTCTTTGTACATTATATGTTTTTGTAGCGTCATTGAACAGTGTTCGGGTTTGTTGTATTTGAGATATCTTTAGTGTTCTCCCCCCTTTTGTTACTTTAGAGTTGTTTTATATATGCACATTTTCTTGTATCGCATACGTATTTTGACCTGGTTTTAACTGTTTGAAACACGTGTTTTTGTTTGGCTTGCATTTTTTTTTAAGATGTGTTTTTTTATTATGTATGTTTTGAATCTGTTAGCCACCTTGGTGGCCCTGATGAGGGCAGTAAGGTGAGATATAAATTCTGCAAATAAAATAAAAATCAGATCCATGAAACATGCTGCGTGAACTGGAAGCATCACTGAGCGCTGATTCGCTGTCTCTTTCCTTTTCATCTGTTATATAGCTTGTTTGGAAAAAAAACTTTGTCCATAGGTGCCTTATTTCTTCTTTACTGCACTCAATAATCCTACCCTTAACTGTTTTCAGAGCTGCATTTTTTTTTTTTTAAGTGGCTTAATTTATGATGACTCCCCTTTGCACACTTTCCTTTTCCTATACCTCAGCCGTGCAGGTATCATCACTCAATAACCCTACTGTGAGTGTAATGCTTCGCACATGGATCGAGTTGGATTTTATGGACGGCAAATGTTATTCCATGCGCTTTCATGTCCAGAGCAAAATCTTTTAAAAGAAGCCTTTTTTTAAAAAAAATTGCACGCACCGCATGAAGCCTGCACACAACACTGCGTTGTTGAACGCTTATAGGAAGCGGGGCTGGCTTTGTTAAGGGATGGGAAGACATAAATGGGCTAACAAGTCTTTGTCATCTCTGGATGCTGCTGATAAATTAGGGCAATATTGTGGGGAGGTTATTCTCAAAATAATCTCACATCATTCACTTGCTCTACCACCTTCTCCCGTCTGGTTCTTGGTCAAGACTTTGCCTCCTTTTTGCCTCTTTTTTCTAATGATGAGACTGAAACCGTCTGCTCTGATCTCTCCCGGGGTTTCCACCTTTTGCTCCACCCCCTTCTCCTACAGCTTTCAACTCCATTGATCTGTTTCAACCTACCCTTCCTGTAAAGCCCTTGGGACAGCCTATATCAGGGATGTCAAACATGTGGCCTGAATCAGGCCCTTGGAAGGCTCCTATAAGGCCCCTGAGCAATTGGCTGTCATCTGCTTCCTGCTCCCTTTCTCTTGCTTCCTTCTGCATCACAGCTTGCTTTGCCAGGCTTGCTCAATCGCACAGGGGCTACAGAGCAAAGCCTCTATTTTCTCCATTGGCTGGGGCTCCTCCCCTAGGGAGGAAGGGGAGAGGAATAGCTTGCTTTGTCAGGCTCTCTCAATTGCACAGCAGCTAGGGTGGCCAGACCGTCCCGGTCTCCCGGGACTTTCCCAGTTCTGGCCACCAAATCCCGCCTCCCGGGCTGCCTATACCGGGACCATTAAAGGTCCCGGTTTAGCCAGCCCCGGAGGCGGTGGGCCGCGGGCGCCGGCGGGGAAGGCGGCGAGTGAGGGAGTGTCCCTGCGCGTGCGCAGGGCCCCTGCGCACGCGCAGGGACGCTCCCTACCTCACTCGCCGCCTTCCCCGCCCACGCGCGGGGCCTGGCGGCGGTGGCGGAGGCCTCTCTGTGGCCTTCGCTGGTTGCTGGAGGCCCTCCAGAGACTCTGGAGGGCCTCCAGCGACCAGCGGAGGCCGCGGAGAGGCCGCGGAGCGGCCGGCGCTGGTCCCGGGAGGCCCTTTAGAGACTCTGGAGGGCCTCCAGCGACCAGCGCCGAACAGCTGAGGCCTTTCCGCGGCCTCCGCTGGTCCCTGGAGGCCCTCCAGAGTCTCTGGAGGGCCTCCAGGGACCAGCGGAGGCCGCGGCGCGACCAGCGCCGAACAGCTGAGGCCTCTCTGCGGCCTCCGCTGGTCCCTGGAGGCCCTCCAGAGACTCTGGAGGGCCTCCAGCGACCAGCGGAGGCCGCGGAGAGGCCGCGGAGCGGCCGGCGCTGGTCCCGGGAGGCCCTCCAGAGACTCTGGAGGGCCTCCAGTGACCAGCGCCGAACAGCTGAGGCCTTTCTGCGGCCTCCGCTGGTCCCTGGAGGCCCTCCAGAGTCTCTGGAGGGCCTCCAGCGACCAGCGGAGGCCACGGAGAGGCCGCAGAGCGGCCGGCGCTGGTCCCTGGAAGCCCTCCAGAGACTCTGGAGGGCCTCCAGCGACCAGCGCCGGCCAGCCGAGGCCACGGAGAGGCCAGCGCTGGTCCCTGGAGGCCCTCCAGAAACCAGCGCAGGCCCTCCCCGGCCTCCGAAGCCGCCGCCAGCCTCGCCAGCAGCACCAGCCGCCCCCCTGGAAGAAGGTAAGCTGGGACTCTGGGAGGGTGGGGGCCGAAAGCGGGGGGGGGGCTGGCGGGAGGGGGCGGCCTTCCTTCCTTCCTTCCTTTTTTAAATGTGCCACCCTTTTTTAAATGTGCCACCCTCCCGCCGGGAGATGCCGCAAAATGAGCCCCCTTGAGGCTTATGGCGGCAGGGCTCGGGGGAAGCGAGCTAGACTGCTGTTCTTTTGAGGGGTTATAGAGTGTTTCGAGCCCGTCCCTGTGGCATCAGTCACATCGTTGTGGGGCCCAGGGGGCCGGCGCAGCGGCACGCTGAAGCAGCCTGTCGGTCACTTCCGGGTTCCTGTCCTGCATCTCGACCTGTGTTATTAGTGACAGGCTGCTTCGGCGTGCCGCTGCGCCGGCCCCCTGGGTCCCACAACGATGGGACCCATGCCACAGGGACGGGCTCGAAACACTCTATAACCCCTCAAAAGAACAGCAGTCTAGCTCGCTTCCCCCGAGCCCTGCCGCCATAAGCCTCAAGGGGGCTCATTTTGCGGCATCTCCTAGCAGGAGGGTGGCACCCGCACGGGACACATATCAAATGAAAGAGGGGGCGCAGGGCTTTCAGAAATAGCCAGCGGAGGGAGTCGGGAGACCACCCCACTGGGGGATCCACACCCCGAAAGTGATGAAGGTGGCGCAGATAGAGCCAACAGAGCAAACAGGACAAAATAAATAGGCTGCATTATGCAGCACAGTTGAGAAAGTGCCTTATCCCATATACTGATGAAGTATATACAGGATTTGAGAACAAAATTGTTTCCGGCTGTGATATTTGGGGGATTTTTGGGGACGTCACAGAAAGTGCTGTGAAGTCACTTCCTGTTTCCGGCAGTGGCATTTGGGGGAAATGATGTCATTTGGGGGAAAGTGATGTCACAGGAAGTGATGTCACTTCCTGTTTCCGGCAGGTGACGTGGGGGGGGGGAATGATGTCACAGGAAGTGGTGTCACTTCCTGTTTCCGGCGGTGGCATGCCATCGCCGGAAGTGACATCACTTCCTGTTTCCGACGGGGCACGCGCTTCGCGCGCACGCACCCCTACCTTCCCCCCCCCAAGGTGTCCCTGGCTGGCCTTCAGACATTATGGTCACCCTAACAGCAGCGCTACTGAGCCTCTCTTCCTTGTATTGGCTGAGGCTCCTCTTCCTTCTGGTCCCCTGGGGAAGGAAGAAAAGAGTCAGAGCTTCCTTTGCCCAGTTCCCTGGATCACACAGGAGAGATACAAAGAAAGCATCGTGAAGACCAACAAGTGCTAATATATTATTCATGTTTTAAGTTGGGTTTTTTTTTTAATCTTGTGAGCCTGTCAGGGGAGGGCGGAATATAAATTTGATAAATAAATTGTCTGTGTCCTTTGTAATGTTTATATCTCTGCTACCTAATCTTAAACAGGAACACACATGGCCTGGCCTGCCATGGCCTGGCCCACCGAGGTCTCATTTATGTCAGATTCAGCCCTCATAACAAATGAGTTTGACACCCCGGGACCTACAGCTTTCAGCCCTGTTGATCTGTTTCAACCTACCCTCCCTGTAAAGCTCTCAGGACAGCCTATATGGTTATTGCCTCTTCCATCTTGCAGACAGCCAATTTGATCTAGTGGCTAAGAGTGGCAGGACTCTAATCTGGAGAACCGGGTTTGATTTCCCACTGCTCCACACGCAGCCAGCTGAGTGACTTTGGGTCAGCCACAGTTCTCTCAGAGCTGTTCTCTCAAGAGCAGTTCTCTTAGGGGTCTCTCTGCACCACCTGCCTCTCAGGGTGTCTGTTGCGGGGACAGGAAGGGAAGGTAACTGTAAGAAGAAGAAGATATTGGATTTATATCCCGCCCTCCACTCCGAAAAGTCTCAGAGCGGCTCACAATCTCCTTTACCTTCCTCCCCCACAACAGACACCCTGTGAGGTAGATGAAGATATTGGATTTATATCCTGCCCTCCACTCCGAAGAGTCTCAGAGCGGCTCACAATCTCCTTTACCTTCCTCCCCCACAACAGACACCCTGTGAGGTAGATGAAGATATTGGATTTATATCCCGCCCTCCACTCCGAAGAGTCTCAGAGCGGCTCACAATCTCCTTTACCTTCCTCCCCCACAACAGACACCTTGTGAGGTGGGTGGGGCTGGAGAGGGCTCTCACAGCAGCTGCCCTTTCAAGGACAACCTCTGCCAGAGCTAGGGCTGACCCAAGGCCATGCCAGCAGGTGCAAGTGGAGGAGTGGGGAATCAAACCCGGTTCTCCCGGATAAGAGTCCGCACACTTAACCACTACACCAAACCAGCCACAAGGTTCCTTTAGGGAGAGAAAAGTGAGGTATAAAACCATCTCCTCCTCCTTCATGAATGGCCCAAAGTCATACGGTAAGTTTCATGGAGAAAAAGGACTTCAAAACTGGGTCTCCCAGGCAATACTCCCTCAAAGCTGTGGAGTCTTGTGAGCAAAAATTCTACTTTGTGAGCTACTGGCATTAAAGTAGTGAGTTACTGCAAAAATTAGTTTGCTCTGAGACCATCCTTCCTCAGCTAAGACAAAAAAAAATGTGTGAGCTGGAGGCAAAACTGTGAGCTAGCTCACACTAGCTCAGCTTAGAGGGAACACCACTCCCAGGTCTCTTCAGTACTCTGACCTCACTTTTTTTTTTTTTTTTAATGAACTGCGAATTCCACTCGGCTTGTGCACTTTAGTACGAAAAGATGCATCCTGCACCTTAATAACGTTGAAAACTGTATTTATTAAGTGTGTTTGTTGATGTGATTGAACCTCAGTGTTTATAATATTATAGCAAGTGACTTATCAACAGTTTAAAATTGTTAGTATACTTTGTTATTTCTTCCATAGTCTGGATTGTTGGTATTTTTGGTCTGTGGTACTTTGTTCTGTGGGACTCTTCGGTTTCCCTTCATTGGCAAATGCTTCTTTGCACATACTGTTCTAGTTAGAATTTTCATTCTCTATAAGATGGGGATACTTCCTCCTACATGCTCGAGATCTAGGGCTGCCAAGTCCAGTCCAAGAAATATCTGGGGACTTTGGGGGTGGAGCCAGGAGACATTGGGGGTGGAGCCAAGAACAAGCGTAATCCAATTCCACTGGGAGTTCTGGCCATCACATTTAAAGGGACCGCACACCTTTTAAAATGCCTTCCTTCCATAGGAAATAATGAAGGATAGAGGCGTCTTCTTTTGGGGTCATAGAATTGGACCTCCGATCCAATCTTTTTGAAACTTTGGGGGTATTTTTGGGAGAAACACTGGATGCTACACTGAAAATTTGGTGCCTCAACCTAAAAAAACAGCACCCCCCCCCTCCCTGAGCCCCAGATACCCGCGGATCAGTTTTCCATTATTTCCTATGGGAATAAGTCTCCATAGGGAATAATAGAGTTCCCAGCAGACATTCCCCCCCCCCGCTTTCTGATGACTCTGAAGCGGGGGGAGGGGCTCCAAACTGGGGGATCCCCTGCCCCCACCTGGGGATTGAGCAACCAAAAAAGTCCCACGGAAAAATGGAATGAAGGAAGAAGACCCCAACGGGTTCCGTGTATATATCAGCCTCCAAAGTGTCTCAGAAACAATAACTCCACTTAAACATGTCTATAATCCAACTCAAATTTATTCCACAGAAGCCATAAGCTTTAGAAAAGTGTGGATCGTACAGAGTTAATATGTAACTTATCCACAAAAATACTCCTCCTATTCAGCTGCGAGTGTTCTATTTTTTTTGCAGCAGATAGATCGAATATGCGACAGGATTAATCAATTTAATTTCTCCTGTTTCACTTCCAATGCTTTATCCAAGCCAAAGCTTATTTCATTCCAACATTTCTTTTTACATTCTCCACTGCTTCACTCTCTACCCTCAATGAGAGTTCCCAAGAATTTTACACTATACTTTTAGTACAGTGGAAACAAAAGTTACCACTGGAACTGCGATTCCCACATTAATGCATTGAATCCAATTAAACACAAAACGGTAAATAAAATATGTAATAACAGAAAAAAATCTAAATAAAATATTGAAAATTAAAATGATCTTTGTGTGTGCGCCTCTAATCCGAAGCTGGATGTGCAGACTGCTTTTATGGATCTGCTTTCTCCCAAAAGGTTCTGCTTGTATGTTTGAAAAATAAAATAAATGAAGTTATCATCATGTTGCCTTATCAAAGGAAACTGAATGCTGAATCAGTGCTGCTGCTGGAACCTGTTACTGAAGTATATCCGATGCTCTGCTCTCTGAAATGCCGTTTTAATTGGAGGATAAAGATATTTCTCATATTCTGGAATTCCAGCGAGTAGGATTGATTTAACTTCAATATATCGCAGCCACATGTTCCTTTCAATGAGAACGTGAGCCCCATGTTTTTTAAGCCATCCTTATGGAGCGTGTTAAAAAAGAAAAGCCTGAATATATCTCAAATTATGGTCCATTACCTTTCATACTACTGACAGGCAAAAACACTTTGGTTTACTGATATCAGCACCGTAGCTAGGGATTTTCCTTGGGGGAGGGGCAGACAGGGGGCAACTTAACATGATGGAGCTTACTTCTGAGGAAAGCAGCTAAGTGGATCAGGTCGTGCAAAGGAATGGGAAGCTATTCTTGTTTTTGTTTCGACTGAGCAGTTGACATGCAGAGCTGGCCCTTCCACTAGGCAAATTAGGCATTTGCCTAAGGCACCTGGACTGGTGGCGGGCACAGAATTGGGTGCTCCCCCCCCCTCTCCTGGTGCCCTAGGCAAACACCCTGGTTGTGCAGCGGCCACCTGGCTTCCCCTCCGATCAGAAGGCAGTGAGGCGTCACTTGAAGGCTGAGGCAGTGGGCATCACTTGTTATCGGCCTCCCCCCCCCCCGCCTCATTCCAACCCAGCGCTACAAGATCTGCTGGACCTGGACAACAGGTCGCATCCCTGAGGCAGAATCTGCCATCTTAGTCTGTCTAATTTTAGATTTTATATATTTTAAACTGGTCTTTTATTGTTTTTACTGTTGACTGTTTTTATGATGTAAGCCACCTTGAGCCTGTTCTACGGGAAGGGTGGGCTGAAAATCGAATCAAATAAATAAATAAAGGAGGTGACGCAAAGGCAGCAGTTGCATGCCAGTGGCTTGTGCACCTTTGCCTCCCTTCCTGGGTGTCCTCCCTGCCCTACTTCGCTATGCAAGCAGTGGGGCACAGTGCAGCAGAGCGGTGCTGTGGAGGAGGGCAGCAAGCAGCGGGCCAGCCTAGGGTGGTGCATGCCCTAGGGGCGGCCCTATTTTTTTAACAGATTTTTATTTTAAGTTTAAGTAATAGAGGAGGGGAAAGGGGGAGCAATACGGAAGAGAAAAAAATACAAAAGTTACAATTATTTCTACTACAAAAGAGAAGAAGAAGAAAAAAACAAAGGTCATTATACCGGCAAGCATCCAGATTTTGCCCAAATATTACTATTAACTTTTACAAACATTTTGTGACCTTTTGTGATCTTATACCATTCTGTTAGTCATATTATAAATCAGATCCATTTATCCTTGATATCTACCCCACTCCCTTCCAGAGTTAAACCAGTGCCTCTAGGGGGAAAGCCTCCTAGAGAAGCAGGAAGTTCTTTAGCCTTCCCCTCATTCCCTCCTCCCTTCTGGAGTTAAACCAGCAACTCTAGGGGGAAAGCCTCCTAGAGGGGCAGGAAGTTCTTTTGTTCTTTTTATTTGAGTTAGGCGGGAAAAGGGCAGTTTTCAGCTGGTCCTCAAAGAGAGAGGTTGTCAGTCTGTGGGCTCCTGACTGTGGGAGAGGCCTACTCAAGAGGAAGAGGACCCCAGGCAGTCAGACCGAGTCAGTAATTCACAAGGTAGGGCAAGTTTACACCAGGGACGAGAGGAGGCGTTTAAATCCACCTTTTATTTGTACTTCTTGTTGCTGTTCAGGTGCTGTGCTAAACTTTTACATGTAACTGTTTTTGTTTCTGTTTTTATTTTTTTCTTTCTCTTCTTATTAAACATTTTTACTGTTTTGAATGCTGGCAGTCAAACTCTGTACCACATAGATCCCCAACCGCTTAGACCACGCTGCTTTATGAAGGGGGCCCCGGGGAAGGGGGAAGGCATGCAGTTGGATAAGGTGCCAGTCCTCCAGGGGTTCCCCGAAGAAGTGCTGTGGTCTCTGTGATACCCAAGTACAGGGTGGCAGAGGCCTGGCCTCATAGCTGGAGAAGGGGATTGGGAGTCCTGTTCCTCACAATCTGAACCCCTAGACTGAGCAGGTGGTGGCATTGAGCCCAAGTAGCCGGAGGAGAAATAGCTCCCTCCAGGAGCTGGCGACTCAAAAGGGAATTGATGGGACCGGGTCTGAAGGCAGAATCGGGCCAGTTCCGTCACAACTTCTTTCAGAACTCTTGGATGTATGCCATCCGGACCTGGTGACTTTTTAGTTTTTAATTCATCAATCAGTTGTAGGACCTCCTTTCTTGTCACCTCAATCTGACTCGGCCTTTCAACACCCCTTCCAAAATTAGTGGTTCTGGAGCAGGCAAACACTTCTCGTCTTCCACAGTGAAGATGGAGGCAAAAAATGCATTCAGCTTCTCAGCCATTTCCCTATCTTCCTTCAGTAATCCTTTTACCCCTTGGTCATCCAAGGGCCTTACTGCCTCCCTGGCTGGTTTCCTGCTTCTAATATATTTGAAGAAATTTTTATTGTTGGTCTTTATGTTTTTTGCAATATGATCCTCATGGTTCCTTTTTGCCTGCCTGATCACAGTCTTGCATTTGTTTTTCCACAGCCTGAGTTCCTTTTTATTAATCTCACTTGGACTAGCTTTCCACTGCTTAAAGGAATCCTTCTTACCTTTTACAGCTTCTGTAACTTTGTTTGTTAACCATGCAGGCCTTTTCTTATACCTGTTTGTGCCTTTTTTAACTTGTGGCATATATTTTATCTGAGATTCTAGGATTGTAGTTTTAAATAGACTCCAAGCTTCCCCAAGTGTTTTGACTGCATTTACCTTTCCTTTCAGTTTCCTCTTCACATGCCTCGTCATCTCAGAGAATTTACCCCTTTTAAAGTTAAACGTGGTTGTGCTGGTCTTTTGGGGCAACTCCCTATTTATACAAATGATGAAATCAATAACGTTATGGTCATTGCTCCCGAGCAGTGCGATCACTTTTACATCTCTCACCAGGTCATGGGCATTATTTAGGACCAAGTCCAGGATCGCCCCGCCCCTGGTAGGTTCTGTGACCATCTGCTCCATAGCACAGTCATTGAGAGTGTCTAGAAACGCAATCTCTTTCTCTTGATCAGAACATATATTGACCCAATCAATCTGCAGGTAGTTAAAATCACCTATTATAACAACACAGTTTTTACGTTTAGCCACTATCTTTAATCCTTCCATATTATAATCATCCTCTATATTTTGATTTGGTGGGCGATAACAAACTCCCATAGTTAAATTTCCTTTTGGGCCCTCTATTTCGACACAAAGCATTTCTAGAAGGGAATCTAATTCTCTGACTTCAGTCTTACTGGACTGTATACCCTTTCTGACATACAGAGCCACCCCACCTCCAACTCTTCCCTCCCTATCCTTCCGATATAACATCTCCAGGAATCACCGTGTCCCACTGATTCTCCTCATTCCACCAAGTTTCTGAAATTCCCACAATGTCTATGTTTTCCCCCAACACTAAACATTCCAACTCACCAATTTTACTTTGAACACTTCTAGCGTTTGTATACAAACATCTATAATTTCCCAGGCAAGTTAGGTCTGCAACCTTCCTCCTGCTGCCTCGAGACTTTGGCAGACAGTCCATACTGTTTGTCACCATCTCAGTGGACAACTCTGATCCATTACCCGGTAGAAAAGTAACAGCTAACCCTTCATCTCTTTGAGATGAGTCCTCCCAAACCAGAGACATTTCATCTCCTGTCAGCTTTCTCCCAAAATTTAGTTTAAAAACTGCTCTGCCACCTTTTTGATTTTAAGCGCCAGCAGCCTGGTTCCATCTGGGGACAAGTGGAGACCATCTCTTTTGTACAGTTCCTGCTTGTTCCAGAAAGCATCCCAGTGCCTAACAAACTTAAACCCTTCCTCCCTACACCATCATCTCATCCACACATCGAGACTTCTAATTTGTGCCTGTCTCTCCTGCCCTGCACGTGGAACAGGTAGCACTTCTGAAAAGGCTACCTTGGAGGTCCTGGCCTAAAGTTTCCTGTCTAGCAGTGTAAATTTTTTCTTCCAGGACCTCATGACTGCATTTCCCCACATCATTGGTGCCAACATGCACCACAACCACTGTCTCCTCCCCAGCACTGTCTATCAACCTATTTACAACATGCGTAATTTCCATTACCTTCACACCAGGCAGGCAAGTCACCATACGGTCAGTACGCGGTTTTGCCAGCCAGCTGTCTACTTTCCTAAGGATCGAATCACCTACTACCAAGACCCCCCCTCCCTCCCTGCCCAGGGATGGTTCCTTGGCGTGAAAGGATACCCGCTCACCAACTGAAGAAGAGGTCCCTTCTGAGGGCGCATTCCCCTTGTCCTCAGCACGGTGTCCTGTATCCTCTCAACCCTCATGCTCCCTGGCAGCAACGGGGCTGCCATGTTCAGAGTGGGGCACATCTAACACGTCCCCGAGAGTCTTCTCTGAGTGCCTAACTGACTGTCTCTGCATCTCCAGGTCAGCCACCTTGGCCTCAAGGGTACGAACTCGTTCCCTGAGGACCAGGAGCTCCTTGCATCGAGCACACACCCAAGACTTCTGTCCTGTAGGCAGATAGTCATACATGTGACACTCAGTGCAAAACACTGGAAAGCTCCCCCCACCCCCCCCACCCCCGCCCCCCGCTGGCATTCTACCTTCATGATAGCTTTTTAAAATATACAGTCCCTCTTTAAATCATGTTGTGTTTATGAGGCTCTCCTTCTGGAGGGTCTACTTACCTTATTGGGACACAAGGAAATAGGGATCCGGGTACCTGGTCCTTACAGAGTCCCCAGGCCAAGAGCCCTTTAGCTGTTGCCCTTCAGCTTGTGCCAAAGGCTCGCGCCTCTGGCAAGGTGGAGCTTAATAATGCAAAGAGGGTGGGGCCTCTGTCTGCCCCAGGAACACAGCCACTTCCATTCAATCAGCAACAATCACCTACAGCCCCCTCAAAACAAACAAAGAGCAGTTCCCCAGCAACCACACAAATGCAGAAATTCTCAGCAGTCACACAATCACACAACACACACTTCGCAGCAATTCCCCCCAGCTGTTTAGAAAGCCAATCCTCACCCTTATAGCCTTCTTATCCGCTCTCTCTCAGAGCTCTCTGAAATGTGCTTTAGCACTCAAGGCTTCACTCCTCCCCTTTCTAAATGGACATTAGCCATCGCCTCCACCGCTTCTTTTAACTGGCCCGGACCCACCTCGCTCCACCACTCTTTTTGGCCCGCATAAACAACAGACACCCTGTGAGGTGAGTGGGGCTGAGAGAGCTCTCCCAGAAGGTGCCCTTTCAAGGACAACTCCTACAAGAGCTATAGCTAACCCAAGGCCATTCCAGCACTGCAAGTGGAGTTGTGGGGAATCAAACCTGGTTCTCCCAGATAAAAGTCGGCACACTTAACCACTACGCCAAAGCGGCTCTTGTTCACAGTGTAGCGAACAAGCTCTAAATCAAGATTTCCACGTACTCTTGTTTTGCTTCATAGCAAGAGGCAGTCGCACTTTTGGGGTTTCTTCACTGTGATAAACAGCTCCTATAATGCAGACTTCCAGAAGATGACAGTACTTTCTGCTCAAAGATGCCAAACCGTTTAGCATTTTTTCACAGGTTTAAACAGTTGAAACGGATTCTTGCACCCTGTCACTGTGCTTGAAGTCAGCATTATATGTTCCACGATAAGTCTCCGATCTGCCTCTGGCGAGGCGCCCACAATCAGCAAAGTGCCAGACTTAACTTGGATATCCTGTAAAAATATATATTTCATGGAGAAATATATTGCCTGAAAAAAAACTGAATGTACCCTGTTAACTAATCTTGTAAAAGATGCTCATAATTGGAAACATGTGTACATGTTCAGATTTTGACCCAAAAGCAGTTTTAGAGATCTCCAGGCCAAAAAAATAAAAAATAAAAACGCACGCACATACACACAAACACACTATGCTGAGCAAGTAGTTATGGTCATTTATGCTCTGGAAGCCTGTTATAATGCAGCTAGTGAAAGGGTTCTAAAACTTTGTCTCCTAGAGGGTCTCTCTAATTAAGGCTCTCTAGGCTAATTAAATGAGCAAAAGAAAATGGGCAATTCAGCTACTGGTGTTGGCTCTTATTCCAAGACTGGGAGCGGAGGCTATCGTCTACCGAATATTTCTCCTGCAGACCTCGTCGACGCGAACCGGAGGCACACTAAATCAACTCAGGCATGGCTTCCAGTCATGTCAATGCTTGCTGCAGTTGCCAACTCTAGGTCGGGAAATTCCTGGAGAATTGGGGACAGTGCCTGGGGAGGAGACTCAGTGGGGAAGCGATGCCATTAGAGTTCACCATTGGAGGAGACCACGCCCTCCAGGGGAACTGATCTCTTTAGTCTGGAATCCAGTTGTAATTCCGAGAGAACTCTAGGCCCCACTTGGAGCTTGGTAGTCCTCATGTTTGTGAAGCGGAACTTTCCAGAAGACTCTGCCCATAATAATTGTCGTAAAGCCAGAATTGACTCATGGGAGCCCTCATAGAGTTTTCAAGGCAAGAAGTGAATAGTGCCACAGAGGTGAATTCACTGGCACAGGACCTTCAAGAGGGGTTTGGATAAGCATATGGAGCAGAGGTCCATCAGTGGCTATTAGCCACAGCTTATCATTGGAACTCTCTGTCTGGGGCAAGTGATGCTCTGTATTCTTGGTGCTTGGAAGGACACAGTGGGAGGGCTTCTAGTGTCCTGGCCCCACTGCTGGCCTTCCTGATGGCACTTGGGTTTTTTTGGCCACTGTGTGACATGGAGTGTTGGACTGGATGGGCCACTGGCCTGATCCAACATGGCTTCTCTTATGTTCTTAGCGGTGGTTTGCCATTGCCTGCCTCTGCATAACAACCTTGGACTTCCTTGGTGGTCTCCCATCCAAGTACTAACCAGGGCTGACCCTGCTTAGCTTCCAAACTCTGACAAGTAGGGTTGCCAAGTCTCACCTGGTACCAGTGTTCCCTCTAATCTGTGGAGTCCTGTGAGAAAAAAATTCTACTTTGTGAGCTACTCTGCATTCAAGTTGTGAGTGAGTAATTTGGGTCCCACATAAATTAGATTGCTCTGAGACCATCCTTCCTGAGCTAAGACAAAAATGCCTGAGCCAGAGGCTAAAAAACTGTGAGATGCTCACACTAGCTCAGCTTAGAGGGAACACTGCCTGGAACCACAGAGGTTTTTTACCATCGTGTACACAACATGCCTGGCACGATACTGTCACTTCCAGGTGACATCATCATGCCAGGCATGTCATGGTGTGCTGGAACTCTTTGGGAGCAGGGCTCCTCCCACCGGCCCATTAAGGGGGCACCTTAAATTGAACGTATATGAACATATGAAGCTGCCTTCTACTGAATCAGACCCTCAGTCCATCAAAGTCAGCATTGTCTACTCAGACTGGCAGCGGCTCTCCAGGGTCTCAAGCTGAGGTTTTCCACACCTACTTGCCTGGACCCTTTTCGTTGGAGATGCCAGGGATTGAACCTGGGACCTTCTTCTTACCAAGCAGATGCTCTACCGCTGAGTCACCGTCCCTCCCCTTGTTGGCTGTGACTTCACAGCACTTTCCACCACTACCACCATCACCAGAACTAGTCCACAGATTCCCAGAAAAGTCATTTGGTCCGGTCTTCTACTGCAAGTCAGGACCTATCAGCTCCCAACAATTCAATTTAACGATGTCACAAAACGAATGCTGATTTTTGGTAGAGAAATGTTTGCAAAGCAAAAAGCCAAATCATGTTCTTTAGCTGAAGGAGAAACAACCTGAGAGTCACCAGCCACTGGGGAACTCTTTCCAGAGCTCAATTACAGGGGTCAGTCAGACTCAACATGTAAGCAAAATGTGTCCACTGAAGTGCCACTACAGAGAATTTCATCACATACAATCCTACGCAGCCCAACATCTTGTCAAGCTGACTGCCATTTTGAGAGGTGTCCTCCATTTGCATCACCTCTGTGGCTTGGCCCAGTAGTGACTACTCTCCTAAACAAGGTTCTAACCAGGGCTTTTTTTGTAGAAAAAGCCCAGCAGGAACTTATCTGCATATTTGGCCACACCCCCTGATGCCAAGCCAGCCAGAACGGCATTCCACTGCATTCCTGCTAAAAAAAATTAGCCCTGGTTCTAACTGGACATGTACAAAACATTGGCCAATGTTGGTAACTTAATATTTCAAGGAACCCTGTCTTCACTGTTTGGTCTTCTGAAGATCCCATGACCCTCTGCCACAGGATCTGTGCACAATGCAGAAAACTCTGGGGTTTTTCACATGTGTCGGAACCACATCAGAAACCTTTTAATGGCTAGTAGATAATAAAAACTTCCCATATGGGCCTGGACATTTGGTAAGGCTGCCAAGTTCCTGGGCCGGTTGGGGGGTATTCTCCCTCAACCATTCTAGGAGCTTCCAGGAAAACTCTACGGTTTTCCCGGGCGCTCTAGCAATTTGGGAGGGAAAACTCTATGGTACCTATTGCATGTGCGAAAACAGTCCCCCGGTGGAGGCTGTGAGGGACTTGGCAACCCTGACATTTGGATATGGGGTGCTTTCTGACTAGCAACTGCCAACATGTGATATAAGGTGGCACAGTCACGTCAGAACAAGATAGTGTTCTTTTTACCCTCACTACCATCTCCAGTGACTTGGGAACATGTCATAGAAGACCTTGAAGTGAACTACTTCACTACTTCATTACTTCTCTTGTGGGAAAGAGGAGTTGTTTTTCAGCACTGTGGTTCGGCAAGTTGTTCATTCATGTCAAAAGGGGAATGTGAAGCAAGCGTAAACCACAGATTCCACCGAAGATTCAGCTCTGCCATTGGTCACTTTCTCCTTCAAGAAAGGTCAACAAGCTTCTGAGGAACGTCATGATCCTCCAGAAGACAGTCTCCAAAATAGTTGGTTCCCCAGAGGAGACAGACAGAGCCCCTTCTGGTTGTATGAATGAGAGCACTGAGCCTGTTTCTCTTCACCCGGTCAAGAGATGTTTGAACTTCCTTATGGAGACTCAGCCCTTGGTTTGACATTTGTCTAACCTGATTATTGCATCAATCCCCCTGCAAGCATTCTGGGATGTGCACGTCCTTTTCTGGTATATCTCTGTAGTTCTACACAAACTCATTTTCCAATCCCTCTTTTTAAACAATTGCTAGTAATAGAAAGCTCCAACAACGAGTGTCAACAAAGGACGGTTGCAGAAACGAAAACACATTTGTATGATCCAATTGATAGATTACTCAAAAAGTAAACCTTAAAAACATTGATATTTGAGACAAATGGGCTGAGAACAGATGGGCGTTCGCCTAATGTCCCCGTCCTGCCCCTGGCTTGCAGGGAGCCGGTTCGAAAAGGTACCACTTTGAAAGTGGTGCCTTTTCACTGGGGTGCTTCCAAGGTGCCTCCCTAGCCATCTGGAAGCCCAGGAAGCACCCAGAGAACCACAGACGGGATGTGCAAGCATTCCAGATGCTCCCTGGGTGCCCACGGCCTACCCCTTTCCCAAGTGCTTTTCAGAAACTCCGAGGCACTCTGTTTCCGGCCGGCTCTCTTTCCAGCGCTCTATTTCCGGCCGTCTGCTGTCAGCCATGGGGAACCAGATGGGCAATTAACTGTAGTTTCTTTACCTTTTCTGAACTTTCTGTAACTTTTTTTTAATAGATAAAAACTAACTTTAAAAACCAGAAGACATTTTAAAAGTCTCGTCGATCAGCAATATGGGTGATCTCAAAAAGACCAGTATTCTATCAAATTTGAAGTAAAACAAGAACCTTCAGCCCGGAAACTTACAACCATTTCCTTTCAAGGATCTTGCAGTACATTTAAAGGGTATCTTGTTTTTATGATGATCTCACATTGCTACTGTCAGGCCATAATACAGAAACGGAACTCTGGAAATAACAGTGGATTGACAGAAGTCAAGAAGTTAGCACTTACTTCCTGAAATTTCATCCTCCTTTTAAATCAATACCAGCTCCACTTCAGTTGAAACAGAAGGCTACAGCAAAAGAGGACAGGAGAGAAGGATGAAGGATGCAATGCAAAAAGTTCTGGGTTAGATTCCAGCCTGCTCTTCTGCATGCAAAGGTGTATTCTGTTCACACGGGATGGTTTCGCGCCCCCTGCCAAACCACCGCCGAAGAGGTTCTTCCACTTCCGCAAGAGAACGGAAAAGCTCTTGTGTAACCGCGACGACTTTGACATAACTTACTAGACTGGGACTCCCAAACCTTTTTGAACCTGTGGGTACCCTTGGAAGTTTGACAGGGGGTGGTGAGTACCACTCCAAAATGGCTGCCACAGGATCCAAACTGAAAATGGTTGCTGCAGGAGGGGGAGCCAAACACGATATCTCCCTCCTCACAAAGAAGGAGGAGGAGGAGGAAGAGAAGATTGAATTTATACCCTGTCCTCCACTATCTGAAGGAGTCTCAGAGCAGCTCATAATCTCCTTTCCCTTCCTTCCCACAACAGACACTTTTATGAGGTAGGTGGTGCTGAGAGAGCTCTAACAGAAACTGCTCCTGAGAGGAACAGCTCTGTGAGAACATGTGACTGACTCAAGGTCACATCAGCAAGCACATTACAAAATTACAAAAGAATTACAAAAAGGGGAATAGAAAGAAATAAAGGAAAGTCTGAGGGGTGATGGACAAAGAGAAGGAAGAGTAAACAGGAAAAATGGAAAGTCTTGGGAGAGGAAGTGAGGTTGCCAACCTCCAGGTGGTGTCTAGAGATCTCCCGCTATTACAACTGATCTCCAGGTAACAGAGATGAGTTCACCTGGACAAAATGGCCGTTTTGGGAGTTGAACGGTATGGTGTTGTGCCTGAAATTCTGCCCTCCTCAGGCTCCGCCCCAAATCTCCAGGTATTTTTCAACCCAGAGCTGTCAACCCTAAGAGGAAGGAAGAAAATGAAGCCAGAATGCAAATAAGGGAAGCCTGCAGGAGCAATGAAACCACAAGCCTGGGCAGAGGCGGCCTGCCACTAGACACATTAGGCATTTGCCTAGGGTGCCGGGCCAGGAGGGTGATGAATTGGGTCCTCTCCCATCCCAGTGCCCTAGGCAAATGCCCGGGCCACTTCCGCCACCCTCCTCCATGGTCTTGTGCCCTGAAGCCCATACCCTTCCACCCTCCCTCCCCACTCGTGGCAAAGTACAGCAGGGAGCGTTCTGTGGCACTCTCTTTAAGCGCTGCAGAGAGCTTGCATGCTAGCCTGCTGGCTTTGCTCTGCCTCCCTTCTGGAACCGGGAGGGAGGTGAAGCAAAGCCGGCTTGTTAGTGTGCAACTTTTTTGCACCGAACTCCACAGAACATAGGCCAGGAGCCACCCGGGCACCCTCCCCATCCCTGCCCTACTTCACTGTGCATGCCCCTGGGAGAGGGGGTGGAAAGCAGGGCACAGTGCCACAGGGGAGGGCAGTGGGTGGCGGGCTTGTCCGGGGCACTGCAAGCCCTAGGGCCTCCCCTGAGCCTGGGTGCTTACCAGTTTTACTTATCCCCTGGTAGCTGAAGATTGCAGTGCCATGGAAGAGGTTGGCGGAGGTGGCCAGGGCATTTGCCTAGGGCACCGGGAGAGGGGAGGGCCCAATTCATCACCCTCCTGACCCGGCACGCTAGGCAAATGCCTAATTTGCCTAGTGGCAGGGCTGCCTCTGCCCAGACTTGTGGTTCCATTGCTCCTGCAGGCTTTCCTTATTTGCATTCTGGCTTCATTTTCTTCCTTCCTCTTAAGAGCTGCCAGCTCTGGGTTGGAAAATACCTGGAGATTTGGGGCGGAGCTTGAGGAGGGCAGAATTTGGGATGTAGTGCCATACCGTTCAACGCCCAAAGCGGCCATTTGAAAAGCGTGGCATGTTTTTAGCTGCCCTCGTGCAAATGAAATGCAATCTTCGCATTCTGGAAAGCTCAGCAGGCACCAGAATGAGTACTGGCAGGTACCATTGGGGCCCCACACGCACCATGTTGGGGAACCCTGTGTTAGACCAACACAAGCTTTTGTAGAGCGGCACCAGCAGCTACTTTCCAGACCGTTTGCAGCTCTTTAGATACAATCCGCTGGCCCCTGTTCAAGGTTTTTATTGTTTTCTATAGTAGGCTTATGACTAACTAAGTGATGCTTTATACATACGAGCTCGTAAAAACCGGGGGTCAAGAGTATATTAAATTTTTAATTGTAAAAGAAAACTACCAAACATGTAATTGTGTGTACAGAGGGGGGTGGGCGGGGAAGAGAGCTGAGCACTCAATAACCAGTTCGGTAGGGCTAGGAACAGAAGTGCTTGCATGGATTTCCAGCCCCGAGACTGTGATCTTGCTGCCAAACGGGGGTTTACAAAGCAAAGGCCTCTGGAGAGTTCTCATACTTTCTGGCTTATTTTCTTGGTGTTCATCTTAACAGAAGTCAGCTGTTCCCCTTTCTCACTTATCCAGGCTTTAGAAGCAAAGCGTTTAGCATCTGGTCTGCCTATTATTATAATAAAAAGGAGAACATCCTGCTCTGTTGGGAGAACAACACTATTGGCACTGAAAGGACACAGACTGTTGAAAGCGGCCAGGATGCCCCGAGATCTCCCTCTGCCTTGTTCCTGCACTGGTTTCCTTGCATTAGACCAAAGAAGTTCATTGGCACTTTCTCTTTTTGTTTTGCTTTGGTTTCCTTCGCTTGAGGCTGGCCTTTTGGTCAAATCTGGAAAAGGACCCTTGTGAGGGGCTGTGGCTCGGTGGTAGAGCATTTCCTTTGCATGCAGAAGGTCCCAGGTTCAATCCCAGGCTACCTCCGGTTAAAAGAATCAAGTGGGAGGTGATGTGGACCTCCTGACAGCACCTGGGTTTTGGCCACTGTGTGACACAGTGTTGGACTAGGTGGGCCATTGGCCTGATCCAACATGGCTTCTCTTATGTTCTTATGAGTGTTGGACTGGATGGGCCACTGGCCTGATCCAACATGGCTTCTCTTAAGGTCTTATGAGTGTTGGACTGGATGAGCCATTGGTCTGATTCAACATGGCTTCTCTTATGTTCTTATGAAAGTTGGACTGGATGGGCCATTGGCCTGATCCAACATGGCTTCTCTTATGTACTTATGAGTGTTGGACTGGATGGGCCATTGGCCTGATCCAACATGGCTTCTCTTACGTTCTTAGGAGTGTTGGACTGGATGGGCCATTGGCCTGATCCAACATGGCTTCTCTTATGTTCTTATGTCTGGGGCACTGATGCTCTGTATTCTGGGTGCTTGGGGGGAGCAACAGTGGAAGGGCTTCTAGTGTCCTGGCCCCACTGGTGGGCCTCCTGATGGCACCTGGGTTTTGGCCATTGGGTGACACAGAATGTTGGACTAGATGGGCCATTGGCCTGATCCAACATGGCTTCTCTTACGTTCTTCTGTTTTGGGCAGTGATGCTCTGTATTCTTGGTGCTGGGGGAGCACAGTGGGAGGGCTTCTTGAGTTCTAGCCCTGCTTGTGGACCTCCTGATGGCCTCTGGGTTTTGGCCACTGTGAGACACAGAGGTTTGGACTGGATAGGCCATTGGCCCAATCCAACATGGCTTCTCTTACGTTCTTACATGAAAGACCTCTTCCGGAGACCCTGGAGAGCTGCTGCCAACCTGAACAGACAATACTGACCTTGACGGACTGATGGTCTGATTCAGTATTTGGCAGCTTCATGTATTTATGCATTGTTCGTCACAGGAGAAATTGCACAAAAATAGATCTGTTTTTTTAATGCAGTAGGATGAGATCTCTTTCTTTCTTTTTCTCTCACTCAAGTCCTTTTCTTTCTTTCTCTAACAACTGCGGAAATGAAAAAGTAAACAAAACTTAGGACTGCATTAGCCTTCAAGCTGCTCCTTTACAAATAAATATATAAAAGAATGAAAACTAACCGAAACTAAGCATAGAAGGCACAAACACGGTGGTTATTATTTTCATATTTGCACATGCTTAAATTGTGATGTTTGCAATAAAATCATCATGCTTGTTTCTATTCCGAGGCCTTCGCATTTTCCTAAAATAAAAGCTAAAACAAAGTTAAGTCAAAACTCCATTTGGGGGGTCTTTGTTGCTTTTTAAAGATGCCGTGACTTTGAACCCAGTTTTAAAAATACACTTAGAACTATCTGCCAAGGAAGAAGTAAATTATTAAGAGCATCATGTCCACAAGAAGGACCACCTGATTCTATGCACGTTTCCTCAAAAGAGTCACAAAATAAATTTAGACTGATTCCCCACTAGCCCCGTTCTGGTCTCGTTGCCCCTTTTACTGCAGCACTTCTGTTGGATTTTGCACAAGCTGCTCCAGGGTGGCAAGTTGCCCCGCCTCTTTTCAAGTTCCCTCCACGGCAGGCAGAAACCAGTTTTCAGAGGATCCTGCCTGCCACAGAGGGAACTTGAAAAGAGGCGGGGCAACTCGCCACCCCGGAGCAGCTTGTGCAAAATCCAGCAGAAGGTGGGGAAAGGAGCAACGAGACTGCAACAAGGCTAGCAGGGAATCGGAGTTACTCTAGAATCTGTAGGATTGTCATCTAAGAAAGAGAACGTTGATCTAGAAAATAGGGTTACCAACCTCTAAGGTAAGGTAAAGGTGCAAGCACCAGTCATTTTCGACTCTTGGGTGACGTTGCTTTCACAATGTTTTCATGGCAGACTTTTTACGGGGTGGTTTGCCACTGCCTTCCTCAGTCATCTACACTTCCCCCCCCCCCCCAGCAAGCTGGGGACTCATTTTACTGACCTCGGAAGGATGGAAGGCTGAGTCAACTTGGAGCCGGCTACCTGAACCAGCTTCCGCTGGGATCGAACTCAGGTCGTGAGCAGAGGGCTCCGACTGCAGTACTGCAGCTTTACCATTCTGCGCCATGGGGCTCATTGCCAACCTCAGGTTTGCAACATAAATAGACACAACCCAAAGGTTATAGTGGCAAAATGACTAATATATTGTAACAAGAAACAATATAAAGAACAATAAAGGAAAAAAAATCCCTAATAAAGTCCACATAGAAAGTGTCAGTTTCTTGTTTCTGAAAAGGACTCAGTGCAGATAACGTCCACTTGATGCAAACCGTTCAATTCACATATGTAGAATAAAGCACTCCTTGGAATCCCCTGGACAGGTCGGCAGCTTCTGCTACACCTGTTTCAAAGCCTTTGTCAACGAGGAATATTCCACAATGTTTACAATAATCAATATTACAATTTTCAGACAAAACTCATAGGGACCCAAAGTCTCCGAAAGACGATCTCTCCATTGTGGCTCGCGCTCCAAAACGGCTGCTTTGAGTTGTGTCTATTTAAGTACTTCTGGAGTGACTTCTCTCATTTGTATTTTAACCTCCAGGTGGGGGGGTAGAAGATGAAGAAGATATTTGATTTATATCCCGCCCTCCACTCCAAAGAGTCTCAGAGCGGCTCACAATCTCCTTTCCCTTCCTCCCCCACAACAGACACCCTGTGAGGTAAATGAAGATATTGGATTTATATCCCACCCTCCACTCCGAAGAGTCTCAGAGCAGCTCACAATCTCCTTTCCCTTCCTCCCCCACAACAGACACCCTGTGAGGTAGATGAAGATATTGGATTTATATCCCACCCTCCACTCCGAAGAGTCTCAGAGCAGCTCACAATCTCCTTTCCCTTCCTCCCCCACAACAGACACCCTGTGAGGTAGATGAAGATATTGGATTTATATCCCACCCTCCACTCCGAAGATTCTCAGAGCAGCTCACAATCTCCTTTCTCTTCCTCCCCCACAACAGACACCCTGTGAGGTGGGTGAGGCTGGAGAGGGCTCTCACAGCAGCTGCCCTTTCAAGGACAACCTCTGCCAGAGCTACGGCTGACCCAAAGCCATTCCAGCAGGTGCAAGTGGAGGAGTGGGGAATCAAACCTGGTTCTCCCAGATAAGAGTCCGCACACTTAACCACTGCACCAAACTGGCTCTCCAGGGGTGGAGATCTTCTAGGATTACAGCTGGTCTCCAGATTACAACGATCAGCTCCTACGGAAAAAAATAGCAGTTTTGGAAGGTGGAATCTATGGCATTATACACTGTTGAGGTCCCTCCTCTCCAAACATTAACCTCCCTGAGCCGGGACCGGAGCTATATGTTTTTTGAGGGGGGGGCAAAATTAAACCCTTTTGGGCCATTCTATCATGGTGCCATAGAATACAATGAACTCCATGCCCAATTTGGCCCTCCCCCCTCTGTCAGTGCCCTGGGCAAGCACCCCTCTCTGCCCCCCGTAGATTCAGCCCTGCTCCAAGCTCCACTCTCATGTCTTTAGGTATTTACCAAGCGGAAGTTGGCAGGCCTACCAGGAAAAAAGATCTGAATCCAAGGGAGCACCAAAGGAACAGGCATGTCCCTCTCTCAACCACCCCAGAAAGATTTCATCCTCTTGCATCTCTTCACTGCAACTATCTCACTCGTACGGTTGTCCTTCCATGAAGGGCCCCAAGCACTTCAAAATAATCTTTTAGGAGAAACCAATGCCTCTTCCTTAAGGTGTTTCATTAGATACAAGTCTGTTAAGTCTTCAGGCCGAAGTCTCATAACAAACACATCTAGACTATTAGAATGAGTGCACAGGGACTTTTCAGAAGAGCACACTCCCACACACAGGCCCATAGCCAAGAAGTGGCCCGGACTCCCCACCAAAACCCCCCTTCGACCCGTATGGCCCCTCCTGGCAGCCTCGCTCCCCTCCCACTCTTGTGGCCCCCCGCTTTCTCCGCCAAAGGCCAGCATAGGAGCGCTGGCCTTGGTCCAGCTTCTCCTGCCGATCAGCTAATCGACAGGAGGGGCCTTGAAAGAGCCCCAGGAGCCAGCGCTTCACCGGGTGGGTGGGTGGGAAGGGGGAGGCATGGTGAGGTGGGAGGGGGCTGCCAGAGTGGTGGAGAGATCTTGGCGCCAAAACAGTGGAGGTGGAGAGAGTGGGGGCCACCAGCGCGGAGGGGGGGGGCCCTCCATCAGAAATCTTATTCCGTGGGCACCCCCACCAAAAATTTTCTGGCTATGGGCCTGCCCTCATGTCACCATCCTAATACTCGGGGAAAGTGCTGTCAAGTTACAGTCAACATATGGCAACTGTGTAGGATTTTCAAGGCAAGAGATGAACAGAGATGGTTTGCCATAGCCTGCCTCTACGTAGCAACCCTTGGACTTCCTTGATGGCCTCCCATCCAAATAGTAACCAGAGCCAATTCTGCTTAATTTCTGAGATCTGACAAGATTGGGCTAGCCTGGGCCATCCGGTTCACAGCATTGAAATAAATTCTATTGAAATCTGTGGGATTTGCTTCCAAGTAATTGCTTAGTCAGAAGGCCTCTCCGTACAATTGTGAGCTATGTTAATCGATTCCCCCTCCCCATTAATCAGATGACCAGCTAGTCACCTGTTGTCAGGGATCCTTTTGTAGAAAAATAGGTGGCAGAGCTCATTAGCATAACTCATCAGCATATGCCCACCCCCACCCAGTCAAAAGCAACCCGATGCAAGAAAGGAGAGCCCTGGGTGAGTGAGGCCTGATTGGGCTGACTAGAGATCCAGGCAGCCCAAGCAGGCCTCACTTGCCTGGGGCTCTCCTGGGCTGGCCCCCTCTCAGTCAAAAGGCCAGCAAGCCACCCACTGCCCCAAATCAGATAAGGAGTGGAGAAAGGGTGGTGCGGGCTTCTCCAGGGGTTAATGAGGGCTGCTGGGGGGTGTGGCAAAGCCTCTGGTAGCTGGCTGGCTGCCCGCTCTCCTAATCCAGGGATTGTTATGCACCTACTATTCAATGGACAAGGTAGGTGGGGAAGAGGAGGGGCAACCCTCAGAAAGGTTCAGGAGCTGCACTCCTGTGAGCTCCTGCTGAATAACCAGAATCAGTCAGGCTCAAAATAGATGATCAAGCAGGTCAGGAATAAGAACGCCCACCATGTATATGGTTGACTATCATGGTATGCATCCCACTTTTAGGCACGCACAGGATTAGGTGGTTTGCAACCCAAAAGGCAACCCGGTCTACTTTTGTATGTGGTTCACCAGTCCCTGAATTGGGGATATGGCATCTAAGATTATCGGGATGTCAAATTTGACGTTAAAAAATAAAAATTAAGATCTTTTCAATGAGTTGTGGGTCTTTTGCCCTGTTCGAATACAAAATACACCAAAGCCTATCTTGCTGACCGGTGACCTTCACTATGGAAAAGTTGCAGGCGATATGCTTCGCTGCTTGATCCACTGTTTATTTGCATGCTACAGGAAGAAGTCATCTAAAATGATATATGGATGTCACTGTACACGGAATGCTCTAGCAATGTGACTTTCAGCAGAGCCTCTCCAGTTTCCAGATGTGTAGATTCAGGGCCAAGCGGCACATTAGACCAAGCTCTAGGACGCCTTCCTCTTCCGTTCCATGTGCCACCAGAGTAGCATGGCTATGTTGGAACAGAACAGAAAGGTAGGGGCGTAGGCAGAATTTTTTTTTAGGTCGGGGGGGGCTTTAAAAAATTTAGGCGTGGGGCTCGATTTTCTTTAAAAGCCCCTCGACCTAAAAAAATCCTGGCGACACCCCTGAGAAGCAGCCTCCCTGACTACACAGCTAGCTTTGAAACTGTCTTCGAGAAGACCCGCAGCCTCTCGCCTTCCCATCCTGCTCAGCATGAAGACCCGCTGCCTCTGGCTCTCCCGTTTTGCTTGGCTGAGCAGGACAGGAAAGAGAGGAGGGGCCAACAGGCTAGGGCTTCCTACTTTCACAGCATAAAGACCCGCCAGGGTCACATCTTGCCCTCCCTTCCTGCTTCACAGGGTCAGGGCCCTGAGTTGGGGGCCTCGATGGGAAGTTGGGGCAGGGCCCCCAGAGGGCCCCCCATAGCTACATGCCTGGAGGCAGGTTAAATCTGTTTCTATCTGTCAACTTCCACTGCAAAATCATCCCCTCTGGCTAATCTTTCATCCACTGGACGGGGGGTGGGGGGTGGGGTGGGGTTGATTAACTTCTTAACAAATTACGTATGCAGGGAGTTCATTGCTACAAGTTTTGGGGAGGAGCCGTGGCTCACAGGTAGAGCATCTGCTACACATGCATAAGGTCCCAGGTTCAATTCCCTGCATCTCCATTTCAAAGAATAGGGTAGTACAAGGTGATGTGAGACCCTGCAGAACTGCTGCCGATCAGAGTTGAGAGAACTGTGGGCTGACTCAGTATGTGGTTACTTCATATGCTGTTCTTGTGTAGTGTATCGTGATGTATAGTAGTGTACAGTTCATGTACAGTGATGGCCGTAAGCTTAGGTGGTGTGAAAGTAGAGGAGGTGCATTCAGAGATCATGCACCCATCCATACCTGTTAGCCTGATAGTTAACAGGAATTCCCAAGGGTGGAATTCTAGCAGGAGCTCCTTTGCATATTAAACCACACCCCCTGATGTAGCCAATCCTCCCAAGAGCTTACAAAAGAGAGCCTTGTAAGCTCTTGGAGGATTAGCTACATCAGGAGGGTGTGGCCTAATATGCAAAGGAGCTCCTGCTAGAATTCCACCCCCGGGAACTCCCATGCTTAGATGCAGCATGCCATTGAGTGCTGTGACAACAGGGGAGAGCTGTGATTTTCTTATTAGATCCTTGCATCTTCCCCTGGTAGCATTTGAGTGACAAAAGAGTAAAGCTGTCCATTCACTCTCATGCAGCTGAATTCAGACTGGGTAAACCACCACCACCACCACCACCACAACAACAAAACGTGCCAAGGAAAGAATGGAAGCGCTCTGTTTAATTAGACTGAGCCTCAATGTATGCTGCAAGGACATCTCAGTCTCTTTGCAGATCATGGGACTTGTGGGCTGTTCAAGACTGCGGAGTCCTCATGGTGGAAATGCTGATGTTTATGGTGTGCTTTTTCATAACGCTGCTTCCTTTACATCTGGCCACATGTTCATGGCCCAGCTCAGAATCCAGGGAACTCCAATGCAGGGATGCCTTGTGACAATTTTCGTCAGCCCCCTGCTATCATCAGCACTAGGACTGATACATTTCTCTCGTCCAAAGGAATAACTTCACCATTCTCACTTTATAGACATAGGTGCTTTATCTGTAAAGGGTCTGCAGTGTTGTCCGCTGCAGGCCAGCCCACTAACTATTGTTAGCCGGGACTATCAAACCAGGATCTGAAATAGGCGGGAGCCTGGAGGGAACATGGGGGGAAGCTGGTGGTGAAATGTCACTTCGAGGGGGGGGGGAGTGTCCCCTCTGGGAATCACCAGAAACTCTATGGTGATACGAGAGTTTCTGGTGACTCCTAGAGAGAACCGACATCACTTCCGAATTTTCCCTGAAAGTGACACCACACTGTTGGTCATTTTAAAAATTATTTTCCTTTTGGTGCTGCTTTGAGAAGCGGTAGGAAGTGAGAGTCAGGGATCCTCAGCCATAGCAGGCAATTTTGACTTGAATTGGTTTAATAACTACGGTTTCACATAATGCATGAATACAGACCTCTGGGCTTGCTCCTTAGCACTACCTCCTTACCACATAGCAAATGCAATGAAGTCCACATTTGTTGATATAAAGTCTTGAGCGATCATTTGAAAGCTAAATCCTCAACTGCGGT